>NW_015150568.1:1234799-1263317 GCF_000732505.1 Cyprinodon variegatus
TAATGTATGAATATAATATACAAGTTTCACTTTTTAAATGGAATTACTGAAATCAATCTACTTTTTCATGATATTCTAATTTTATGACCAGCACCTGTACACAACTCAGAACAAACATAGACCCAACCTGGTCAGACAGTCATCTATAATGAAACACGTCCTTTAGCATCATCTGCTAAAAGATTACTCAGGGTGGAGGGAGGCTTTACTCCAAATGCAATCAGGAGTGAGGGCCTTTAAACCTGAAATTTTAATAACTGGAAGTAGAATTGATGAAAGTTGCAAACCAAAGAAAAACATCCCAACTGAAGTAAAGGGAATGTAATATGATGGAGTTGGGGCATTTTTAGGCTGGAGGGACTGATGTACTAAAACAGAGGATGTCAGGAGGACACAGCATTAGGTAAAATATTGAAGCAACCAGAGGTGTTAAGTAGCAAAGTACAAATACTTTGTTACCTTACTCGATTAGAAATTTTGGCTAATCTATACTTTACCCGAGTAATTATTTTTAGAGAACTTTTTACTTCTACTCCCTACATTTTTTGCAATTATTCTTTACTTTCTACTCCTTACATTTAAAAAATAGACTTGTTATATAGGGTTCATTTAAGCTCATTTACATTATGGCATGTTGGTATTAAAAAAAATAAAAAATAATTAGTTTAATTCAGATAATTAATTTCTTTGTGTTTGGACTCAGTGCTGCACCAAGTTGTTGTTCACTACATAAAAAAAATAGTTTTTCAGTATTTAAATTTGACACCATTATCAATAGTTATAAAACTAAGAAAATTAAGCATATGGAAGTCATCCAGAATTGCAGAAAAAAATGTCCTTTAAAGGGTAGCAAAGTGAGCAACTGTCCTTAAAATCTTTGTCCTGTATTCGTTTTCCTTTTCTAAAATTTTAAAAAATTGTACTTTTACACTTATACTTGAGTAAAAAGCTTAAGTTGATACTCTAACTTCTGCAAGAGTGTTTTTAAACAGTAGGATTTATAAAACTACTTGAGATATAAACATGAATACTTTTGAAACCTCTGGAAGCAACATCTCAAGAAAGAAGTGTAAGCTACAAATTGATCTTGTAATTAAACCATGACCCTAAAAATACCACAATCTAGTTACTAAATTAAGGACAGCTTCCGTGTATTGGAGTGGCCATAACAAACACATATTTTAGTCCCATAGGAAAGAGGAAGAGTAAAAGAGGTGAATAAACATGACTCGGTTACAGCAGGTCCGTTTGAAGGGTTTGGACAAAGACTGAAGAAAAAACATCACAAAGTTACTTTTAAAGTTATAGAAATATAAGGAAATTTAAACAAATAAAAAAGGAAACATCTTTACTTCTGAATTTAAAAAAAAAGGAAAACGCACTCTTCTGTTATTTTTGCATTTAGCAAATCAAAATAATTTTGAAAAAAAAAGTCTGACTCTCAATTTGACAAACAAGGAGGACAATATGACTATGTGCATTTATATGGTATATAAAATATAAAAACCTCAGATTCGATAAGGTTTTCCTCTTCATCACCACTCAAGACGATGTCTTCATCTTCTGAGTCCTGTTGCCAAAACAAACATTATTAATTATTTTTCAAATATTTTATACTTTTGATTTTTGATGTAGAATGTTCAGTTTAATAAAATTTATGCCATCTGGTGTTTCTAGCAGATGGAAAAAGTCAAAATATTAATAAAGGCTAAGAGATTGATGCAAATATAACCGTATTAATACTTACTGAAGGTAGTTTAAGATTCCTTTCTTTGATTGGCAAGCTTTGCTTAAGATACTGTTGCTTCTGTAAAACATGACATGATTTAAATAATACATTTGTTTCAGACACCTATGAATACAAAAGAAATAAATCAATTTTATGGAACTTACTCTAGGTTTCCTTTTCAAGTAATCCTTCTGCTCTTTTGGAGACAGCGTCTATTCAAATAATGCATAATGTGATTAAAATAATATCCTGGAAGACATTTTAAATGCCCGAGTAAAAATGAATAACTGGATAAATACCTGAAACCACTTTTTCAAGTCTTCTTTGTATTTTCTCATGTCTTCCTTGATCATTTTTGTATAACGTTTCCTCTCTGATTCAGGAAGCTCATGCCATTGTTTCTTGATCATTTGAATTCGGTCCTTTCCTTTCAAGGCCTTATCAATATATTTTGCCTGCTCTTTATGAAAATAGATAAATCTAGAGCTGAAAAAAAAGAAAAAAAAAAGTGTAGTTGCTAATTACTCATAATTAGATGGTAATTCATGATGTAACAAGGGGACTGATTACTATTTCAAACATAGGCCCATGTGGGGTTGGATATACATTGTCCCTCCTAATAAATTTAATCATTATAGGTAAAGAGATTTAATTAATCTTTGCTTCATTTGAATAATTGTGATATTTTTTTGTTTAATTTTTGGGAGACAAAAGTTGGGATAACACTTTTTGTATAGCTCAGTGTTTACTCACTGTGTGGGCATCTTAGGCTCGCCCGGCATTTTCACATAATGACCCTGCAGAGACATGAGTTCAGTTCAATCTATAGGCAATTCAAAAATACGTTCACCCCAAAGGAAACAGACACAGAAAAAAAACAGAGCTTTCAAAGTCTCTCCTGGAGTCCATCACAATTAGCAGGTTTAAACAAACTAACACTCAAATCCTCAACTCTGAATTGATCTAGCCCAGGGGTCGGCAACCCAAACTGCTCAAAGAGCCATAATGGACAAAAAAGAGAAAATAAATCTGTCTGGAGCCACAAACATGTAAAAGTCTTATATAAGCCTTGTATAGCAACTTGGGCTCTAAGTGTATTAGCCCACTATGGAAAAGCACAACGTGGGCTTAAATATGTAATAAGCATTCATGATTAAATGTTTATCCTGGAGCAAATGTCACATAGTAGCAGGAGATGAGGGACGAGCAGTGAATGCTCTCACCACGTTTTTGTTGCACCACGTTTTTGTTGCATTGATAAAATTATAGAAACACGATAATTAAATATTTTTATGGTGGACGTGTTTCTGTTGGGAGGAGCTGATAGACTCATGAGGAACCAAGCAGGAACTGACATCCATCAGAGCAGAGCACTCTAACCCTGAAATCCCATATCCTCCATCGCCTGCGTTCCTATCCATGCATCAGAGCGCTACCTGTTGGATCTATGAACGGTTTTCTATGCTTGCAACCAAACCAGCAGCAATAGTGGAGTTTGGAGAAGCAATCCACTTCTAAAATCCATCTTTGCTCTCCTCTAATTTATCCAGAAGTTCTGCAATCGCACTTTTTCTCTCACTCCCACTCTTTTATTTTTATTTTTTTTGACAGCCTCTCATTACAAAGCAAAAATGCAGGCAATCCTTCTGCATTGATAATGAAAGCAAATGATTCGGTCTATTCTTTGAATCCTCTTTTCTCATTAGCCTTTTTTCCCTTTGGGATCCAAGGTCCGAGACACACCTGCAGCTTTGTTTGCTGGCCGACGCTGGCTGCAAGTTATGACCACTGATCTCTATGGCTATGACGCAAATAATTGTTTACATTTATTTATTATACAAATGTTTACAGCGCTGGAAAACATAATACATTTTTGTTTGACCTCCTGCACACCATATTAAAACAAAAAAAAAAATCGATTATCATAATTTTTTTTTTGGAAAAAGCTCCAGGGAGCCACAAGGGGGCGCTAAAGAACCGCATGCGGCTCTGGGGCGGCGGTTTGTTGACCCCCGAACTAGCCTAAGGTAGGCTGCTATGAATTAGGTTCACTCAGAGTTGAACACATGTGCAACAAGTATGAAAAGTGATCATCAGTGGAGCCCAGACATGAAAACAGGCACCAAGAAGTGCCTGTTTCCTGTTGCCTGTTGTCATGATGACATCTTTTAGGCCGGTAGGTTGACCAATAAAACATGTGATGCCAATAAAAAGAAAATTAAAAAACAATCCATTGGACATTTTTTTCTAAGTTTGAAGACTATTCGCTTCCCATCAAAGAAGCTTTTTCAAGGCTTTGTTCGGCTACTATATAAAAACCTCAAACTCAACGCTATTCCTGACATTTTGAATTGAAAAAGCTCCTGGATGACTGAGCATCTTCACAGGGATGCGATGCCAATCATTGACGATTAATACTTCAATGATTTTTCAGGTCACTCCGTTTTTACAGTTGATTTTTATTTAAAGTAAATGGTTGCGGCTTCTCCACGCTCCACGTGCCAGTGATGACAATTTTCAGGAATATGAAAAATATTCAACATCTGTTCAGCATTTAATAGTGGCAATAAAGAGACAAGTTAATTCAACCCCTCTCCTCTATCTTTTTAACATAGTACTTTTTAGCAGCATGAAGAGACAAATTCAGACCTTAAAAAAACTGAAAGCACTGATCTTCTCTTTCCAATGTTCAAAACATAAAAAAAATATATGCATTTCTAACATTGGGCTCAGAACTGCAGCAGCCACATCTGGGTTTGTTTAAAGTCTTATATCAGTAAGTCTCATTACAAAGTCAAACATTACACCTCACCAAAGTTGCCTTTGGGACTTTTATGTTTTTTTCTTTGATGATCCGCTGCCTCTCCTCAACATCTAATTGCTGTAAAAGACAAACACAGACACACAAAAAAAATGTTAAGCATTGGCTCTTTCAATTAGGACACAGTAATTAAGCTGTAGAATTGCTAGCAAATAAATAGATCATTAAGTTGCTCTAATTTTTAGCGCAACTTATTTCACTTAACTGTTATCTCACCACTCGGGTCTATGTTCTTCTCACAATATCGACTCTATCCAGAGTTTGGTTAAAACTACCGTACTGTGATTGAAGCCAGCTTAAGTCTAAAGAGCCGATACGCTTAAAACTTTCATTTTTGATAAAGTCGTCTATACCTTTGGTAATAGATTTAAGCGCCAAGTTCTTTTTCTATCCTAGACATAGCTATGGGCTCATTATTTACTGACTGTATGTTAGGGCTGGACGATAAACCAAATTTTTTGCCGTTTTGTCCTTTATTGCAATAACTGGCGAAAATTTTTCCCATGTTGGTAAAAGAAATAAATTAATTGTGCCTTTTTCCTGTGTGTGAAGGTGGGTGGCATTTCCTTCCCCTTTAAGACACTGCAGCACGTCTGTCACGTGACTCCAGCCCAGCAAAGAAGCATCTTACACAGGTGTAAACTAAATTACATAACTTAATATTATTTATTTGTTATGTCTGATAGAGGAGCAGGAGCATTTATCACTATTGAGGTAAAACTGCCCAATTCATCGTGATATTGATTTGAGGTCATATCGCCCAGTCCTACTTAATGGGTTCTCTTTTATCCCTTCACCATAAAAATTGGCTAAGAGCTTGTCTGCTTAATTCTTTCCCAAAAAGAGCTACCTGTGGCGCTAGTTTACACTACTTTTTGAAACACAAAAGTATTTATAGATCAGTGATTCTATCTTAATCTTTTATTTCTGCTTCTGTCTACTTGATCCTCTAGGCTCAGCAGATAGTTGCTCACACTGAGCCTGGTTCTGCTGGAGGTTTCTTATTGTTAAAAGGGAGTTTTCCTCTCCACTATCGCTGCATGCATGCTTAGTTTGAAGGACTGCTGTTGATCCAATACAATCGGCTTGGGTTCCTTAGATAGAAAACGTTTAACCAAGCTAACAGTATGATCTGATTAGACCATCTCTATAAAGTGCCTTGAGATGACGTGTGTAAATTTGAGCTATATAAATAAACTGAACTAAATCTCTATGCTAAGAGATGATTGTACCAAGTAGCCATGATGACTGTAGCCAAGTGTGCAGATGTCTCTCATAAAGAGAGCTGTGTTTATAAGCTAAAAAAAGAATAAAATATACTAATACTCTTGTAGTAAAAAAGAAGTATTAACTTACATCTAGATATTTGAGCAGTTTGTTCTTATACTCTTTCTTCATCTGAAATAAAAAACAAATTACAAAACTAAATACACTTGAGGTTAAAAAAATATTTTAAAAAAATTTCTCTTTGCTTGGTTATCTGTTCATACCTCGTCACAGCGTGAATTGTACTTCTGCTTCTCTTTTTTACTCATTTCTCTCCAGCGTTGACTCGAGGTCTTCAAAAAGTTAGCTCCAAGTGAAGGCCCACTCGCTTTAGAAAATTCTTTAAGGAACAGGGCACGACCATGTCTAAAGATTTAGAAAATAATAAGAGATGCACTTTACACATATATCGTTGCAATGATCCGGTCAGGGTTTGCCTATACGTAGCACTAAAGAACCAGGCTCTCACTGAGCCTGGTTCTGCTGGAGGTTTCTTCCTGTTAAAAGGGAGTTTTTCCTCTCCACTGTCGCTACAAGCATGCTTAGTGTGAGGGATTGCNTTCTGCTGGAGGTTTCTTCCTGTTAAAAGGGAGTTTTTCCTCTCCACTGTCGCTACAAGCATGCTTAGTGTGAGGGATTGCTGAAGACTCAATGAGTCGATGCAATCAACTGGTTTTCCTTAGATAGAAAACTTTGTATCAGTCTGACTGTATGATCTGGTGAACTGTAAAGTGCCTTGAGATGACATTTGTTGTGAATTGGTGCTATATAAATAAAATGAATTGGATGCTGAGAGGTACAAGACACAAGTAGCAATGTACTTCACTAAAATAGGAGCTAAAGCTGCAGAGACAAAGGTTTACAGATGCCTGCTCAACATCACAGAAAAAGCAGAGTCAAAATTTGAAATGTGAAATATCCTCAAAACAAAAGGCATAAAAACAAGGAAAAGATCATCTCACAGTGAGAAAACGGTCGTCTTTGCAAGATAAATATACCGGTATAACAGCATACAGTTTGATAATAAATATATAATGCGTCACTTCTCGTTTGCCAAAGCTTACTTCTGACAAAGTAAAAAATAAGGTGGAGAACAGTGAGTGTTACTTACGGAGGCGGCTTCTCGGGCAGTTCTTCGTCTTTACTACAGCCTTCACCTCCCTTTAAAAAAAAAGGGACCATAATTACTAAATACTTATTACCTACTTCAGTGGTTTTTACACAGACTCAAATTTCAAAGCTTTTTCAGAAAGCTAAACTAAAATAGCTGTACTTTGAAATCTAAAGCATTTAGACTGACTTATAATGTCCTGATATTTAAACTGGGTTTATAACCAGACAGGTCTAATCTAAAGCTGATCTTTAGAGATTTCGCATAAAGAAGAACCCTGAACCCTTTAGGTCCTCTACATTACCCCCTTTTCAGTCATTTAAAACAAATAGTCTTGACCGAAAAATGCAGAATTGCCAAGAAAACAAACAAAAAGGTCAATTTAAGTGAACAACACAAATAAAAGAACACATTTCTTAAAGATTCCAGAGGAAAAGCCAATTGGATAAATACGTTTTTCTAAAAACTCATACAGATACTGAAAAAGATTCTAGATTGGCTGATGGTAAAAATAAATATATTTAAAGGCAAACATCGATTTCATTGTCTTACTTTTACATAAGTCTTAAACCTCCAGCTGCTAGTTGGTAGTATAAAGCCCAAGGCTGTTATGCTGCAGCAGAGCAACAATATCTCATCAGGTTTTTCAGTGCTATATTGTTTTTTAAATCCAAATTTATTGTATTTATCATGTATCGTATTGCTACATTCCTGTCAATTCCCATCCTCTCTACCAATGTAAACAATTAAAGCTGATTCAATTAGTTAAGCATTTTGTAGGAATGCTTTTTTCCCAGCAATTCATACAAGCCTTATGCAGTTCATTACTAGGAAAGGGTGAAGACGGAAAAATCACTTACATTTTTATTGGACCTCCTTTTCCAACTCCTTTTCATAGGAAGGCGCAGTTTATTGCTAATACTGAAAGAAAGAATTTTCTTTATATTTTTCATTTAGTTTGGCAATTTTATCAAGAAATAAAGATTTAAGCTGCTTCTCTACCAGAAGTCGTGCTTCTTTTTGTTATATTCACTAAGTTCAAGTGAATGTTTCCTCACATATTCAGCCTAAAGAGAAAAAAAATGTAGATTATCTGCCAGATTTCTGTCTGTTGGTAATAGTTAGTATTATTTCACACACAGGATAACAATGGAAAACCCACCTTCTCCTCATCTGGGAGGGAATCATACTTCTTGGCCAATAACTTTGTAATCTCTGGACAAGACAGTTCTGGATGGTTATTCTTACAGTTGGACATTTCTTTCGCAATATATTTCATTTTAGGATTAACAGGTAGTTTGGGCAACTCTGAGTGGATCTGCAAAACAAAAAAAAAACAAACAAACATGAGTCTACTGTACATCTAATACTAGCAAAACACACAAAATGCAATTATAAATGAAATATCTTACTGTAAAGAAATAGTTATAGTTACACATCAAACATATGAAGGTTTGACAGTTTTCGACTTACAGTTTTGTAATTGACAGGATGTGAAAGCAGAGCTTCAGCCTCATCAAGGAGCTCGGGAAGGGTGCGGTACCTGCGCATCTGAGCGACAACAGAAGTTATCACACTCCTTCTGATTTTGGGTCAGATTTAGTTCTGGACTGTGGCTCAACTGTCCTGTTGGTGTTAATACATTTACAAGGACATTCTCCTACAAAGTTCTAAAACATAGTTATTGGCTGTTTTGGTGAAAATTTTACTGTAAAAGGTAATAATAGAGGCGTTATTCCACCATGAGCCATATTCTGATGGGAGTTTTACCAGAGACCATATATAATATGTAATAATTCATGTCTGTTATGTTAATCTCATGCAAATCGGTCATGTTGGTGATTCATTATTATAATAATTCTCCACAAATTCCCTGCTATAATTTGCTAAACACCGATTTCCTCTGATAACACTCCTCCAATGTAAATAAGCATTACATTCATTACAATTATGTATAAGAATTAACTTTTGAATCAGAGTGATCAGGGCGGTTTTACCAGTCACATATGGAATAGACCCCTAAATCCCATTATCCCTGTACAAGAAGGTCATTTTGGACAACAGCATGTGAATGTGGTGCACATTCATGTGTTATGTATGGGGGTCCACAAATGTTCAGTCTGTATGTAAATATACTTCGACTGTAAATTATCATCCACTGCAACCACTGTGAGCTGTTTGGCAGTATGCAACATAGATATCATTTACCTGATGTCTGCAATCTTTGGTCAAAACTCAGACTACAGGTATTTCTCCAAATAGAGCACATAAAAAAAAAAAAAATAAATAAAAAAAGCAGACATGGGGGATCCCCACTAATCCCGTCAGAATAGGGATTTTGGAAGCGTGACCAGAGGCCATTTCTACCCAGTGAGCTGAAATGGGATTAAACCGATGGTGTAAAGTATGACCCTGCCCTAATAGTTATTCACACCATTCTTGGTGGCAAGTGCCTGATTTACATGCAAAGTCTATGGGGGATGCCGGCTTAAGGTAAGGCATTTTGGAGTCCGAGCATACAGCGTTTGACATTGGATTTCAGTAAATTGAACTTATCTCACTGGATGCCAGAGCATCAACTAATCAGAAATGCTGAGACACTACATGCAAACTGTCATTGCTTCTGCAGAACTTTTGCATATGAAAAATAAATAAGTATCAAGGGAGTTAAACTCCAAAGGTAAAAAACTCAGGAGGAATGGATTGTTGTGTAGAAGGAACAGAGAGCGAGCTCTGATCATTATTGCTGCACTAAAATAATTTTTATAAACTATGGCAAAACAGTCTATAAATATCCATATTTACTGTTTTTACAACATACCTTAAAAAGTCTTTATATTGCAGGGAAGTTTTTATATATCCCCCCCTGGCTCTCCGAACAACTGCTTATTTTAGTGGGATCATAATCCTGATGAACTGACTGCAAAGGATGTTTGGAGGTGGACTTTTTCACGTAAAACATGTCAAAACTATTTTCCTAACTCAGAAAGTAAGTAAAGCCAAGCAGTTCTCTAGCTCAAAGCTACAAAACAGAGCAGATAACCAACAAGAGCGTCAAAGCAGCTTGACCACAGTTTGATCCAGAGTCTGCCCCAGTGTCCAAATTTCTGCATTTACTCATTTTTGACGCCCATAATACCTTTGGTGTGAACCCAGCATAAGAGATGGAACTGGACTGTTTAGACTAGCAGTCCAGCTGCTAGTAAAAGAGTTTTGTCAAACATAAAAAAAGTGTCTCAGGTAAATGTTATATTGTTTTGTCCTTCCTGGCCAACGTACATAAATAATACACTCTCTATTTGCATTTGGTAGGAACAACAATTTTATTTCCCCATGACGTTTTGATACGAGGCTCTGGGGAGGATTCAGCAGAACTTAGAGATGCTGTAGAGCTGTTTGTTTAATCCGTTGGTTTTCGACTATGCTGAGCTGTCCCTTTATTGTGAGGCATTGCAGCATCAATTTTTGCCACCTAGTTTTCTGATTGTTCTACTGTACTGCCAGCAGATGGCGCACATTTTTTCTCTCTGCTTATTTCCCTGGAACTGTATTTAGACTGAAATATCAAAATCACTTTCAGGATAAATACATAGTGTGTCCAGACTTTTTTAAAATCATGGTCAAATGGCTTTTAGTCTTTTCTGTATGGCATATATAATGTTACTATCAACACTTCGTCGAGGGGAATGACTGATATGTGTGCTATATTTCTGAAAGCAATGCATGTCATTTGTCAGTTTCTATTATAAAAATTTAGGGGGTGGGGGGGAATAAATTAATCCAACTTCGTAGATAGAAAAAAGTGAAAAAATTTGGATACGATTTTTGTGCTGTAATGCTCAGCCCTAGTTTCTGTTTGTACCCATATTTTTTATATCATCATGCATTAGCCCGCTGCAGGCAGAGAACTAGGTCAGTCATTGGTTTTATAGGTCCAGTTAAACAAGCAGAGAAAGTACTTCTAAATGTTGCCTGAGACCAACATACAGCAAAATGTTACAAAAATAAAAAACAGACAGACTTTATCAATGCAATACAACATTTACTTAATGGCCATTAAAATAGTCAGAGGCATATTGGAAAAAAGGGGAACAAGAACTTTGCGACGCCTAAAAACTGAATATGATTAAAACTGTTATTTAGAGTAAAGAGATCCAATTAAACTGGTAGAAATCAGCTTGTAAATACAGAGTGACATCATTCCCCAGTCTGCTTACTTTCTATTATAATTCCTTCATCCATTAATCAAAAACATGAATTATTTAATCCGTTCAATTAGTTTTTATAAAGAGTTAGCTTTAGTTATTCTGTGGCAATCACAGGAATGAGACAGATTACAATTTGTGAAGCTTCTGTTTTGGTTGTGAAAACCCGAAGAGTGCTACTTTAACCATTTTTTGACAAAAGAAAACATCCGAGGCCAGATTTATAGTAACCACATCATTATTGGTAAAGGCAAATTGGGCTAGAATGTATGCTTCATAAAGTAAACTGAGAGCCCAACGAACAGTAATCCCTGAATCACATTTTGAGGGTTTCACCTTAAAAACAAGCTGATAATGTGCAGGATCAAAGTCAGTCGATCTTTACTGAATCAGATTCAATTCAACTTCGCAGTAATCAGTCAAATGAGTATTTCTCTAGGGTTTATTACAGTCATCACAAACAATGTGATATATTTCTAATGTGGTCATGTTTGCAAAATGAAAGAAAGCAGGATGACTGGATGCATGACTAACTTTTAAAAACAGACATGGATCACATCATTTTATTTTTAGTATCTTTGTATCTTTACTTGAGCCAATATTTTGTCACTATATTTTTCATATATTGTACTTCTTATTCCACTACATTACCAGGAACCTGCTAGTTACTTGTTCCTTTTGGCTCAGCCTACCTTTGTAATCCGCTGTTTGTTTCCTTTTCTTGAAATGCAATTTCAACATGCAGGATAGCAGCCTCTAGTGCTGAATCTGGATACCACTGTTTTGGAGATTTGAATGACATTCCACAAATGTGAGAAACTCAGGGCAGATGTCATTTGTTGTCTATAACTTTTATTAAGGAGTGAGTTGATGCCATATGTCCAAGAGGTAGGATAAATTTGCGGTAATAGACTCAACCTTAAAGGAATAGTACACCCAAAACATGATTAGCCTTCATTTTCTACTCACCCCCATGCTGAACAAAACTCTGGAGTACTTTTTTGATATCTCAAATGCATCTGGAGATCTGGGAGGCTTCTTGCTGTCTGCTGACATTCAAATAATGGAGGTCTATGGTGACCGAGACAGAAAGGTCCATAAAAGTCCACAAAAAACGTGTCAATATTCCTCCATACTGCTCGTCCAATGTAATCCAAGTGTCCTGAGTGGGTAGCATCCAGAATTTACTCGAAACGAAGTCATTTAGAACGTTTTAGAGCCTAAACAGTAGTGTATAGGATTTCCTAATAGCGCCCCCATGCGCGCTCACCATTCTACGGAAGCCGGCAGACCAAACCGGAAGAAAGTGCGCATTCAGCGTCTGCTCTGCCGATAATGCAAGCGTAGAAGAAGAAATGTGCTGTTTACCTGTGCAAAGAAAGAAACAACGAAAGAAAAATGTCTGAGGACTTCAGTGTTGAGGAAGAGCATGAGTTCTTTGCCGAGCTGAATGCGCTGGTTTGGTCTGCCGGCTTCCGTAGAATCGTGAGCGCGCATGGGGGCGCTATTAGGAAATCCTATACACTACTGTTTAGGCTCTAAAACGTTCTAAATGACTTCGTTTCGAGTAAATTCTGGATGCTACCCACTCAGGACACTTGGATTACATTGGACGAGCAGTATGGAGGAATATTGACACGTTTTTGTGGACTTTTATGGACCTTTCTGTCTCGGGCGCCATAGACCTCCATTATTTGAATGTCAGCAGACAGCAAGAAGCCTCCCAGATCTCCAGATGCATTTGAGATATCAAAAAAGTACTCCAGAGTGTTGTTCAGCATGGGGGTGAGTAGAAAATGAAGGCTAATCATGTTTTGGGTGTACTATTCCTTTAAACCTCTATTCCATAGTTAAAGTGTGATGAGAATCAACACTCTCCTCTTTTCTCTTTGTTTTATTTAATAAAAAATAATAATCAATATGTCCTTATGTTTTTGTAGCATTTTTAGGCTGAAGTTCTTTACAGGAGGTGCAGAATTTGTAGCAGAAGCATTAATACATCAGGTAGTTTCTGAAAGTTACAAGGTTCTTTACTTGTTACTTTTTACTCTTTTTACTTTTTTACTCTGAAAATTTTACAGAAAAGTACCGATGTTAGAAATTTTTGAATACTTAAGTACTTTAAAATGTATGTACTTTTATATACTTATGTATTTTCAAAAGAGAGTTCTTCAATAAATGAGTAGATTATTGACTGAGTAACTTAATTGTAGTTGAGTAAGATTTGACTACGAGTATCAATACTTTTACTCAAGTACTACTGTTGAGTATTTCGTCCATCAGTCTGAAAACGCATAATTTCTCATTGTACTGTTTTTTTTATCCAAACGTAACACCAGCATTTGATCAGGAAATCAAGTGCATGTTAAGAATAAACCCTTTTCTCACCTTCACCATAATACTGTTCCACTTCTCCTGGCATTCCTCTGCAGAAAAGGGAGAGAATGCAACTTTATGCCATTCTACAGCTTTCATTTCTCGTATATACGTTTCCGGTCTCCTGCCCGTTGGGAGGTGTTCTTTCAGAGAAGCAATGAGCTGCTTGAGGTTTTTCTGCGTCCATTCTGGAGTCAGAGCATCTTTAAAGAAAAGAAAAGTTAAATATTATACATGCTAAGATTTAGTTAAGCTTCAATCAAGTGTACTCACCCGAATCAGCATCTGAATCAACATCTTCCTCATTTATCTTATACATGTCAAAGTAGATTTTCTTTTTTGGGAACAATCTGCAATGTTTTGAAAAATAATCCAAGCCAGGTGATACTTAAAAATCTAAAAAGCAGAAACAAACTTTAAAAGAGGGCGATTTTTTACATTAACAACTCTTATCTGAAAAACACAGACCAGAGAAGGGATAGTTAAACAAATAAATATTGATTCTCATTAATTTCAAAAGGCTAAATCAGCCTTTACAAGCAACTAACGCGCACACATGGCTTTCCTGGCTGTTTTGTTCTACTTCCGTGTCAACTTCCGTATAGGCGGAGCCAAATGGAGGGAGCATCCAATCAGACGCGACATGAGCGCCACGTCACAGAGAGGGCAAAACAACAAAACAAACAAAAAGAACCCGTCAACAATCGTTTTTTTTCTCGTTTTCGTTTGTTTTATTTATTTTTGTTCCAATTATGGAAGAAGAAAGACATATTGACAGTCTAAGAATCATATATTTTGAGTTTTATTCAATTTCCAGGTACTCTGCCCACCTCCTTATCACCTGGGTACTGTGATGCACAGTATTTTCAGTAATTTTCCAAATTTTGAACTCTCCTTTCTTATTCTGATCTGATTCCACCGCTTTCTTCCATATGATTGCTGCTTCCAGTACATGGATTTTTGTAAAGTGAAACTATGACCTCAGATTGGTATTTTTTCTTTAGATTCCATCACAGAAGTGTTAAACATATTATCTAAACTTCTGCAACCATGGACCTTAGACATAGTGGGGGCCCTGTATTTATTGTGATATTTTAGTTATGAATGTATTATTTTAGTTATTGACAATCTAGTTTTATTTTAGTAAATGAATATCTTTTGATTTTAGTTAGTAAACATCTTTTATTTTATTTAGTGAAGATCTTTGATTTTAGTTAGTGAATATCTTTATTTTATTTAGTGAATATCTTTGATATTAGTTAATGAATATTGTTATTTCATTTAGTAAATATCTTTAATTTTAGTTAGTAAATGTCTTCATTTTAGTTGGTAAAAATCTCTGATTTTAGTTATGGAATATCTTTGATATTAGTTGAATGAATATCTTTGAATTTATTTAGTGAATAGCTTAATTTTAGTCATTGAGGGAGGTGACTTGAGGCTTTTTTGAGACTGGAATGATGGTAGCAGACTTAAAGCATGCAGGCACTATGGATTGATCCAGCGAGGTGTTTAAAAAATGTTGCCCTGCACACTCCTTGTACACCCGCCCCGGACTGGGGCCTTTCTTAGGGGGATTCTCCTCAGAGATTCCCCCCAAAAAAGATAGTTTGTGAATATCTTTGATTTTAGATAATTGGTGAACCAAATACATTTCCCATGTTTTCTCAGTATAATAAAGGGTAACCAACAAAACATGGGGATAATAAGCTGTCCTTTATTTATAAGCACTTTTAAAATGACAAGGAGAAAGCATCAAATGTTTCCATCCTATATTTTGTAACAGATCACTATTGTCCTACTACCAAAGCCTCTATTCATTTTGCAGCCATATATGCTTTAAAATTCCCAAAAAATTAATCAGTATTTGTCTTTAAGTAAGAAAACACACATAGCAAAAGTTTTTCCTTTTGCCTATATTAAGGTCAGTTTAATTTCATGGAAGAAATTTACAGCTTTTGATATGAATTGGATCAGTTTTAAAACTTTTTGAAAATGTTTGCATTCTATTATTTATATGTAAATCA
Source organism: Cyprinodon variegatus (assembly GCF_000732505.1). NCBI lineage: Eukaryota > Metazoa > Chordata > Actinopteri > Cyprinodontiformes > Cyprinodontidae > Cyprinodon > Cyprinodon variegatus. Next base: position 1,250,335 of record NW_015150568.1, read on the forward strand.
GTTCTCTACTCATTCATGATCAACTAACAATCAACTGACATGCATTCCATAAAAAAAAATAAAAATGAATGTAAGAAAAAAAAAACTGCAAGTACACTTCATAAAAAACTAAAATCATACAGCATTATAGGAGATGAACCAAGAGGAGGTGACAACTACACTATTTGTCAGCTGAAAACCAGGACTATACACTTTAAAGCTGGGTAACTACAATTTATCCTTGGAACGTTTCATGTTTTTTCTTCCATTTCTTCGTTTTTATGTTCAGTTTTTTTTTTTCATTCAACCTCTTTTTCTTCTTTCCTTGTTATTTTTCATTTAAATATAGGAATTTTAGGGGTTTAAGTCCAGGATGAGTCAGAAAAAAAACACACTTTACAAATGCAGTAATAATTTATATTTCACAAAAGCATGACTTTTTTTTGCCACCATTTATGAAAGACATTTGAGCTTTTTCACACAAGTTTAGATGTTTTTATGTTTAGCTTCAGAAATGCAAAAAAGAAAAAAAAAAGCATAAATATTCTCAGAATATTATAACTAGATGGATTTCGGCAAAATGCTAAAGCTATCATTGATCACAATCAATGAATATAATATGTATCTGCATTTGTATTAATATAGTAAATAAATAACGCATGTATTGTTGCTCATTGGGAAAATAAAAAGTCCATTGAGCCTAAAAAAATAACTATACATTTTCTGTTAGGATTTAAAAAAAAAGTATCAGCAGCCTTTGTTGAAGTCCTCTACAAAGGCATCTGAGTTTCACAGTACACATCCTGCCCAGGCTCCTCCTCAAACATCACCTTGGCATCATCAGCATCCAACTGAAACATATTAAATTAGGAAAAACAAATATTATTAGTTTGATACATGCAGGTTGAAAATTTATTAACATTTAGATAAGTTGATACTTACACATTTCATCTCCAGTTGGGTGAAGAGACGGCCGGTCATGAGCATGCGGAGAGGGATCGTGAGGATAAGAATAAAGGGAAGAGCAAGGGATATTGGGCTGGACTTCACAAGCCACAGGATGGCGAGGCAAACTACCTGGATGGCCGTAAACAGGTGCATTCTCCCTGTTCTCACCTTTATCCAAAACACACAGAATCCCATCAAGCAGGCGATAATATTATATATTATAAATAAGGGCATGAATCAAGTTTTGTAAGCTAGGCTGTTTTAGACTTTACTGCATTATTATCAGCATGATTTTGCATAAACTGATTTCCTGCAACATGGTTTTTAGTTACAGTAAAAGTTAGGAGATTCTTACTTTGGTAGCATAAGGTTCATTTGGATGGTATTTCTTTGGAATGAAAAGAAGCAGCATACGATCCCAAAGCTGGATGCCATTTAGTGATGTCACTCCCATGTAGAGGAAGATCCCAAACAAGGCTGACATAGGGATCAACTTCAAGATCGGCTCCATCAGAATTGATAAACCTGGTTGTAAAGATATATTTAATGAGGAAGATTTATTTTGTGTAATATGGGTTTCTACCTGGGAGGAGAGTGAAAATAAACAGAACCTACCAATAAGCAAGGCGACCACAATGCCGCTCACCCTTTGCTCCACAACGCTTTCTATCTTGGGCTTCGTTCCTTTGCTCATGACTGTGAGAGCGTTGGCGTGGGTTACAGTGCGGACTGTCGCGGCACTCAGCCAAGGCACACCAAATATGGCACTGAGGCCTCCCATGCCCACTAGAACCAGCAAGTCAAAGTGGAAACCAGAACCTTTGACCATCTTGCGCTCAGGTTTACTGATGATCAGACTGCAGAAAAGGTTAAATCAAAGGCAGCAGTTACCAAAATGCCTGGGGTTAAAGGTCAGTGAAAGAGCTTTTTCACAATTATCAGGAATGTGAAGTTAGTGTGTTTTTAATGTATTAGAACAACACAAAATATTTATTTTTTAATATTCAGCCTCTAACAAATGTTCTTCTTAGATTATTCCTGTATTTAGCTTCAACCACTTTTTCATAGAAACAGACTAGCTTCCTATCCCGGCTCACTAAAAGTATTTCTATGGCATTACGCTACCTGCACCATGTTTCACTGTAGTTAAGGTGCATTAAGGATAATGCTCAGTTTTAGTTTTTCAAAATAAATTGTTTTACCAGAATGCCAGAAATATCATTTTGGACTTATTTGACCATATCAAGATCTACGACGTTTGTTGTGGCAAACTTTCAATAAAGCTCCTGATGTCTTTTGTTCTACAATAGTGTTCTCCTTGCTATTCTTCCAAAGTGTACAGGCTTGTGGAGTTTATCGATATAAGTTTTCCAGGTGACAGCCACTAAAAATGTTTACACACAGATGGGCAGTCTTTCCTATATCGAAAAGCACCTGGTTGCACTGGATTTCAACTAAGTGGATCAGAAACAAGAGGCTGAGAAGAGTTTTTTTTTTCTACTTTTATTTTTCAAAAATATTTTTTTAAAGTAATTGTTTACCATTTATGTACTTCTTTGTGTTGATCTTTTCCATTAAATCAGAATAAATGATCCTGAAATTTGTGGTTTGGACAAAATGTCAAAAAAGGTAAGGAGATTGGCTTGCTTTGCAAGGCACCATACTCACGTAGTGATTTGAGACTCCAAGAAAATGAGGATAAAGACAAGTAGAGCAGGGATGCAGGATGCAAACATCAGCCACACTGGAAAAGATTTGTGCTCTCCGAAGGGATTGATAAGCCAACCTCTTTTGGCTGGATTGGATACCATCAGTCCTTTAGGGACAACTAGTTTCTGAAAATGAAAAAGTCAAGTCAAGTCTTTTCTGGGCATTGAAGGTTGACTACCTTCCCAAATCTGTTTTTAGAACTTTTCAACATCTTTAAGTCTTAGAGGTAGAAGTTCTTAAAAAAAAAAAAAAAAAAAAAAAGACCTACCTGAGTGTAGGTATCCTCAATGTTATAGTCTGCAACAATCATGAGGAAAATAGCAATGGGCACTCCAAAGTCACCAATGAGACGCCTAACCTAAATTGGGGAGACAAAAATAAAAGAAGTCAAATATGATGATAAAATATCTTTATTTTAGTAAAATTAAAGGTGTTAAGTATTAGTTGGTAAGGTGCTAGTTGCATGTATTTAAAAAACTTAAACAAAAATAAATAGAAATAGGAATCCATCATCCTTTTATGTCTGATAGACTTACATTACCAGGAAGAAATGTGCCGTTCTTGAACTGCCTCAAAAAATAGGCAATAAAAAAGCAGCCAAACATGAGGCACATGGACAGCAGGGCTGTGTTTGGGTACGGTGTCATCACAGTGTTTACAACTACAGTTATGTTTCCAGTAGCATTGTCATAAGCAGTGGTCTCCTCTACCCTTGGGTACCAGGGATTTTCCAAAGTTGCATTCACATGATCATAGTTTAGAATCAGGGGGTGAGCCTTGAAGATCTAATAAATAAAGGTGAAGAGAACAAATAAATTGACTTGAAATAATTTATTTGAGCAGATGAAATTATCTATGTTTTGAAGTTTTTGTTTACCCTTCCCAACTTGGCAAAGGTTTCATAAATGAAGATGATGGAGATTAGGATGGAGAAGATCTCCTGGGTGAAGCGGGAGATGTAGCGCACTAGAAAGCTGCCCTCAAAGGCCACAATGATCACCACAATGATGACGAGCCACACCCCGACCCACACCCTCCCAACGATGTACTCAATGTCCTGGGACTTACAGAACTGGAAAAAGGAAATTAGGGATATAGTGAACTATGGCCATGATCAAATGTCTTTTTTAAGATACGACCGTTAAAACTCACCGCAAAAAAAGCCTCTTCAAATACTAAAAGAGGGCCGGAAAAACCAATGACCAGTATGGGCTGAGCAGCAACAAAGCAGAAGATGATGCCCTGGATGCTGGTGGAAATGAGCAGCTCTGGTACACCCATCATGTTTTCCACCTTATCAGCTGAAGACAGAAATATTTTAAGTTCATTTGAACATTTAACTTTCTATATATTTAAATAGAAATTAATTACACACCTAGTAAGCCTCCAAAAGTGATGGCAGGAGACAAAGCGGCAAAGTAGATAAAGATAATGGCAGCGAGCGCCTGGGCATTCAGGGCATCTGTGAGGTCACTTTTGTAGTATTGGTAGCGCCTCTTTATGTCTCGAATCATCCCACCAAACGGTCGACCGGTGCGGGAAAGGGGATCCTCTGCAAGAGCCCCACTACCTATAGAAACTACAGAAAAGATCAGATATTATCAAAAATCTATGTTCAACCTTAACCCTGCTCCTAAGTGTGCTTGTTTTTTTTTTTTATTGCTATGCTGGTATTACGGTACTATGATAAAAAGTAAATTTTTTGTGTAACAACAAGTCCTCATTTGTATTTCAAATAGGTCTACAGACTTTAATACAAATTTTATATAAATTGTGAATAGTGATTGCATCAACGATGTTGTTCTTTGCCAAGGTAGGTTACGGAACTTTTGCTTCTCTAGCTGTATATTTGTTTATTTCTTCATGTAAATGGGAATTATTATATGTTAGTGCTCCCAAGTGATATAATAATAATTTTCAGATATAAACAGTGGATTTGTTTTATATTTAAAATGATGCAGATGCACAATGTTGTGATGAGGGAATTTAGCAGTTATTAGTTAAAAACCATTGCAGATGTTGTTTTGGCGTGTCTGATACACCAACCTCATCAGCAAAGTTTATAACACTTTAGAATAGATTTAAATATTGCACTATACACTTTACTATCAAATTCACTGTGTGTGCTAACATGGATCCTCCGCCTTTATCCCGGTTTTAATTCTTTGAATCAGTTGCATAATTTTCTTGGCTACATACAGTATATAGAAGAGTTAAAGCTGTTTTATTTTTTGCCAATATCTGACAAAAATGATCTGCACAAATCTCCTTTGAATCCACTCATCACTGTGCAGAGCATATATAAAAAAGGTTTAATTCATAAAAAAAATTGAAAGGTTTTCTCTTGTGCTTTTGTAAGAAAAACAAAAAAACAAAACAATTTATTTGTTCTGAGATTATCAGTCCTGTCTGCCATTCTGCAGTAGAAATCAGTTTTAACAGGTTTTATACATCTTTACAAGGAGGTGGTTTTAGGAGCACATGGTCCTGTAGCCCTCACCTCTGCCAGCTTTGGAGTCTCTTCGGAGCATAAGATCTTTACACTGCAGCCTGTCCTTCAGGATTTTCTTCTGAAAATCGATGATGGAGCTGAGCATCGCTTCATCCTTGATTTCAGTGGGTGGGATAACGATGCTGCAGTCGATAAAATCCACCAAAGCATCTGTTAAATCCCTGGCACTCTTTGCTTGGAAGGCTGTCTGATTGAAAACCTTAAATGGAGAAAGTTAATAATTTCAATTAATAGTAAACAAATACTTTAATAATTTGTTTGTTTAATTATCAACATATATTCATTATATATTTCATGCAATTTTAGATTTGGCAAAGAAACACTATATGTTTGTCAAATCTCTCACTTTATCGGCCATCAGAGCTGCCATAGCACGACCAGTCTCATGGTAGTCCAGGTCAGTGTTGCTTGGGCCAATCAGAACAAAGAGAAAGCGAGCAGGAACGGGGGCTTCCAAAGCAGAATCAAGGGACACTGCCTCCTTCAGCCTCACAAAAGCAACTGTGGGTTTTTCCAGAAAGTCTAAAGCTCCTGGTCATAAGAAAACAGATTGTGTCATAGTTAAACTGTGGAGATATAATGAAGATGTCCAATAAAAGACTATAGATACATCACTGCCAAGGAAATTTAAAAACTGCTCACCAACTAGTACCATGGAGGCCTCAATATGATCACTTTCTTCTTTCTAAAAAACACAAAAAAGGGGTTCAAATTATACATTCACCCATAAAACCAAAGAAGCTCTCATTCACATGGTAAATGCAAATCAAAAATGTATTCATTCAAATATTTAACATTTTATATATTTTTTTTCCATGTTGCCTCCTCAATGGCTGAAGGAAATTCTCAATCTAATAGGAAACTTACACTTTCCTTCACTGAAAACCTTTGCAGGTCCATCCCATCAGTCAGCTTTTGGCTTTCTGGGTCTGCCGATTCACTGCAAGTAGAGCAATAATATAATTAATTTGTCTTAAATATGTAATACAGACATGAAAACTGTTTAAACATTCCCATTTAACTTTAAACAAGAATCTGTTAAAAGATTATCCATCTGTCAAAGTAACAGTTTCAAATTTAGTTTTGTCTGCAAAAGCAGAAAAACAAAATTACTTCTGCCCATTTAATTGTAGACTGTTAACTATTACCTATATCTATGTTAAAGTAAAAAAAAATCAATTCAATTTATTTATTCAATTTAAGGAAACTAATTAATTTATAATCGAAAAAAAACCCCAATAAGCTCTAAATATCAAAGACAAATTTAAAAGGCAAGTTAATGTTATGTACTGACCTGACTTTGTCTCTAAAGCTAATGTATGACCTGTTTGATATTTTTATTTATTTCATCTTGACAAAGATTATGTAGTTTTGACCCACTTCCTGGAAAACATTGTGTTTGGTGACCAAACGTATAGCTGCTGTCTTCCTTAAACTTGTATTGTAAATCATTATTGCAAAACTATCTTCTGATTGCCTCTAAAAGTCACCCAAGTACCATCAGAGGTACTTAAAAGTTTTGAGAGAAACTACAATATTCACAAAAGGAAAAAATCTTAGCTGTCTCTCTATATAAATTCCTTTACCTAAGGATGAAAAGTGCTTGATCCACCATTTATGAAAAAATTACTTGCCATGAGGGCAAGAGGAATGACTGTAACTCAACCAGGAGGTGGCATCTAAAGTAAAATCACAGAGCAGGATCAGCAGGTGCTGAGGTTCAAGGACACTGTACATACTGTAGAGCTTCAATGGGTTTTAATCCTGACAATAACCCACCTGGTATAATTTAAAATATGTCATTTGTAAAGAATGTCAGCACTGGACTATCTAGAAGTGGAGATGTGTTTGAAAATCCAATTTCTAAGCCTGTCCTCTGCATTTGGCAGGAAAACAACTGTTGGCTGACTGACCAGGGATGAATTTAAGGTTTGGAACAAATTAATTTTGGCCCTTGGGGCTGTTTTTAGGTCATGGGCTTTGTCCCTTAGTTCCAATGAAGAGGTGTTTTATTACTTCATTATTAAAAGAAATTAAGGGATTTTAAGCGTATTATCTTATTCAGTCTGAAGTATTCTTCCTGTTCCAGCCTGCCTTTCAGTCCACATAGGGGTTTGTGTTGAATAACTTGCAAAGTGTCATGATGTTAACCTAAGGGAATACATTTGGAATGATTTAAAGCAACAACTGTAAGTCCAACATTGTCATCCAACATCAGTGTCTCATCTAACAAATGCTCTGTATGAAAAGGCTTTCCGGTAGAGTAGAAACTGTTATAGCTGCAAAGGGTCAACCATTAAATATCCGTCATCAGTTCCATAGAATGCTCTCAGACCGTGCCTCCTCTACCTTCTAGTAGATTTCTTGTGGCTGATAATATGCAGCTTATCGTTGGTAACTGCTGCTTTGGCCCCTTCTAAAAATCATGTTTTATTAACAATTTACCCAATTTTTATACTTTTTATCTTCTTTATTGACAATATACCTGCATTTTTATTTATTTTATATTTTTAAACTGTGTTTTAAAGCTTTTCTTTCAATCAATTCCCCCATTTTTCAGTCATACGGATCTAATGTGGTGTTTTAAAACAACTCAGACAGAATATGAGATTTTTTTGTTTTGGTTTGGTTAATATGAGCGACATACAGATCATTTTTTTTTATAATTTGAAGAACTCTTAAAATTATGTTCAGATTACACATGGATTCATTAATTCCGTTGGCAATAAAGGAATTACTTTAGGTTTCATTTGGTGATAACCATCTCAGCCTACTGGGAGGTAGGAGGCTCAATCTAAATAATGGCCATTAAATAGGATGATAACACCAGAAGCGACTGAAAGGGTAAGCAGGTTTTTAATTAAACCCAACAAATAACGAATTTAAAGGCAATAAAATGACCATATGTGTGTAGATCTATCTTTGGCAAAATAGCAAAATATATTTTGATTTTAGAAAAAATATGTACTGAATATATTTTGTGAATATAATAGTGTTTTATTATCTTTATGGTGGGTCTTAAAACCAAGTTCCACTCTCAACAGCTAAGGTAACTATTGTTCATGCTGGTTGTGCTGCAGGCAGACTGTTTGGTGGTCAGTGATGGCTTCTCATAATCATACGTTTGGGTTTCCGAGCAGCAACTTTCTCTAACGCATGTAGCGCAGCTTTAGTTAATGGCCTCAGTTAAAACCTAAATGTATGTCACTGTGTTTGAGTCACTGATGGGTGGTGTCTTTAACGATACCTGCGGTTTTGAAGCAGAGATTTCAGCACACCTTCCCGGTCTCCAGATCTAATCTCTTTCTTGCTAACCATCTCGCCAACCATTTTCTCAGCAATGGTGGCTAAAGTATTTTCCTCGCAGTCGAAGATTGTCACAACTTAAAAAAAGAAATATTAAAGGTTTATTATAACACAAGAAAATAAATATTTGGTTGTAGTTAAAAAAAAAACTGACATGGGTATCAGCTTTTATTAAAGTAATTTTATCCAATAGTGAAATAAAAATAGTTAACAAAAAGTAACATACGAAGCACCAATAAAGTATTGTTCACAATTATGTCATGATGTTAAAGTAGTCTATATATTGCATTTTTTAGGAAACAGTAGATGTTCAATATGTACCGGTAAGTCTTAAAGGTTTATTAAACTCAATTTTTTTTCTATAGTTCTTTGTGTTTTTTTTCCAAATCCTTTTAAAATACATAAACTTTTAAGATACATCATTTTATCAAAGTCACAAACCAGTGTTCATTGTGCGTCTCAGCTGGATGAGGCTCTTGAAGGTGAGGTAGGAGATATGCGAGGATGCCCACATCCCAGAATGTGGGTCGAAGCTCTCCTCGTAACCTGCCCATCGTCCCGTCTCCTTCCAGTAACCCTGCTTCTCCTGGTCCTTCATCTCCTCCTTCTGCTTCACACACCTGTGGGCATACAGATGCATGCAGAGGTAATGACATGGTTATGTTGCTGGTTGAATGAAACGCTGGTCAGGGATGGTGGATGAATTGGAGCTGCACCGCCTACAGGCACAGCCTTAGGATGTTGTCCACAGCTGAGGTTTCTTTGGTCATTGCATGTACGTGAAGTGGAATCAGTCAGGTTAGTGAGGGATAAGCCAGTGGTTTCTTTGTAATAGTTCTGCAACTTAGTCTGAATTTACAATCATAGAACTGCCCCACCCCCCCCAGAAAGAAAAACAATTACAATTAATTTTTTTATTTCATTTTTTCAAACTAACTCAGATTTTTCTACACACAATAAAGACAGGGAAGTAGCTCATCTGTAATAACTCATGGGATTATCTGTTTCCTTGTCCATTCTGTTGTTTTTGTTTTAGGTTTAACTTTATCATTTGGAGGATTGGCTGCTAAAGATGCATCAGAAAGATCTAAACTACTGAACTCTGCATCTGAAAAGTGTGGTGTACATATGTATGAAGCCACCTTTACTCTTATACTCCAATTCAATTCCAGTTCAACTAAATTCAAAGGCAAAAAGAGTTTATTTACATTTTAGGAAAGTTTACATTTAAATGTAATTCAAAAATAAAAAGTTCAAATGTTAAATGTTTTTGCTATCTAAAAATGAATAGTTATCATGATTACATTATTTTAAAAAATGAATAATATGATTGATAATAATAATTAAAGAATGTTGGAATACAAATGTACACTAATAACATTTAGATAACAAAGCCAAAAACCACTCTAAAAAACACTTTTGACATTTTGATTAAAAGCAAACTAGGGTTTTAGCACCTTTATTGTTTTCTGGGAGTTCATTTCAGATTGCTGGTGCATGAAAATTAAAAGCTTGGTCTCCATGCCTGGTTTTGATTCTGGGTTTGCAGAGTAGATTTTAGCCAAAAGACCTGTGAGGTCTGGGTTGTCGATACACTGAAAAAAAGTCTGTCATGTATTTTGGTGTTTAGCCATGCAATGTTTTATGCACTAACACAGGCATTTTAAAGTGAGGGGTAGAGGAAGGACTTTACTGGAGTCAGGTGCTCCACTTTCTTAGTTTAAGTGAGGATGCATTTGTCACCTCATTAACAAACATAATTCAGATGGAACTGGACCAATTTCATGCTTTTTAAACATGAAGCACTCGGGTCCGAAGCAGGCAGATGGGTTGGATAGACCCCGCATGAATTACAATAAAGCTATTTATATGCATAAATCAAGCGGAACACTATGGAGATACCCGTACTGCTCCATTTTGTGAAAGCAAAATCTGTCGGGCTCTTTTTGGCATCAAGACAATTATTCTTATTGCCACATCACCAGACTGACTAACACCAGACTAAATAAATAAATAAATAAAATGAACATGAGGCGCTCAAATGTTTCAAACAAATGTAGTTTTGTTAGAATGTCTGAGTCAAAGGTTAGACGTAAATCGTATAAAGAATCTGCAGCAAGACCTAAAAATGTATGTTCAAATATGCTCTTCGTTCAATTTGAAAAAGCAAAGTTTTTATTTGCTCAATAAAATGGTCAAAAATTGTATTCTGCAGATTTGAAAAGCTGTTCAAACTGTAGCTCAGAGCACTCGGAGCTGCAGTTGTAGTTACAAAAATAGTTTCTTTAAATATTTGACTCAAAGGGCCTTACAAATACAAATGCATTCATGTAAGAAAAATAAATAACTGCAGATATCATTTTCCCCTCAATACCTAGTTAGACTGTGCTTTCTGTTGGTCCATTACACAATGTCCCAACAAAAAACAAAAAAGTTTTTGGTTGTTTTGTGATAAAATATGGAAAGATCTAATGGAGTGTGAATATTGTTGTAGTGCAAATATGAATGATCGAGGGCAAATGAACCCTCTGTTGTGGTTCAATTGATTTCTCTTCACACACAGTGGATTACCAGGACCTGGATCACTGAAAGACTTCACAGACCACAGGATCAGATAAAAATCACCTTCATGCTCTATTGCAAGACAGAGACACACACGATATTATGGGTGTTGTTTTTCCCTGCAGCGGTAAGAGGGACCACATGAAGTTATGTCAATCCTCTCTGACAAACTGGATATGGATCAGCTGAAACTGGGAAGGTAACGCTTTGTGTCTGAAGTAAACATGGTGGCTATCCTGTTTTAGGAGGAAATTGGCTCTATGGTCGGCTTCATTGCTGATTTCTTTTCTAAACATACCAGTAGGTAATTGCTCACACGGGACCTGTTTACCCTCTTAGTGTATCTGGTGAGTGGGTTGGGTGTCTCACTCACCTGGCAGTCTTCCAAAACGATCTTCGTTTGAGGCTGTTTTCTTTCCTCTGAAACAAACATGATTGATGAAATTAGGAATAATTAAGAACATTAACAAACAAAGATTTAAATAGGGGGCCTCTCCAGAGTGTACCCGTCGTTTTATATGTTGACCTGCAGCCTGAACCTGAACTGGTCCACGTGGGAGCACAAATGAATGAGACCAGCAATTAATCTGAAACTGTTTTCTCTGTAGGCTTTTAAATCCAACTAATCAATATACAACATATATAACAAAAAGTATCATTTTCATTTATTTTGGTTATTTTTCTTTACTTTTTTATTTTAGCTCGGTCAAATCTCTGTTATGTTTACATATTTTCCATTCTATCTTAGATCAAACCTTAAGTTTTATGTAACAACAAAAAGATTTATTTCCATAACACAGAGCTGGAGATCCCGAAGATTAAACTGGGATGATGCTATCTGGGCTTTTGCCTAATGGTAGGTCTACGTGTCTGTGTCTATATATTTATGTTTCCTATTTAGGATCTTTTCTCATATAATCTCTTGCTCTCTGAAGAACTGAAGGGTGTCAAACTCCAAGCCTTAAGCAATGATGTCCTTCTACCTTTATGTTTCTCCTATGTTCCAACAGAAGAAGGAAATTTTTATTCCCTTCTAAGCATCTGATCAGTTCTAAAGATTCCCTGTTGGAGTCTGGCCTTTGAGAGCTATTCAACACCTGTGGCTTATGTATTCCAAAGCCCAGTAATACAAGATGCAGACCATACTTTCCAAGTCAGACGTCTTCTTTTGAGCTTCTTTCAAATTTAGTCTGGTTTAGATTTAGCAATATCTTGATAATCAAGGTTTTTATTCAGATTAATTCAATTAATTTATACACGTAACACAGTCAGATGGGTCAAATTTTTTCTATGGAAAACCAGCTGATTGCATCAAGTCTTTGACTCTGCAATCCGTCACACTGAGCATGCTTGTAGCAACAGTAGAGAAGAAGACTTCCTTTTAACAGGAAAAAACCTCCTGTTAGAACAAGACTCAGTGTGAGCAGCCATCTACTGAGGCTGACTGGTGTTTCAAAGACATAGAAGCAGATATACAGATATTGAGATAAATTAAATAAGTTATTTGGTGCCGGGGCCCTGCGAGAAGACTTTGATGCTGAGAATCAACATTCACTCGCATGAGTAACCATGCAAGACTACTCTACACTAATGGTGGAAAAAGCCAGAGGGGAAGAGGGACTGAAAGTGACAGAGGAGACAGGGGCGGAGGTGGGAAGAAAGTTCGCTTGTGTGCTGGAGAGAAGTTGGGCCAGGAGCTAAATGATCTTGAAAGATGATCGGCTTCAGAGGAGGTGCGCTCCGGTGCTGATTGGCTGAAGGTGAACGAGGGACATCAAAGGTGGTTCAGCCAAGGTTGCTAAGAGTTTTCCAGAATTTTTGGTTAAGCTTCTTTTAAACTGCATACTTAGAACTTACTAGAATAAATATTTACCTTCTAAAAACCTAAAAGACTACTTGCTAGACCCCTGTTTTTAAGCCTATAGATGGTAAATTAAAGAACATCCACACAGAGGCATATATCTTT
>NW_015150568.1:1263819-1268113 GCF_000732505.1 Cyprinodon variegatus
TTCATAAAGTTAAAGAGTTAACCAGAGGTAATTATAAAAGCCTCCCCAAACTTTTGCTTTCAAATCTCCAAAGTAGCAGTTGCAGAGGTTGGCTATTCACCAGCATCATGTGAATATATTGCTAAGTATATTAATTTGGTTAAATTATAAGAACAGAAGTATCTACATCCACTTTATTGCTGTTATCAATTGTGTTTGTATTTATACACATAAATATTAAAGAGCATGTCAAGTATTAAAATAATTTAAGGATACATACTGTACTTTATTGGTATGTCTTAGATAGTTATTATATAATTTATTTTCAGCATTTTAAAAGGAAATAAATACACTAATTTATATACTATATCTAATATAATCTGAAATTATAATATAATATAAAAGAATAGAATATATAATAGAATGGAAAAGTATTTGTCAAATTTATTTTTTCTCATTTCTATCTTTATTTTTCAGTAGAAAACTAAAGTTTTTATGACTAATTGAGTGCAGATATAGAAGAATTTCTGCACCGAATTGTGAAAACCATCCAATGCACAATGACCCAGAAAACAATACAAGTTTGCGTCTTCCAAGAATTGCTCTGTTCCCATATTTTCACCCTACAAAGTTACAGCTTTACTTGCATGCAAAACTTCAGCATTAAAAAAAATTGACACCTACCTTCTGCAGGCAAAGCGCAGAGATGTAAGTGTTCAAAATGGGAAAAAAGTGTGACTTTATAAACATTCCCTCCTAAAACCCACTGTTTCTGCATATGCAAATGCCTGTTTTGTTATGATGGGAGGGACTAAAACATATACGCACAGAGACAGACATGAACATGAACACTTTAAATCTCTGGGACATCCTTCTACAGGGCCGTGTGTTCAGCACTAACCCATAATATTGATGGTACATACACTGACTTGACATGCCAGTAAACCAGTCATACTGTCACACTGTCCAGCCAGCATCCTATCAAACTTTTTTTCTGTGTTTATTTGACAACAAAGTCTTGGATTACTCTGCTGTGTCTGTCCACTAACCTTTGTCGTCTTCTTTGGCCACGCTTTAACTTAATGCAGAAATGCTACTACTAGTAGTGGTAGAAGAAGTTCAGATGTAATAAATAAAGGAGAGAAATAAGGAAAACTTATCTGTATAAAAAGTTAAAGCAAATGTTTATTGAATAGTTTTTACTGTTGTGTTTCTTACCTGACATATTTTGTCAAACTGTGAAAATATTTAGTAAAATTTAGAATGTCGGGCTAATTAAAGTATTGCAATAACTTTCAAGAGAAATATGACATTCCATATATTTATGCAAATAAAAATAAATGTAAAACTGTTGAGATCATTTGCTTTCAGGCGCCCGGATTTAATACTTTAAAGGAAAACCTACAATTTGACTTTTCTGTCATTCTTTTTTTGCTTGTCTCTACCATTTAAAGACTGAGATATGTATGCAAGTCATTGAAAGTGACTATTAACAGCATTAGAAGAGTTACCACAAAGTTTTAGTTTGATTACAGGTTTAGAGTTTCACTCTATCCCTCTAAAACACCCATCTATATAAAATCTTTCCAACACAGCTCCTGCTGTATCTTTAAAGCTAGTGTCCCTCAGAAAACATCCATCTTCTCCAAACTCCTTTGCAGCTTCAACAGGTTCTCTTCTTAAACTATCCCCATAGCATGATGCTGCCATCACTGTGCTTTATGGTGGGATTGGTTTGTTCAAAGGGATGTCCATTGTTAGTTTTTGTATTTTTTGGTGTTGTTTTTGTTCTCACCACACATATATTGCTGACTTTTTGAGTTCTTCTTGCTTTGTGCCATCATAAGCAGTTAAAATGTATTATAAAACAATATAATCATTATAATCAATATAATTGTCAATTCAAAAAACCTTTTCAGTTTTACTTCTAAACATTGTTATACAGCAAAATGGAAGAAACTAATCATAATTTTCTTTTTTTAATTAAATTATAGCTATGTTTTATTATAACAGTTCCATCCAAAGTAAAGCTGTCCAATCATATGCCTGACATAAATGTGCACACTGGCCAGATTTCTCCCATTACTTGTTTTTTTCTGGTTGGACTTAGAAGGCAGGTCAATGTTTTTATGTTTAATCATCCATGATTATTCACTTAGAGGTACAATTGGTAATAATCACATTATTACATACTTATGTTATTTATTATCTACAAACTGAAAATCTTAACCTTTATGTTTTGAATTACATTGGAGTCGGATCCTATTTGTGGAGGCAGACATCTTTGTGAGATAGGCCTTTATACAATCCTAATATCCATCCATCCATTATCTGATACGGTTGTCCCAATTGGGGTCGCGAGGGGTGCTGGTGCCAGCAGTCAATGCGTGAGAGGCGGGGTTTACCCTGGACAGGTCGCTAGTCCATCGCAGTACATACAACCATTCACACACACACTCACGCCTAAGGAGAATCTAGAGAAACCAATTAACCTAACAGTCAAAACTTACCTTTCCCAAATTCCCAAGTTGTTCCCAAGCATGTAAGAGCAGAGTTTTGTATATCGTTTGGGTTTTGGACGAAAATTTCAATTAATAAAAGTATATACACTCCTAAAAGAGGATTTTTTTTTCTTCGTGGACAACTTTATTTTTTTTGTATTTATTTTTTATTTACTTTAGATGTGAACTTTCTGATGGATCATCATGCATTCAGAGCAGCGTTAACCGTCTATTCTTCTTAGAACCTCATATGGAATTTTGAATTTCAGGCTGAATTTCAGAAGAGCTCTTTAAAAATTTTGTGTTCAGTTGTGTAGAAATTTAAAATTAATATATTATTATACGTTTAACTGAATTTTATGTATTTTTATTGCTTCATTTCCTTCATAAAAACTAAAGTATACTTTAATCACTTTGCTTTTATAGCCTTACAAACGGCAGTATTCTACCCTTGGCACAGCAGCGTGACCTCATTATGCTTGTTTGTTTTTGTTGTGCTTTTCTTCTTTCTCCTTAAGGTGTTCTTTGTGGTGTCATTAATGGTTTTCCTGGTCTCTGTGTTTGTATTCAACAATTTTTTGTATTAGCCGCCTTATAACAATTTATATTATCAATAGTCATATCTTCTAACAAAAAAACAAAAACAAAAAAAACTAAACAAAACAGAATATATGCTACGTGTGATGTTTCATGGGCTCATTCAAAGTCCTGAGGAGGTCAGTGGCCATTGTGTCCCAAATCCTGCCCTGCATCTACTGTTGATTCAGAGGAAATTAACTGTGGCAGCATGTCAACCATCCTTGCAAACAGTCAACAAATATTCAATTAAGAGAACACAATGTTTTACTGGGGCTTTTCATACTGGGGCGTGTTTGTTAAAAATGATTCAATACACTGTTTTAAAGGTGTCCTCTAATCTGGAAATCTCTCATAGAGATTTTTCCTAAGCTATTTTACAAATTCTTTTTTATATTACATTTGAAAACTGCAAGTAAAGTTCTTTGCATAGTTGAAACTGTCTACTGCAAAATAGTGCTTTACGCACTGGTTATTATCAGACATTATCAGAAACTTGTCACTTTTACAGCTACAGTTTTTTAAAGTAAGTGATGGTGAATCATTCCCTGCATAAATGAGATAAACTACAGGAATCCTGCAAGCTCTGATCTTTTTACTTTTAAATCAGACCATGTTGATCTTATCTCCAATTTGGAACAAATTATGGTTAATGTAATCATCAAATATGTATGTTTTTGAATCAGTATAAAATATTTTACATACACTTCATGTTACCCTTGAGTCTCTGGACCAAATTTCAAATAGCAGGTAACCATTATGGAGGCAGTTAAATATGTTATTATTATTATTATTATTATTATTATTATTATTGTTATTATTATTATTATCATTATCATTATCATTACTATTATTATTGGTTTAATGAAATCAGTTTAACAGAAATGCTTATTTTAGTTAGAGGTGACAGCAAAACATGAGCAAGTATAAGCCTGATGTGAGAATAGAGCTTTTGGTGTCAGTCAGGCTTCACTTTATCATCACCTGCTGCTGCACATCTTTTACCTGATTAACACATAACTTGCAATTCTGTTTTCATTTGATTGGCTTACTGATATGACTTTAATTGGCCCAAATGTACTTAAATGCTCTTGCTTCCCTGTATCTGTTGCAGTCCTATTTTCCATTGCATCATACACCAGTTACCACCATCATTTGTTTTCTGTTTGTCCAAAAACTGTGTTAGATTTCAAACTTTGGTACAGTTTAATTTTTAAATGTTAGACAAATATTTCCAA
>NW_015150568.1:1268123-1352771 GCF_000732505.1 Cyprinodon variegatus
CTTACCGAAATTCAAAATCAGCTTTTTACTAAATTTGACGTACATTACAGTATAAAAAAATTACTTTGAATAAGAGGAAATTATGTCATGTGCACAACTGAACAACCACAGAGCTCTAAATAGTTTCTATACATGTACATGTGTTTACACAATACACACATGGGGTGAAGGCAGAGGACACCAGCAGTATCGTACACTGCGGGTGAAACTGCGGGTTCCAGAGTCATTAGTGTGACTGTCTGTGTAAATTCATCTCAAAACATTGTTTATAGGGGCCAAAAGGCTCTGACACTACTGACCCTCACTCATCTAAACAGGGACAAGAAAAATTATGTCCAGAGGCACGGTTGATGCCCTTTCACTGCAGCCAAAGTATTCCTGATCAAGATAACCCCTGACCTTACGCTGCATCATGGGCCAGTGGCTGCTTTGAATGTCAGTTGTTTAATCATATTATTTTGGCCTGAGTGGGAAAGAAAAATGTAAAGGTAGAAAATAAGTTTACCTCCAAGCCCTTATATGGTGTGTTTCGGGGGAAAAAAAGAGCTTCGTTAAGGGTGTCATACAATTAACCAACATTCCTTTGACTGGGTTAAAGACATGCTGTTAAACTTCTGCATGAAGTTTTTCATTTCCCTATTTATTTTTATTTATTTTTTTGCTTTAAATTATACATTACAATAAACTTGGAAACTGTAAAAGAAGTAAAATTACTGCTGATTACAGGCTGCTTACTTTAAATATAATAGATAACTGATATACAGGTAAAAAGATATAAATAAGTGTTTTGATTCAGGTTCCATGTTTGCAATTACTTGTGATATAATATCCATATGTGGTTTTAAACTCTTGAAATTTTTTTTGNTTCAGTTTTTAGCTGTATACTGGTACAACTCACTAGTTTATTAAAAAAAAAAATAGGATCTTTTTAATAAGTGATCATTTAATTTCAGGTCTTAAATTTAAAGTCATTGTACACATTTTTAGTTCATGCAATGTACCATGATTATTTTCGAAATATTTTTCAAATAAGAGTATGAAATTTGCTCCTTGGAGTCATTTATAAAGCCATCTTTTATTGCAATCACAGCTGCAGGTCTTTACCACTTCTGCACAGACAGTTGGCTCATCTTCACAAAATAAAAAAGATAAAAAACAAGTCAATCACAGTGAGATTGACAGTGGGGATTGTTTTGGAACATTTAATGATAACATTTTGGATTTAGGTCTGAACTTTGACGGTACGGTTCCTGTCATGATCTGGCCTGTTTGCTCTCCCTTAATTAGTCATTCCTTTCACCTGTCGTTTTTCCCTCCCTGCCTCAATTATAATTTATTCCTCTCACCTGTTTCCTCTGGTTTATATTCAGTTCAGCCTGAGCATTCAGTGCCAGATCATTACTTGTCTTTTTGTTATTCTGTCCGTTCAGTTTTTGCCTTGCTTCATTCCCTGGATCCTGGCGGCCAGTGGAAAGAGGGTTTTAGTGTTTGTCTCATCTCCTGATTGTCCTCTGGGTTTTTGGCTCTATATGTGGGGAGATTTTGTTTTTATTCCAGTAAGCCTGGCTCCAGGGAGGAGACCAGTTTAAAGTCCTGCATCTAGTTCTGGTTTAACGTCCTTTCTCGGCTACCCTCTTCCACTGAGCCTGCTCATCTGCACCTGATCCTGTCTGCTCCAGTGCGTGACCATCTGGTCATGCTTCTGGTCCCAGTCAGACTCTGAACCCTTCTGGGGCTTGTGGATGCCTGGAAGTCTGGATCCTGCCACATGTTCTTCTCCTGCCTGGTCTGGATCCTGCCACCTGTTCTTTTCCTGTCTGGTCTGGATCCTGCCACCTGTTCTGTTCCTGCCCGATCTGGATCCTGTTCCTGTGTGTTCTGGATCCCTGACCAGGATCAGCTTCCAGCATGTCCTCTGGAACTGCAGCACTTGGGGACATTCATGGACTGAACTGCTAAACCAGGTAAGTGACTCACTGAGAACATCATCAGATTCAGTCAGATGATCGTGGTCACTTACCTGTGTTTCTCCTGCAGAGTGTCTGTGATTGGGCGGTGCGCCGCTCCCCATCCTGCAGTGTCCGCAAGCCACATCTCTGCTTTTGTTTTGTTTTATTTAATAAACGTTTTGAACTTTCCTATTGACTGTCTCTCCTTGAATACTGGGTCCCTCTGTCCGCATTTCATGACAGTTCCACCTGAATCTGTTCAACCTAAACCTTTTATTCAAAGTTTTAAATTGTTGTCCTGCAAAAAAAAGTGAATCTCCCGCTGATCCTCAAGCATTATGCCTCTGACAGGTTTTGCCACAGGGTTGTTCTCTTATCAACTCTGACCATCTTCAGCGTTCCATCCAAAGGAGTGTAATACCACAGCATGATGAGACCTACTTTATCATTGGAATCATGTTTTCACAGTGAACATTTTTTTTTCTCAAGTTTCACTGCATACATCCCTGCATATATATATATATATATAAATCTTTTATTTTAAAAGCTTATGGAATTGTTTTATAACCTTATTTTACTGAATATTTCATATTGTTTATTAGTTTTATAGTATTTTTTTTTGACAGCTAATGTTCTCTTAAGATAAAAAAAAACCCTGCATGTTCAGAACAATTGTGTTTATACTAAGGCTGAATACCTCAATATAAACCAGTATAAATACAGGTTGACATTTATTTAGAGTATTCACTTAAATATGCCTGAATGTAGCCAGATATTATCATTTAAAAATTTCAAGAAGTTTAAAAACCTTGATTCTTTTTTCTTTCACAGGTAAATTGCTCATCATCACTTTTTGTTTCTCTATGACATAAATTCCCAATGAAACGTGTTAGAAGCCGTATTTGTACCTGCATAAATGAAAACAGGGGCTACTAATCTCTACCTAAAACATAATAAAACTGATTAAAAAAACCAAAATAATTTCCCCTCTGCTCTACTTCTGACATACTTTGACTGGAAACCATTTTATTCTGGTGAATTTAAAAGGTGTTTTCTATTTATTTAAAACCCAAATTTTGGGTGATAAATAATTCTTTATTGTTGTATAAATCCACAAACAACTGCATGAAATTTCAATTCTAGTGCAGTTTTCAAATCTTTATATTACTAAACTTTTTTTAAATTATCTTCTTGGTATGTTTTTTTGTTTTTTGTTTAAATAAATGTAGACTTTTCTTCAAATTTTTCTATTTCAGATTTTGTTTTGAAATGAAGATTCAATAATAGATTCCAAGATGGTCAAATGTTAAACTTTATTCACAAATGTTTTTGTTCTAAAAGTCACTTTGACATTGAGAGAAATAAGAAAATGGTTTGGGTCTGTTTATATTTTGTAGCAATATTCTTCCACATCATTTGTTGGCACACAATATAAAAAAATACACACATAAGACCGTATGAACAATCTCTCCTGCCACTGAGCACACATGAAAGATTTTCTGGACTGTAAAAGCCATTTATTATGAGTATATACAATGTAATCAGGTTAGGACAGGCAGGACAGGTGCCACAGGCTAGATGAGAACATGAAAAGTCCAGATAAGGATTACAGACACATTTTTAACTGAAGTAAAGTTACTTTGTGTGAAGGTAATGTGTGTACACACTAGGTTGCATAATCAAGCCAGTGAATAATATAAAAACTTCTAAATGTCAGCATTTTTGATTGAATACTTGCAATAACTAAAAAAGCACTCGGAGAGCACAGCCCTCCACCTTAGGTTTAACAGCTGTATTCATAGAATCTTTGAAATAATTCCTGGATCAAGATGGTGATCTGGATCAATCTCCAAAATCTCTTCTTCCTTGTGCTGAGGTGCAACTTTAGTAAAAATGTCATTAAAATTCGTTCTTGACTTTCCAAGTTATCCTGCAGACAGACAGACAGACAGACAGACATACTCCTAAAAACAACCTCCTTGACGGAGGTAATAAACATATTGACCACAAACCACAGTGATGACTACTTGGACTCTTAGATATTTGTTTCTAAAAGTACAGTTACATATTTACATTATTAGCCTTTTAATTTATCTCTTAATAATTTAGACTAGACACCCTTAACAGACCTTCTTTGCTTTTGTAATAGGGTGAATAATGAAAATATAGTCATATGGTTAAGGTTGCTGCTGAGGTTCCAAGCCAGTCAGTACAAAGAGGCTGACTTTGTTTGCTTGAGTTGGAATAACATGACTTGGTTGGACACAGGGATGCCTCCACAAAAGTTCCAAAGCTGCAAGAAACTGTTCCCAACAAATAAGGAAATCATGCATATTAAATTAATGATTATAATTTTGACTTCAAACAAATAAACACTGCATATGTATATCTATATATAGATCTAAAAATAAACTGAAAAAATCCACCATATCAACGTGATAATAATCGTTCAAATTAATAAACTATTGGTAATAAGCTCATTGTGATCGTGCTGTTTTTGTCAACCTGGAGAAAAACATGTGCATTACATTAACCTTAAACTTGTGGTATGTTGATACGTAATGATCACCCAAGTTTCACTACTGAGCTCTGCCTTTCTTTTTTATATTTCAAATTACAATGTACTGCATGCTAACTCCAGGTTACCCTAACTCATGTCACCTCAGGGACATTTTAGATTTTTACTTAACTATTTTAATTCAATGCTGTTAAGCATCAATTGCTTTACACTTTTAAGTAAATATATCAAAATGAGAACGTCTAAATTTGAGTCATGGAGAAAGGCACTTCTTTAACAACCTTACCGATGATGGCCACCAGGGGGCAGAACTGAATTACTTGTCTATTTTATCTGACTTGTTAACCTGATGACTTAAACTAATTGGTTGTTGAGCAAATCCCAATTTTGAAAAAGTGGCTTCCCATAACACTTAACTTTGTGTATTTCCATCAAAATAAGTGTTACCTATTGATCTGATTAATATTGCTTATTTTAAAAGGTCTAATGTTCAGTTTTAGCACCTTTACAGACAAAAATGCCATTCATATAGTGATTCAGCTCAGTTAGGTTCGTCATGATGCAGCTTCATTGCAGGATGTCTAATTTATTCAACTTATTCCAGCTCATAAAGTATATAAATTCAAAACAGAGTGCAAAAGTAAATTCTGCACAAAGTCATATATAAGCATCAGTATACTTTACCAAACTTTATTTACTCCATATTTGTCTTTGTGGACATTGTTGACAGAGTTTAGCCTTCAGGGTATAATCCACCACAGGTTTCCTCAAACGTGCCGACAGATGTTCAACTATTCTTCACAAATGACTAATTTTGCCGCCTGCGTGCCGGAGGAGCATCTGTTTTTCCTGCCGTCTGTCAATTGAATATAATAAATAGGTGTTTTAAATGAATATTTGTTGAAAGAAATTCTTTGCTGAGTCATAATTGTTTAGCGTTTAACCTCTGACACCAGGGATTACCTTCAGTTTGAAGATACATATTAGCCCACTTAGAAAAACCATCTCCTCTAAAGAGCAAATAACTATGACAAATTCACACAATTTTGGAGATTTTGGAAATTAAGAACATCATAAACTGTCTTAATAATTAAAGCCACAGTAGCTTTAGCAGGCATACGGCGCCTTATGCAAAGTGAGATGAGAACTAAAGAGTTTGTGTTCAGTTTAATGACTGAAGCCACCAGATTTTTATTTCAAATATGCTTTTATTAAAAAAAAATCTGCCATGTATACCAACACAAGAAAAAATAACCCACACCATCACCCTAAATTATTAGTGGACATTGTGTTTTTCAAACATTCTTCCCTTTATTTTTATTATTTTAAATATATTTGAAAACTTAAAATGCATTTCATATATTTTGATACGGGTGAATTTCTGAATCTTGTTGCGATTTCTTGACTAACAAAAGACAAACCTACATTGTTTTGCTTCATTTGGCATTTTCTGTTGTTTTACACATTTGATTTACAACAAAAATAAATCTTTAGACATGTCTTAAAACAATGTGATAAAAATAGGTAGTCTAGGGTCCTATAAACGATATTGCTGACTTAAATTTATTGTCTGAATTAAATCGGTTACTTTTGTAAAAGTGAGCACATTACTTGTCACACAACTGAGAGTCTTTTGCATAATAGACTGCATTGACTGTCTTCAGCCTGAGGCTCATTATAACCCCAGTATTTCAGTTGTAGATGTGTCCGCCCAACTCTAATCAATAAAGAGGCTGATTGAATTCCATTCACTCCCTCCTAAAATAAAAGAACAAAATTAGAGTAGAAATATAAATATATTAGATCAACATCTGCAGCTTTAAAAAACAAGCAAATAATCTGTTATTAATCATCACCCAAGGAAAAATGGAAAATTCTTGGTGATATTAATCAGAGCACACTTTATATCGTGGCAGAATGTTGCACACAGGCGCAATACATTCTACTGACGTCATCCACTGTAGGTCCTTATTCTTCGGGTTCAGACCACAGCGAGGAGGCTAAGTTCAGCAGTAGAAGAGAGAATGACCTTTAATTCTTCATTCATCAAGGATTTTCAGGAACAAATCTCATGATAATAGTCTAGTCATGCGGCCTAGCTTTAGCAGAACCTTCATAGAAGATGTACTTGCTTAAAGAAGAGAAACAATTCTGGTAACCCCTTTTTTCAATTATATCTAAACAAAGACTCTCCTACTGCTTTTATGACTATGACTGTACCACATTAGTGTGTTTGAGAAATATTAAAAAAGTTGCTGAACATCTTATTATTTAACAAATAAAGGATGTAAAGATACAGATAATGGCCACAAAAGACATGAAACATGAAAAATGAGCTTAACTATTAGAAACACCTAATATACATTTTGTTGAAAAGCATAACAGAAATGCGCATGATTGTGAGATGGATGGAAAAATAATGTAAGTTTCTTTTTAATTTTTTTTTACATGTTCTTCCTTCCCTCCTGTGTTTTGATAGCAATAACAAGCTGCCTTAATTTATTAGTTCATCTAATCAAGCTTTGCAGGCCTCAGAGATTTGTCGTATAAAAGTTCATGGACAAACAGCATTATTATCAAGAATCAAAGCAAATATGTAGAGTAGCTTAAAACTTTTTGGATTATAAAACAATCTTTGAACATATAGATTACTGCACTCATTTACAACCGATCAATTAAAAATTATTTTTTACACAACTACAAACCTGCGCTGCACGTCATCCTAAGGAGTCGTCCAAAACTGAGCTTTTCTGATGAGAGGAACTTTAAAGAAATTCTTTGTATTGCAGACAAAGCAGTTCTGCAAGGTATTGGGTGTAGGTAGCCTAAATGTAAATCCCAAAATTGTCCCACAATGCGGAAATTTACTCTCTGTATTTTGAACCATCCACTTGGGGAGCAGTGGGCTGCCATTGTGTGGCATCTGGGGAGCAGAGTGGGGTTAAGGGTTTTGCTCAGGAACCCAGAGTGCAGGCTGTGGGGATTGAACGGGTACCTGCAACCTTCTCAGAGTACAAGCTCACTGCTCTAACCACTAGGCCAACACTACCATTCACTTACTTCCTATCTTAAAGTTTTGTTTGGAAAATATAAATAATAATGTACTATTAACTAACTAATTTACATTGATTAAATGTAAGTGTGAAAAATCCCACAAGAAATAGGATTATTTTATCAGGTTTTACCTGTCCTGACAGCTACAATATATAAAAAGATGTCACTCAAATCAACTGCAACAAAGGTGGACCTTTTAACAATAAAGAAAAGATTCACAAAAAATATCCAAGGCCTGAGCAAAATAACATGAAAAACATGTAGAGCAGAAAACTAAAACACAGATCAGAGACTTTAAAAAAAGGATATAGATTTTGACCAGTTCATCATGCAGAAGTGTAAGAACAAAAGGTGACTAATATGTACATATAAAAACAACATTAAATTCAGCTTATTACATAAAAACACTTAATGTGAATAAAAAGCTTAAAGTGGCAACTATTTTATTCTGAATGCATAAAGATTAAATTATTAATACCATGCAGCAGTGAACAAAGGATGGAGCATGGACACAGAGAAGAGAGGGTTAGAAAGATCAGATCAATAAAGCACAGATGAGAGGATCACAGGGGAAAAAGTTGGGTCTGTTGCCATCTGGCCCCCTTGCAGTTCACTCTGATGCAACCTTCCACTTCCTACAACTGTTTTATAAAAAGGATCTGAGTCAACCTAACCAATTAGGGGCTTTCAGGATCTAACAATTGTTTTGTTGAACTTTCTTCAAAATCATATGGATATAACCATCACAACAGTGCAGCACTGCGCACAACATGATATTGCTCCAGTTATTGGTGTGAGTGCTCTCAGAGTAATTCAAGGGCTTCCTCTGCTCGTCATATGATGCCCCTGCAGCTATTACAGTACATTAGAGGGCCAGCTCAAAAGAAAATCATGGATCACGTTGCCCAGAGTTGTTTATGCTTCTCCACTGCAGCTGATGCTTGAGAGACAGTTGAACTTTCTGGAGATGGAGTTGAAAAAAACAAACAGTTATCATACATAGAGATGTTATATAACTGGGTTGTGATACGCTAACAAGGTGCAAACAGATGATATGAATCACTGAAAAGACAAAATTAGATAGAAAGCTAAAAGGTTCTAAGAAATATTACACGGTAAATGTAAAAATGAGGTAATGTTCATTGGAATAATGTGGTGTGTATGCAGAAAACATAAAAATCTTAAATAAACTTCATTTAAAAAAGCAAAGAAAATAGCAATGGAGTGTTTTAGTATATGGATTAAATAATATAATATGGGGCTTATCCTTGTTTCTCAGTCTTGTGGAGTAATATAGTTAATCAAACTAACCGTATAATTCACTGAAGCTTTCTGGAATAGTAAAGTGAATAAAGAAAAAACAGACATGCATTTTCTAAATGAGCTAAATTAGAGTTACATATGATTCTGACAGAATTTACTTTATCCTTGAATTAAGATTATACTGTTAAATTATCTCCCCCCAAAATTGATAGTTTTAGTTTGGCTTGAGATATATGGCTCTGATAAAAGAACAGGATCCATTTACTGAAACCTTAGATAGGATAGTTAGTTTGCCATGGACCACCCATCCTCTATTAACTCTCTTGGAGCAGATGGTGACTGTGAGACTTTGCATGGCACAGCTGTCATTTCAGACCTGAAAAAGATAAGGTTATGCTTTAGCATTTGTACTTTTACAAAGTAAAACAGATATACAAGATGATTTCTTTTAAAACCTGAGCCTCTTTTTTGGCAATTTATCTTGAACATGAATTTGAGTTGATGTAGTTGTGGTTATCTTAGAATGTCTGAAATAAAACAGGAAGGAAGCAGCTTGTCTTACGTACATTGTGGTGACTAAACAGCAAAAGACTGAAAGACTGAAAGAACCAAGAAGCATTTAGCAATGGTTGAGCATTATTTTTTCACCTAAACTCCAAGATGATTAAAAAAATGATTTAAGATCAAGGTTTGATCTTAAATCATTACAATGAAGACAGTGATATTTCATTTTTGATCTTTGTTCCTGGAATTTAGGTTGAATCTTTTATTGTTTCCTTGATAACTGTAATCAGTAATTATATAATCAGCGGAAGATCTCAAAACTTAGATCAAATGTGTCATGAATAGAACTTAAAATAGATTAAAAAAAATGTGTTTACATCACAATATAAAAACAGTTAATGTATCTTCTTAACATCCTTGTTTTTTCTGGCTCACACTTTAAAAGTATATTCACAATATCTAAACTTTATTCTTTAATACAAAAAAAATTCTTATATCCTAATAAGTTATTTTGGTACTTTCTTCACTGTTTTTGTGTTCATTAATTATTTATCTACAAATAGTAAAGGAGCTTTTTCTCTTCCTCCCCATCAGTTGTAAACCCACATCCCACATAGCACTTAGTTCTGACAGGGTTTCTATAAATCACAGTGTAATCTTTGAGGCTTCACTGTCAACCTCCTGCTGTAAAAATACTGCAAACACTGTCATGGATGTTGGACTGTAGTAATCAAGTTAGGAGATACTGAAATGTCCACAATCAATGACCCGGCTATGGATATGTACATAAAACATAAAATAAACAGATTTTTGGGGGACATTGTAAACCCAGGATGTTGTCCTTTAGTTATAGAGACCTGCTTTATGTATTTTCTAAATATCCTTCTATGTGCTGACAAAAAACAAGCAAAAAAAGTAATATAATCTTGCTCTCTTTGTTAAGGTTCAATTTCTTGAAACCCAATTTCTTACTGTAGTAAAAATATTTACAAATCCACAACTTTATCTTCACAGCAACCTTCTAAAGAGGGTTTTCTGATGATCAGGACACATCTATCTACCTGAACAGCTTGTCTTCTTCTGTTTCTAAGACTAACAAAGGTGAAGAGGCATTTGTGTACTAGAGACTCTAATCAGCTGATCCTCTAGAAGCTTTTTAAGAAAATGTACTAATTACTGGGATTTCTTAGGGCTGCATGGTGGAGCAGTGGGTAGCACTGTTGCATTGCAGCTGGAAGGTGCATGGCGTCTTTCTGCATGGAGTTTGCTTGTTCTCTGTGTGCATGCCTGGGTTCTCTCTGGGTACCCCGGCTTCCTCCCATAATCCAAAAACATGACTGTTAGGTTAATTAGCTTCTCTAAATAGTACTTAGGTGTGAATGTGTTTGTGTGCATGGTTGTGTCTCTGTGTACCAAAGAGTACCCCGTCTCGTGCCTATAGACTGCTGGAGATAGGCAGCAGCCCACTGAGACCCTGATGGAATACAGTAAGTGGGAGAAGATGGATGGATGGATGGATGGATGGATGGATGGATGGATGGATGGATGGATGGATGGATGGATGGATGGATGGATGGATGGATGGATGNGATGGATGGATGGATGGATGGATGGATGGATGGATGGATGGATGGATGGATGGATGGATGGATGGATGGATGGATGGATGGATGGGATTTCTTGTGCATTAAAAGGTATGCAAAGAATAGATAATAAAATTAAGTGTCTTATACTTAGAAACACATATTTTGAAGGCTTTTTAGCATAGGGAAGGTGATTTTTTTTTTTTTAATTTCTACATTTACATGAGAAACATGTACATTTTTAAAAAGATTATCTATTTACCTACCTATCCTTCCGTCTGTCCTTCTTCCGTCCGTCTGTCTATCTAACTACCAAATGCAATACAGATTTTTTTATCTTTTTTACGATCTCTGGAGTAACTCTCTGTAGAAAGATCTATCATCTTCCCGTAACTCATTTCAGGTGAAGACTAACAGGTTTATTCCTGTTCAAATGTCAAGGACAGTAAACCAACAACATGGAAAACTCAACAAGAGATGGAAATGCAGCCATAAAACATGTTTTAATGAATTTTGCTAAAGGGTATGAGAGCAAGTGGCAAAAAAATGCTGCAGAACAGCTGGAACAGTTGCAAATAAATGTCAAATTTGGTTGTTTATAATGCTCAGAAGAAGCTTGCTTAATCAACCCATAAAGCCTAAAGCAGAAATATTTTATCATATATTCCTAATATTTCATCTTATGTCAGCTTTCTTGACATCTCGCATAAATTATTAATATTAGAGATACAATACAGAAAGACAACAATGAGGTAGAGCGGACTTTTTAAATCTGTGCTGCTGTGGATCTCAGGTTTCCTGCTAAATGGTGTATTCATTCCTGATGGGGGAAGTCTTCCTGAGCTCAGTTTATCTGCCCTCTGTCTTTAGGCATTAACCTAATTATGTCATGAGGAAAAAGAAAAGGAAATTTAAACAGATGAGCAGATGTAGAATGTTACAGATAGTCATTGCCATCCGAAACATTTACTTCACCTTTGTAATTTTTTTTAAGCAAATGCTTCAGAATTTATAGAATATGTAAAATTTTATGTAAATTTAATTTACAATATAACTGAAATATCAGTATATTTCATCTGTTTTATTCAGTACATTGATCCATTGCACTAAGAGTGATTTTTTACTAATTAATGATCTTCTAATGACATATTATTTTACCAAATCAAGTATTATTTGCCTTTTGGATTTTCATTTTGGATTGGTTTAAGCACATCCCAATTGTTCTTAATTAGTATAAAAGGTAATTTCTCATTCTAAACTTATCGAGATAAAATTTGGTTTCAAATCTAGTTGTTTTTAGTTGAGATTCAGTTGCTTAGTTAAGAGTTTTCACTGAAACCTGTTTTGTTGTGAAACGTCTATACATGAACCACAGAACAATTCAATTCACTTTATTTATATAGCGCCAATTCACAACACACGTCATCTCAAGGCACTTTACAGTTCACCAGATCATACAGTCAAATTGATTCAATGTTTTCTATCTAAGGAAAACCCAGTTGATTGCATCGACTCATTGATTCCAATGCAATCCCTCACACTAAGCATGCTTGAAGCGACAGTGGAGAGGAAAAACTCCCTATAAACAGGAAGAAACCTGCAGCAGAACCAGGCTCAGTCTGAGCGGCCATCTGCCGACGCGGACTCGGGTTCAAGGAGACAGAAGCAGAGACACAAAAAGCAGCTGTAAAAGGCGGTCTGTCCAGGAAACACACAGCCAGGCAGATGAGCTCTGAGCCAACTCCCATGTCAGAGGATGAAGAGAGCACATGAACAGAAATAAGAAATGAGAAAAGATGCTGTCTGAACCTGTTTAAGAAGGTCATTATTCAAAGTAAAAAAGGCCACATACCAACAGTCAGTAAAGAGCAAATATAGGAAAAAATACAATTATTATGACTTCAAAAATATATATATATATGTTTGGAGATCAGTCTGACCCAATATGCGGAAAAACCTCACATACAATGCATTCACCATCTGACTAGTATTATGTTGCATTTCTGTCGGTTTGTCCGAATCAACAACAACATCCTGGAGCGAGTTGTCAAAGACTGAACGAGCTGCGTCCTCCGAGTGGGCGTGGATAGGAGATGACTCCTTCCCTGAAGGCGCACAGAGCTGAAGTGTTTCAACCACATGAACCAACCCAGCGGAAAAGAAGCGCACCGAGTCAGATAAACCCTTTCCATGCGTCATTTGGACCCTCAGACTGGATTGTAAGCTGCGCGCAGGGGGCGCCTCATACACAGAGCTACATTTGAACGACTTCTTTATTGGGACAGTTCATTTCTCTTATTCTCTTTGAATATAAAGCTAGATAGGATCGGAAAGACGCAGCGATGACAGTCGTGATTGCTTCCCCCCTAAGTTGCTGAGACTTCACCCCGCTTTATTCTTGCACCTGCTTTCTGACGCTCCTAGAAATATGCAAAGGAGATACAGGATGAAGTTGGTTTTGATTGCAGCCTTGCTTGGACTGGTAAGTGTCCTCCTCCTTTTGTACAAATTAAGTGCGTTGATTAACCAATATTGTGATGCTTTAAACTTTAGCAAACCTTTATGGAGAGTTTATTTATGCATCATAGAGTTTGTGAAAAACAGAAAAAAGCATTTAAATTATTTTAGCATGTTCAAATTAACTGCAAATTCATTTAAATTCCTTTTACACCCTATTTTTTATGTTATTATAGTGTTATAACTCCTGGTGATGCGCCATGGTGCCTTTTTTGCTTCTTGTGCTTGCACCTGTCCTGTTTTGAGAAGGATTGAGATTGACAGTGTTTAAGCAGGATGCATGCAGCAGATCAGCCTTTCAGGTTGACACTTTATAGCTCAGATTGGTGCATGGAGCTGTAGTTCCACCCGTCTCAGTTACATGTGTTCCCACAGAGAAAAGGACAATAACAGAGGAATCTGTGGAGCAGCTCATCCATGAAGCCTACATTTACATAAAAGGCCTGATTTACTCACTTTATGCCACTTTATCTAGTCCAGTTGGTATAAAAGGTGCGTTGTTGTTTAGAGAGAGTGTCACATCACCACATATCAACACTTACACAAGAGCCAAAAAAGTAGCAGGGCATTTTTCAAACATCAGGAGAACAGCCTTGACAGTTGTGTTTTATAATACGTTTGAATTACCTTCTGGTCCAGCCAGGAAATAAATCTCCCAGTTTGTGACAGCACACGGACAGTGTTCATGAGGTTGTTGAGGTCCTGATTTAGGAGCCTGGTACATCTACAGTACATGGCAGCTGCTCCTACAGATGGCTAAGCATCAATTTGCTGGCTCAGCACATGCAATATTGATAGGTGTTGGACCTTTCTCCTCCTCCTCCTCCTCAATCTTCCTTCTCTTCTTTTACCTCTCCATCTTATGGTCTTTTGCATCTCCGTTGTCATTGTTCAGCAGTGATGATTCAGCAGTATTAATTTTCTTTTGTGAAATCCATAATGCCCATTGCGCATTGATTATATCCTTGATTTTTTTTTATTGAGTACATCTTATAAAGAAAAAAATGGATCTGGCACAAGACATAAGGAACTTTTATTCTAACAATGTTTCTTATATACTTTGGACTTACAGTGTCCCGCATTTATATGAAAACAATCTATTGGATGTGCCACTGAAATTCACTCTTCTAAAAATGAGCCATTTTTGGTGGAGGCAGGGTGATGCTATGGGGTGATAGCTCTCATTGGAAAGCCAAGACCTGCTATTAAAGAAGACACCCTCAATGCAGTGTGATATATGTATATTGTGCTATTGTACTTATCGGTAAAAACCCTATTTATAGTAATATCCACCTGTATATTATATTCGGTACATATCCAGCTGTAAATTTAGTTCATAGCACTTTCTATATATTATATTCATAGGACAAATCTATCAGTAAAATTCTGTTTATAATGGTATTCCTCTCTATATTTATTCAGTAGAAACCCATGTCCAGTACTTATGGAACCATTATTTATTCTGCAATTGCTGCTATTGCACTTCTGGTTAGACCTAAACTGCATTTTGTTGCCTTGTACCTGTACCTGTGTAATGACAATAAAGTTGAATCTAATTTAATCTAATATCAAGATGGGATTCTGCTTCCACATACCATCTCCATTCACATGGGGACCATAAATGATCCTCAGATGTAAATCATAGAATCAGAGAAAATAGAATTATATTTCTTGACTCCTAGCCTCAGCCCCACATAATCCTTTATGGACCAGTTTGAGCAAGTTGTTTTGCCAAGCAGAACCACACAGACAATTGCTGGAAAATACTGTTTCAAAATAGACCAAACTGGTGTCTGGCATAAGTAGAAGATGCCAAGCTGTTTTGGTTATGTGCCATTTACCCACATACTCCCCTATTTTCTAATTTATCTGTTATTCTAATACAACAAACACATTTCTACATTTCTAATGTATATTTGATCTTCAAACTTCATGCTTAGCTGTGTTGCCAAACCCACAAATGCTTCTTTTCAATGTTTTTTAATTAGAAAAAAAAGTTTAAAAAGATTAAGAGTATGAGTTCACTGTTCACAGTAAAAAAAAAAAAAAACTGAGCAAACACTACTATATAAAAAAAGATTTTAGTTTTTAAATAGACATGTAGTGATTGATAAAAAGTAAAAGAATTATCTACTAAATTAAGTTGAACCAGTAGTGTTGAGTTCTTGTCGTTTCAGCTGGTCCTTATTGTGAGCAAACATGTGGCGACAGTGGAAAGAAACCCCCTTAATGCAGGAAGAATCCTACAAATATATACTGCTCATTTTAAGTGAATAATTGTGGCTGAAAAGGAAAAAAGCAGATAGTCACTAAAAAGAACAAATATGGGCTAACGCAGACCTGCCCTCTATAATGATAGAAAATAGAGAAAACTGAATGACAGGCAGCAGTAACCCTGAGCCAGTCTTTTTATCTATGGATACCAAGGATGTTATCAGTTAGTGGTTTTTTGTTAAAAGAAAAAAAAAAAGACGTTTAAACAGAGGAATACTGGGTCAAGGATACCTGCCGATAAAAATAGAAACACATCTGAGTATTTGGCAATATTAAATAAACTGTTTGCAATTTAGCTTAATTAAAGCATTTTCATCTAAAATATTTGTTGATGCCCATATTGAGTCAGGATATACTTGTTATATCAGCCTATGCTTTAGAATCCATCTTTAGAATGAAGGTGGCTGCTGTTTATGGGCTCTGAAAGTCGTATTTCTCTTGTCTAAATAAGGACAAGAAATGGCACAAACATTTATGTGCCTGGATGCACAGTGTTTGGAGGGTAGATGTGTTTGTGTTGTCAGTCAGTGACATACACAATTGGGGCAGAGACTCCTATTAATCATTCCACCAGTGGAAGCTACAGTTCCACGTTTTCTGCTCTGTAGCAGAAGGAGGGTGACCTAAAATTCTTGCCCTTTTCTCCTTACCTTTTGGACAGTTTTATATTAACACACATTTCTCTGTTTTTGAGATTTTCTCTTTCCCTCTTTCCACTGTCAGCACAGTTGCATAATCCAAAATTTGATCAAGCTTCATCTGTGTTATTATGCACTGAAAGCTAAATCATTGAAACTGATTTTATCGAAATCATACATTTTGTTTTTTGCATTCTCATTAGCCTTTGACAGCACCTTAGATTGAGGTAAGCATAACAATGCAACAGATGCATGAAAATATATATTAATACATAAAGGTGTATGCCTAAACACATGTAGATAAAAATGATTTGTCATTGTTTAATGAAAAAATAAACTACAATGTTACTAAAATAACTTGAAACTGACAAAAGTATAAATGAACATTAAAAAAATGACAAATAAAAGTCAGACATTGTTTTTCAATCATGCTTCAACAGAATTACTTGAAAAGAATAAACTCATAAAACAAGTCTGGACAAAAATGATGTTTCCTTTAAATTAATATCTTGTTGCACAACCTTTTGAGGCAATCACTGCGATCAAATGATTTCTGTAGCTATCAATGAGACTGCAGCTCCTCTCAGCAGGTATTTTGGTCCACTCCTCATGAACAGACTACTCTAGTTGTCTCAGGTTCTAAGGCTGCCTTTTCCAGACGGCATGTTTCAGCCCCCTGCAGATGCTCAATAGGTTTTAGATCAGGGCTCATAGAAGGCCACTTCAGACTAGTCCAGTTGTTTCCTTACAGTCGTTCTTGGATGTTTTTAGCTGTGTGTTTTGGGTCATTATCCTGTTGACCTGCAACTAATACCAGGGTTTCTGACACTGGGCAGCACATTTCTCTATAGAATCCCCTGGTAGTCTTGAGGTTTCATTGTACGCTGCAGAGATTTAAGACATCCTCTGCCAGATGAAGCAGGATGTTTTCCCTTCTGTGAACTCAGAGCGGAAAAATAAAATTTTTGTCTCAACTGTCCATAGGACACTTTTTGCATAAGTATTGTGGCTTGTCAAGATGTACTTTTGAATTGCAGTCTGGCTTTTTATTGTTTGTGTCCAACTATGGGTAAGTATTGGCATGGGTGTTGCGATACGATACATGTCACAATACCTCGGACATGGTACGATGTTATCACAATATTGCGATATCTCTTTATATTGTGATATTTTTTTCCATCTATCATAATTAAATGTATAGATAAAAAAGCATGTGCTCTATATATGTTCATCAGATGATATTGATTGTGTATTTATTTTGGTATCCTTGATTTTGGGGGTTTGAGTTAGTCCACGTCTTCGACTGTGACTGCCTCATCTACAAATATGGTGCTGCACTGCACAGCAAAATGGCTCCATAGTGCTATCTCATGTGGTCTATTTGTTAATTTTTTTCAAATCAATACTAGGAACAGAAAGGTGGGTATATATCGGGCGGCCAAAAATGAACATATATTGCCAAAACAATGGTGTCCTTCTCAGTTGTTTCACATTAAGAAACTTTGGCTTAAATAATGTTGGATCATGCGATCTGACACTGATGATCCTCAATTTGGAAGTTTAACTTTAATCTCTTCAGATGATTTTTTTCTTGTTTTATTTGCATATTATCTTTCCCTTTGATTGGTCATCAATTTTACTCCTGTGGCCACATCTAAGAAGGTTGGCTACAGTCCAATGGATCCCAAATTTCAAAACAATATGTGCAACTAGTCACAGAAGCATCAAGCTGCTTGGATATGGTCTAATAGCCTTTACCCTTAACATGCTTGTCTAAAAGTTTCTCTCTAATCTCCTGAGATAACTTTGCTTCCTCCGGTCCATGTTGAGTGTGGTACACACCATATTACCAAACAGCACAGTGACCCCCCTATACCCCTATATATAGGCACACTAACTGATTATAAGAACATAGACACCTGTGATGCTAATTATTGGACACACCTTATTTTAACATGTCCCTTTGGTCACATTACTTTTAGTCTTTTTTTTGTACAGGCCTGTTTATATTTTTAAATCATTATGTTGAAGAATGGCTGAAAAGCAAAGTCTGACTTTCATTGATTAATTTTCATAGAATTTATATTTATCAATACTTTTGTCAGATTCAAGTTTTTTTGTGACAGTTGTGGATTTTTTTCAGTTCCAACAATTTTGTTCACATGTCCAACATGTTCTGAGGTCAGGCAGTTGTAGGGTCGATCACAGCACCAAAATTCTGTCCCAACATCCCAGGGAATTTCTTTCCAGGCTTCGCATTTATAAGTAGTGTACATATTGTTCCATCATCGAGGAAATCAGCTCATCACCCCACATCAAAACTGGCTTATAGAACTAGGAAAGTCGAGTTTCAGCTTGTTAAAAAAGGCGTACATCCTTTTTTTTCTCTTTTAACGTGCAATTTGCTCAAAGTACATAATTTTAATAATCCTTTTGCTCAGATCATCAGTTATTAGCTAGCTGATATATTTAACCTCAGTGTTGGTGTATGAGGCGATGTTCTGTTGCGCCTACACCTGAAGCTAAGAACATGTCAAAGAAAAAAAAAGGCTAATACCAAATGCTGGAGTCATTTTAAGAATCCTTTTAAAACAGGTTCGTTCACATCATGGGAGGTTTGTCAGCAAGCTGGTGCAGATGTGTGTGTATTTGTGTTGTACTGTATGTGGGGCTGCCGAGGGGAACCATAAAGGATGAGGCTTTGATCCACATTTTAATGTCTACTTTTGTAAACTTGTATAGTAATGTAGAACATGTGCTGCAAGTTTGAAAAAAATAAGGAAAAGATCCGTGGAAGACAAGAAACACTCTTAAAGGTATAGTGGATGATTTTTGCGAATTTTTGAACAAACCCGCCCTTTTCACCTAAAAAAAAAATATTTCACATGTACAACCCTGTACCCGCTCCTGAGAGTGAATGCCTATAAAGAGAGTATGCCTAATTAGGTATCTCTAATTAGGAGCCTTTGTCTAAACCACCTTTTATTTTTGATTCTTTGATTTGGATTTGCTAGTCTGATTTGGATAAATGTCTGCTGCATATCTCAGGTTTGATTAAGATTACATTTATATGTTCTAGAGTGCTGAGATCATGGTTCCATTAGTTACAGTAATTTGCTCAATCAAGTTTGATATTTTTTTTTGCATATCTTGCATATCAGTCCTTTGAGCTTGCTTTGGTTTAACACCTTGAATTTCTCTCAAAATTGCCATTCTTGATCATGGTCTATATTCTTTTTATAAATTCTGACCAAAACCCGGGCAGCTAAAGTCTGTACTGTTCTACATGTGTATCTTGGTTCTAAAATATATATATATATATATATATATATATATATATATATATATATATATATATATATATATATATATATATATATATATATCACTAATTTTGTCTTTTCATTTGGCCCAGATTCCTGTGATCCAGGGTGTGGTGTGTTGCCTGATGCAATATTCCAGCCTACCATTTTTTTTTTTTTTTGGTCACATGACCTTTCTATGACAAGAAAAAGCAAAATTCAAAACAAGCACTTTTTAAAGGTATCATTTCTAGGGCATAGTCAGTGGTGTTTTGAGCAACAGATCTTAAACATTGTAGAAAGATATAACTGTATAGACTTTATAAAATTAAACTCTTTTTGATCATCTTAATTGAAGAGATCTCTAGTATTCTGGGTCATACAGTAATTAGAGTTTTACACTACCTGCATTGTGCATCCTTAAACAGAAAAGGAATCTTGTGGTACTTACTGTCAAACTTCCAAGTTGAGGAGACCAAAGGCCCAGCAGGGTTAACAAGGTTGTGTGAGTGCATGCTCACTTTTGCACACTCCCACAGATGTAGAAACACACATCAGCTGACTCAGAGGTGCCTGAGGGGATGCTTGTTTTTTTTGTTTTTTTTTTTCTGTAGCTCCTCTCCCCTGTCAGCTACATTCCACACACACCTGAACCCTGACGATTTATGCAGAGTGTACCTCCTTCACTTAAAACCTACATGTGTACGCACATCCCTCTAAATGCAATTAACTTGCCTACGATGCGCCTCAAACCAAATTCGCCCCAGTGGGGAACAAGCTGACTCACATGTTGCTCACTGGATGAGGCATGCTTTAAACTGAGATGAAAACAGTTTTCTGTTGGCCCCTGTTCCATGGAGTGGGAGACACATTGGGAAACTACTAAGGAGAAACGGCAGTCTGACTCTTAACCATCCTGTTGTAACCGTAGAGTACGGTAGTACAATCAGATCTGAAACTTATCACTGCTCCTATCTGCGTTTGGTGAGAGAAATTGAGTCGTTTCTTAGATAAGAATTTTAAAAACATGGTGTGAGAAAGGTTTAGTGGTTGGATGCTGTCAAAGATCACAGGTAAAGTTTTTACACGAACGTGGGAATTTCAACATTCAGGCATGAGTGTGCAAGGGTTTGTAATTCTCATGCATTTATGCATAAGCAGAGGCACGCACAAACATCTCTTCCTGTCAACAGCTAAGATAAAGCACTCAGCGGGTCACACTAAAGAATGCTTGAAGAGCAGAGTGACTTAACTTGGTACGGATGTGTTATTGTTTGGCTTTGTTTACAGCCTCTCACTTACAGGTATAAATACATACGCTGAGCTGGCCTAAAGTTTGATGAAGCATTAACCCTTTCAAAGCCAAACAGTAGAGTGGTTTTAATACTAGTATCGTACATTATTATATTCAGTTTAGAAGAGCTATAAAAGTCTGATTTTAATCAAATTACTTCTCTTTCATCTTATCCAACTTCAAAGAAAAGTTATAATGCAATGTTCTTGTTTAGTTTGATATTAAAAATAGCAGTAAATTAAGATGACTTTATACACTGTGAGTTTATGCCTAAACCATCTCAATGGAAACTTTTTTTTACCACATTTTCTCCATAAAAAGTAATTTTTTCTTGAGGTTGAGATCAGTTCAACCACAGAGATAAATTTGTCCTCTGCTGATTATCTCAGCTATGTTTATAAGCCAGATTATCATACACAGTTTTGTTTTTCAGAAGAGCATGGGAAATTGAGAAAATAGCTGAAATGTTTATATTTTTTCCAGGCCTGGATATCTGATTATCAGATACCCAATATTTAACAAAGGAAATAAATAAAGAAAGAAAGACATTGGTGGAAGGTCTAGCATTTTTTTGTATTTATTTCTCTGTTGCATATTCTTCTAAAAAAAAAAAATTATTTCTCTCTCAGCTGCCTTTTGGAAGAACACTGTTTACACCTCTCCTTATGGTGCAACTCGCACATTTTTATAATATTATGCTTTCACAGCTAAATGTATGTAAGGGTTTTGCTTCACCTTTTTTTCTTGAATTTCAGGCTGATTCCAGAGCCTCTGTGAATTCTTGTCCGTCGGGCAAGAATACGACCAGTGGACAATGCTGCAAGCAGTGTCCGCCCGGCGAGGGCGTTGTCTCACCCTGCGAAGCCAAACAGACTGTGTGCGCTCCATGCCTTGACAGTAAGTACAACCAACACAATTTTTTCTTAACCAAAATTATTCTGTGATGTGTTAACTTCTGCGTACTTTACAAAAGGAAAGAAAAATAATATTAAAGCTGTTGAAAATTAAAGATAAGATGTTGTTTTAATGATACAACGCCTCCTTAACTGGTTCTACCAACTGGTTTCCAACTTTACATACATAGATTCTGTACACATGTAAATGACTAGTTATATCCTGTATAGCGCTTTTGGGTAGATGCAAACTATATTTAGTTGCTTTTTAAGTTTAATCCTATTCTGTTTTATTTTTGTGGAATAAGAAATGGGTCAGTTGTTCTTAGACCTGATGTTAAATATTAAGAGTTTTCTATTATTGTACACTATAATATCACAAATAAAAATATGAAGGATTCATGTTAATATTGTATCGGGTCAATATTGGGATCGGTCAATACAGCAATACCAGCATTGTAGCGCTGTATCGTTACTTACTATTCTGTTCCGCTTAGCTAATAAACAGTTCGCCTTTTCTAAACCAGATGCCGTATGAAATGATCAAGGTGATGCTTTTTGTGCGGCACCTTGATCGTTGCAGTAGCCATGAGCAACATCTTTAGATATGTTAAGTATAAACAGTTTGTTCTGTTTTTGAGATTATGGATTTTTAATGTGGCCAAGGCTGGTAATGACCATCCATCTACATTAGACGTGCATTAAAACACTTTGGCATTGGCAACTTGCACTGGAACCTTTAATGATAAACAACTATATTGATTTTAAAGCGGCATATGGTACATTTGGAAAGGCTTATTCTACTTCAGCAAGACAGTTGTATTTGGCAGGACTTTCGTATTATAAGTAAAGACGGGAAACCAAATTGCCCAAGAATATGAGGCAAAATAAGGCGTTTGAGATTAACTAGGGATTCATCTAATATGACAATAAAACACCTAACATTGTGACAATCAGAATATGCAATATAAACCAAAACTAAATTTTGAGGCGTATGCATCTTTGAGCATTCAACTTACTGCATAAAAGACAGAATCATTTTTATCAGGCTAGAAAGTGAAACAAATGCCATGCATAGCTATTCTCCAGCACAGCTGCCCTCCCCCTGGCCTTCACCATGTAGGGAGAGAAGCTCTGGATGACTAAAAGACATAAGGACAGTAGCTTAGGGGAGATGTGCTCCAGATGTTGCTGAAAGGATCTCCAGGGGAATATATTTAAAGCATCGGATACATTGTTGAACTCTATTACAAAAAATAAGCATTGTAAATTCAAACGGATGAGTACAACCGGTAGTCTCAGAAGTCTGTGTATTATTAAAGCCTGTCGTTTTGAGGTGAATTGATGGTTGAGTATGGGGGTGGTTGGATGTTGGAGGGGGGGCATTACATGAGGTCAAAGGTTTTCTTTTCCTCTATGGAGGACATGGCTGGTCCACAGCCAGTTTCTATAGTGTTCCCAGAGTTTTTCACTTATAAATTCCCCAAGTTTCCCTCATCCTGGCCAGGAAGTAGATGTCAACCCCATTGGGTCAGTGAAAGATTGCAAACCTAGACTGAAGAGGTCTTTCAGTAAGTAAATAATTCAAATGGAGGTCATGAGATAAGTCACAGAGATTGAAGATTTATTAAAGTATGTCTGTAGAGTTTCTTTGGACAGTTGTATGTCTTTGATACTGCACCTTAAGTTAAGAGTTCACTTGTGGACAGCTTTGTTTAACAAAAATATAAATAAATTCAGAATTTATTTGTTTTTCCTTTGAGATTGGTAAAATATTTTTGAATTTAATTTAATTTGCAACTTGCTTTCAGTTCTGCAAAATGGAAGGTTTAATAGGTAATTGTTCACAGTTCTTGTTCTGCTCAGACATGAGCAAATGCACCCTGACAAACTATATGCTTTCAATCATTGACAAGAAGAAATGCAGATTACCTTGTCAGATTTTATCTCACAGGTACAAATTAAGATGAATTGATACGTTTTTTAGCAGAAACATCTAAACTATGTCTTTCGCTCTGGCTTAAACTGGACACACTCTGACCTTTAAGTTACACAGCCTGGATTGCTGACCCTTTCCACTGTGCTCCTGTCTGACCAGAACCTGGAAGCATCCTGCTTTAGAGAGGAATTGCTTGGACAAAGTGAGGTGGTGTTCTGCCGCTCAAACAGTAGCAGCGGGAGATCAGAGCAAAATCTCATCAGAGAAGCACCAGAGTGGGTCAGAGGCAACTGGCTCTGCCTCGCCCGGGAGCTAGAAGAGCAGGATGAAGGATGAAAGATTTAACAGACCTCCCAGGTCAAAATTAAAACAGATTTTTTAAAAGACACCAACAAATCTCTTTAGAGATTCAGCACCACAACCTTTGTCGCTATTGTTTTTTTGCTATCTTCCAGTTTTAATTGAAAAGAAGTAAGTCACATATGGCTTCCTTCACCCCATGTAACAACCACATCCAGTCCGTAATTGATCGTCACGATGCAAAAGTTCAGATTTTCCAATTACAACTGTGTCGCATTGTTCCCGTATTGGTGGAAGTGCCAAAATGGAAACCTTAAACATAGCTGGCAACAAGTCTGTTACATCTTTTTTGCGTTGCGTTGCTGCTGTTGTACACCTGTACATAGGGATAACAGGTAAATCTGCCTGGTGTGAAGGTAGCTTTGATCTCATCTGACTCTGCAGCACACTGTTGCAGGAAAAGTCTCAGCTGTAGAAAACTTAACCTGTTTAAATTTTGAGGTGGTGGTATAGAAAAGGCTTTTTCCTCATGTGCCTCTCCAAAAACTGCTTTGCAAATAAAATAAATATTTAATATTTGTTGTGGAGGCTTTGTGACCCCATGATGCCCCTCTAATGAAACCCAGAATGTAGGACCCAATATTCAGGCCAGACAGTGGGAAAGTTCAAAACGTTTAATCACACAAACAGAAATAACAGATGTTGCATGTAGAGCTGTGGATCTGCGGATATGCAGTGGCTGTGGGGGGAGGCGGGGCACAACCCATTACTGGCACTATGGTTGAGGGAGAAATGTCCATCCTCTCAGAATG
The DNA here is from genome assembly GCF_000732505.1 of Cyprinodon variegatus. NCBI lineage: Eukaryota > Metazoa > Chordata > Actinopteri > Cyprinodontiformes > Cyprinodontidae > Cyprinodon > Cyprinodon variegatus. The sequence goes on from NW_015150568.1 coordinate 1,292,964, forward strand.
AGGCAGAATCCAGCCGATGCACTGCCAACTAGATGAGATGGGAGCCGCCCAGAGTGTCCCCGATGCAGTAGCCCCAGTGAGCAAGCATGAGTTCGAGCCAGGTCAGGCAAACAGTTTGGAACAGGACGGTTCGGAGATCCAGTCCATAGCCCAGTCAGGGGTTCCGATCAGAACCGGGACAGACAGATCTGGGGTTCCATGATCCCACAGATAGTTCAGGCAGGTTCATGATTCCAAGACACCAACAGAGTTCAGGCAGACACGTTTGGATGCAGACAGGCAGGCTCAGCTGAGGCGCAGAACAAGACACGACACCAGGAAAACTGCAGAGCTTTAAACTGGCTCCCTTCACCAAGGCAAAACAGGAACAGAGCACGCTAAGTGGATAAAAACCAGGACTACAGAGCTTTAAACACCCCCGAGCCAAAAACGTAACTAAAAGCAAACAAACAAACATACATGTATAATGATCTGGCCCAGATAGCTGAGCTGAGCCGAATATAAAGCAGCAGTTGCAGGTGGATAAGATGGGAGATAATTAACAGCAGGGTAGAGTTAGGCAGGTGAGTGAAGTAAGCAATTAGGTCAGGTATCAGCGCAGCGAACATGACGCCTCTGTGCTGCAGTTCTCCAACAGTGATGTATGTAGTATGTCTCTCCCTTATTCTCTGTGGTAGCAAAGCCTGTTGCCCTACCACTAACAGAAGTGAACCTATATGCCACATCATAATTGTAGCCAAAGGCAGTAGGAAGTCATGTATTACAAATCTAAAGTTCCGCGGACACTCAAGTCAACCTAAAAAAATTTGTATTAGAGCTCATGATGCTTTACACCCTTGCATGGTTCTTATAGTAACAAGTAAGTATAGATCTGTTATAACATTTATTCTCTAAACAATGAGCATATTATTCTATTCAATAAATGCCTAATTTGCTTTAAGTCAGACATTCCTGGAGCTCTTTTTTTTTTTTTTTTAAATGTAGTATTGTTCTCCTTTTAACTAAACAAAGCAAGACTTAGACTCTCTTTTGTGAGAAGATGAAGGAAACAGAAAAGGTTTAAACTAACCGGCTGCTGTTACCACCCCAAACTTGCCAAGCATGGTACCTACATCAGTTAGGTCATGCAAACTACCATTGTGTCTCATTAAGTGACAACAGAGGGTTTGTGCGGCCAGCTGGTGGGGAATTTAATAATATCTTCATGCAAAACTATCATTCTGTAGCCAATCAAGCATATACAAACCCATTCCCAAGCTTAAAAGCAACCAGAGAAGCCTCAAAATGGTTTATCAGGACAATGACTTAAGTGAAGGGCATTAGGAAATACCATGTAAGAGGGAATATGAATTAAAAAAGTCAACTCTTTGCCAACACTTTTGATATTAAGTGTTTTGTAAGTGTTAATGGGGTCTGTTCATCAATGTGCCAACGATTGTTTAAAAAAATCTCTTCTTTGTGCATCCAAGTCCTACCAATCTGGTATAATTCACTAAAGATTATAGTCATAACACACATTGCAGAGTTTCCACAAAGGGTTAATTTAAATCAGATAGAAACCAGAGGCCTGGCAGAAGTACTAAAAGGTTAGCCAAGTAAAACACAAGAAGAGTTGGGATGAATGAGCAGATAACTGGAGACAAAACAGAACAAGTAGAGCTGGAATAGAGACAAAGGCAAACTTTTCAGCAAATAATAGATGCATCACATGCACACTCACACAATCACAATACGTTTTACAGCAAGCCAAAGTGGGTGAGGTAGAAGTCCTTATTTGGGTGTTTAAAACAAAAGAAATACAGTACCGCATGTTTGTCCAATGATAACAGTAATGATATCTTGCCCTTCAGACAGAGAGCTCAGTGTGTATTTCATTAATCTTTTTGCATTTATAACCTCCCCCTTCTCCCATTTCTCATTCTCTCCAAGCTGCAGTCACTGTTATTAATGTATTGACTTGCATTATTGATGCATGGCATTATGATAATGGCTCTTAGAGCACTCATGGGGGACAGTCAGAGTAGTCCGAGTGTGCGTCTGTTTAGGAGAGGAGATAATGGGGAGATGGTGGGAAAATGGGATTGCACTACATGACTGGACACCAAAATACCCACATGGCTAGCAGGCCCTGATGGTTTGGAGCTCTGAAAAGACACAATTAAACAAAAATGCGAGGGACCTACATTTGACACCACCAACTAAAGACACTACTGCATTGAACTGCGATTCATCTGGATCTCAAATGACAGTGTTAGATTTCTTTTCCTCTCCCTGCTTGTCGTGTTTTAGTCTCAGGGTCTATCTATCTCTCGTCATCTCTGATTTAATCTCTGCAGAATCTGAGCTTTTGGCATGGTTGGTGGGCAAATAATGCAGACTGAGAACTTAACCTTCAACAAAACACTAAGCTAGGGAACTACTTAAAGACTGTATACCTACCGTAGCTCCTGCAATACCTTCTTTTGTCTTCAGTTTAGTTATAAACAATAAATTAAACAGAATAAACAATTCAGATAACTACTACCTGCCTTTACAAAAAGACTTTTAAGCATATTCCTGAAAAAGTTCAAAAAGCGCTGTGATCCTTTAATCAGTTTCTGAAAAATGTTACAATGTCTGATCAGGTTTAGTTGTCCGCAAGGTGAAAGCAAACTCTCAAGATTGTGATTTGTCATGGAAAGCTATTTTTAATTTAATGCTCAAAGTAGTTACAGCCTATCTATATGGACCTACATATTTTCGGCAAATCCTCTTGAATAAGTATGTAGTACTTATTGCTTTTTTCCGCATACGCATAAAGTTGGATATATATACTATGGTCTTATGATAACCACGGAGTCTGGTATATTTAAAGAAAAGTCGCAAATTATTTTAAAGACTTGTTAGGTAACAAATATGGTCACTATGCAGTGAAATTTTCATAAATGGTATGCATATATTGCACAAATGATCCAATATTATTTGCTTTCATGATATGCTATGCAGTAGCTCAGTCAGCAGCAATGAAGATTCAATTGTCTTGGCAGGCTGAATACTTAAAGTGTCTGCCATGGCATGAAAGTGAGTAACTATAAGACTACTTATGATGAGACTTCTTATTTAGTTTGATTTAGGGGTTTAAATGTTCAAAAAATCTTTGCATCCTCTGGCAGCATTCGCTATTGATTTGTTGCATTTGCAGAGAAAACTGATTGAAAAAAAAAAACAGCATGGCTGAATACAATGCTTTTTTGAAGAAAATATTGTGATATATGTAGCCCTAATGTATGGAATAATGGTCCCACAGATTTGTTTAAGTTCTTTTATATTCAGACATACCAACATTTCGATGCAAATGTTGGTTTTTCTGCATTAAAAGAAAAAAAACAACATGTTTTTGGTTGGTGAATAATGTGTTTTTAGTTTTCTACATCTTTTACATCAATAACATCTGCAGCATAACTAAGACAAGAGAAAATGTATCCAGTTTTTTCATTTGGCCTTTAAGGATGCTAATCATGCTTGATTTTCTGGCTCATCTATTAAGTGAACATACCAAGAAAAGATGAGCAGTACTATTTTCTTCAGTGTTTCTATCAATTATTTATTCGGAACAATCATCATTTACCACTCAAGCCCTGCAATCCCATTTGACAGAGAGAAGCTATAATACTAGAATAATAGATGTATATACTAGAATTAGAAACAAGAACAATCAGGGTATATTTTTACTGATTTTCATTTGCCACATTTGTGCAAAATAGATTATTTAATCCTTTATTGCTTTAAGTTTTATTTTAACGTCCTTAAATATTATAGCGAAAAAATCATATAACCACGTACAAAACCACATCTTAATAGAATGGATGCTCCAGAGACAATCACAGCTACAAAAATATGATACTGGCTAAATATATTTTTTGTGACTTCAAAAAAGAATGGAAGTGGAACAAAGGGCTAAAGCTGGTTACTAATAAGTGTTTTTATTTTATATTAATTCAGTTAAACTCAAAGATACGTTATTCATCCCAAAAGGATCAATAGAATGTTTTTCAGCTGTAACAAAATAAAAGGAAAACTAAAAACCTTCTGAGGTTTCAATGTGTCCTTTGTACCTCTAGATTTTAATAAATGACTTTAATAAATGAAATTTGATTCTGTAGATTAAAAAAAAAAGATTCAGTCACATTTGCATTGGTTATATCTTGTGAAACTACATCTCTGTTGCTGTTCAGTCTTAAAAACACAGATATACCCCCTCCCTAAACCCACACTGCTTTTACAAATGGGTCTCTTGCATAATTTAGTGCATTTCCCAGCTCTCTATCTATCCGAAATACAATTCCATACTCCATAAATTATTGATTGAAACCTTTGCCAATATATCTGACATCCATAACATTATTTGTTTTTACACACCTGCCTAAGTTGCACAGACATTTAAAATAAAAATAAAAAACTTCACTAAACTGTTGTTACTTATTTTTAGCAATTCTAAAACATTTTGAAAAAAGTGTAAGAAACACCAAAACAAGGGGGAAAAAAGACTGATAAGCTCAATATTTAAAGTCAAATTATGTTAAAGACTTTACTAATATACCTGTACGAATTTTCAGTCATCCGATTATGGAAACCATAAATCAGGCTTACGGTAAATTTGAGGCACCCAGACTCTAGCCTTTGTCAATTAACCAACTCATAAAACAAAAATATCTGAGGTAACCAGGGAAAACAGTGAAAATGAGCTCATAAGAAAGCATTTATATGTTTAGATTCTTCTCTCTCTCCTCATTTGTACTCCCAGAACATTTAGAAAGGTTTGTGGCATAAGCAAATAAATGCTGCCAGTAATTCTTATCCAAGAAAGGGAAAGGGATTGGCTTTAATAGGTTTCATGTCTCCCTGAACCCTTTTGGTAGGTGTCCATAACTATAAATGGAGTCTACTGTATTACATTGAGACATACATTTAAATTTGTTTTGATGACCAAAAAACTGAACTGAACTGAATTCTGTCACCACACATTTGAGAAAGCACATTCTTAATTAGAGAAATAGCCACAATCTGGTTTGCTGAAGTCTTTAGTTGTGCATGGGTTGTGTGTCTGAATCATGATGAATGTGCTTATTTCTTCTTTGGAATCGTTCCCCTCTGTCCAGAGATTTCTTTCCCCTTTTAACGGAGATGGCTTCCCTTATCCCTTTCAAACCATCCGTCCTCTCTGTCCAAAATTTGAAAATTGTGGTTTTCAGAGGTGTGTTATTCCTTCTTGAGGTGCAAGTGTAAGAAAAACTAAGCAAAAATCAGGTTGCCTAAAATTTTGTTGTTCATTTTGTTAAGACTGAATGCATTTTGGGGAAAATAAGTGATGGACATTTTATTTACTATGTTACATATCAGATGACCTATGTCAAAAGATTATTGGTTACATTAAAAGCATCTGCTAACTTAAATACATTGTTTTTTCATAATAAGGAACATTAAAGAATTTATAACAGTTTTTTAACTGTTATTAATTTTCTTAAATCGCACAAATTGCCAATCCACACAAAAGAAAGTATATGATATGATAAGCTGATATATAAAACATGGTAAATATTTATTAAAAAAGCAGGTTGCACATCGGTATGACGTGGCAAGTTACAGGTACAAACTGCTAGAAGAAGTGCATAGATCTGCGATGGACTGTCGACCTGTCCAGGGTGTACTCCGCCTTTCGCCCGTAGACAGCTGGAGATAGGCACTAGCACCCCTCGCGACCCCACTTTGGATGAAGCGTGCCAGAAAATGGATGGAGGGATGAAGTGCTTAGATAAAAATTGTGTTGTACTGCCAAATAGGCAAATCTCCCCAGTGCAACAATTAAAGCTGCAATCCATGCAAGCAAAAGCAGTTTAGATAGTGAGCTATGCAATCTCAATCACTGGTATAGATTAGATTAAAATATACCAACATTTCAGCAAAGATGGAAGGGAGAAAGACATACGTTTGGTGAGGTTGTAAGCCTGGTACATAGAGCAACATCTAGCATCTAAACCTTAGAGACAGACTTGAATGCCAGTTGTATGGGAAAAAGGAAAGAAAGAATTATATTACAGAATATAATATAACATGATATTATATTATACAATATAATATATTATATTGTGAAATAATGAAAATGTGTGCTTAGCTGTTTATTTAAAAGTTTTACTGAGACTCATACAATATTAGAAATTATTGCATAATAATAAAGCTATAATAAATACTTTTCAACCTTTTTTTGAGTTAATGTTGTCTTACAACTAGTTGAATGACACATCTGTCATGGCCTGGGGGGGGGGTTAATATCGCTTTTACCAGCACAAAGCAACTCTGAGGAGGATGGCAGTAAACCTGAAAAACAATGATTGATTGATTCAAACAGCTCCAGCCTTCCGTAGCTTTTACCGCAGCCGTGAGAATTGACACACAGAACAGGAAAATAATGAATACCCAACTTCTCACTGCTGTTCTGGGTGTTAATAACATTTTTGGGGATCTTCAACAGTGCATCGTATCAGATTTATAGTTCCCAACAATGCAGGTATGGTAGAGTCTGTCCTTAAATATCAGCCAAACCCATTTACAGAGGCACAGATAAAAAAAACAAAATTTCAATAAACCAAACATAACCCATCACATATCTGACTAAAGAACCATTTAAAACAACTATTTTCATTTATTTCAGATGGAACTATTCACATATTTCTATTATGTGAATTATATATTATAATTACAATTATATTATTTTAAACTGTACTTCCAGTATTCTCCAGTATTGGGTGCCAAGTATCTTTTACCTCTGAGCACAGAGAAGCCGGCTTGCATGGACTCGCAATGATTCACGAGATATCCAAGGCTACGTAGGATACACCGGACTCTTCCTTCAAAACGTGCAAAAAAGAAGGATGTATTTGTCGGCCGCATAACAAGGACTCTTCCAATCCAAACAGGTCTCGGTGCCGCACTATGAAGTAATCGGCCCACGAATCTGGCCTTCGTAGGATGCATCCCATGAATTAGAACTTAGCAGTTGTCTTCCTTCAGGCAAAACAATACAGCTGTTGTCCACTTGAGGTAGCCAAAAACGACTACAACTGAAAGTTATTTAGCACCGCTTTAAGAATTGTTTTATTAAGCTAAAGCAAAAGAGACTAAAGAAACCTGTGATCCAGATATAGGTTCTAATCACAAGGAGGCAAGTCAAAACAAATTAAATTCCAAAGAGAGGTTGCTCTATATGGTGGTCGACATTTACAAATTTGTTTTCTTAATCTCTTTTTAGTAGTTTTGTAGGCAAGTTATTGTAATACTAAAATCATTTTCAACTATATTGTGTGTAGTATCTGTAATAGTTAATACATTTTTCTTTGTACTCTTCTTTCAGGTGAAACTTTCTCAGAGAGCTTCAGCCACACTGAAAAATGCAAGCTTTGTACAAAATGTACTGGACTGCTCCGCATGCAGACGCCCTGCACCGATACCAACGATGCCATTTGCACATGCAACTACGGCTACTATCTAAACAGGGTCACTCAAAGGTGTGAAGCTTGCACCAAATGTCCCGAAGGCCAGGGCATGTTGTACAAGTGTGAGTCGGACCATGACACAGTGTGCGAGGAATGCACCGACGACACTTTCTCTGACCAGGATAATTACAGGGACCCATGTATTCCCTGTACAACGTGTGATGAGGAAGATGAGGTGTTGCAGGAGTGCACCTCTATCAGCGATACTGTTTGCAAATGTAAGTTATTATATGTTCTATTTTTACTAAAATATACTGTTAAAATATACAGTATAATTCATTTCCTATTTTGTACTCGTCTTAGCATGTATATCATATTTGATATGTACCCTAGAAAAGGGCAGATACTTTAGAATCTCTATTTTGAATAGTTAATAAAGGTAGATTTTATAAATTTTTTATATTCAAGATTTTATTGCAGTAGTATTACTCATTCTTATTAGTTACCAAGTTATGGTCCCCCCTTCACTGAAAGTAACTTTTACCAGTCTCTACCTTCCAACACACATAAACGCCGTGAATACCTGTTTATGCCTTACACCTTGTATGCTTAGGGCCTGATGTTTTAAAGGTATGCACATATAAAAACACATGCACATGCGATAGCATGTGAAAGGCAGGTTTACAATTCAGGTGCAAATGCGACTAAGTGTGTAAAATGAGCAGAACAGCAGGCGCAACTCTCAGTAATATGCAGATCATATGATTATGACAAATTTAAAAATACTTTGTGGCAATGCATATCTAATTCTTTACCAGATGCAAAGCAATTGATCATATATGAAACAGACGACTTTCATATTTTTTCTTTTCATATTTAGCATGTTTGAAAGTCAAGCGCCAAAAACTCAAATTATTCACAGTCATTTTTACCAGAAAGAAGGAACTGGTACAGTGACACAAAGATGGTCTGTGCACATTTGTCACATTTGGACTGTAGCCACATGGTTTCAGCGGGTGTAAAGGCAACGTGTTGCGGCTCCGCCATGCTGTCCCAGCTGATTGCAGCAATTGTAGTCAATCACTTAGTTTCACCGGGTGTACCATGGTGCATTTCTGAAACGTCCCAGACGTGCAGGCACCTGGCAGTTACTCTGAAATAGGCGGCTGTTCTATTTTAGCTGCCTGCTGCTCCATCTGCCCATCAATCTATAGCAGGAAGTCAGTTTATGAAAAGTAAAGAGGAACCAGTCATTTTTACAAGTAAAAGCTACAGGTACAGACTGTGGATTTAATTTTCTAGACTTTTTGGTAACACAACAATCTATCCACATGGTTAATCAACAGCAGTAATAAATATATGCACTGATAAAAAAAAAAAAAAAGAAAAACTAGATATTTTAACTCAACCTTGATACATTCAAAGAATAGTAAAGGAAATTAGATAAGAGCAGGGATGCAAGAGACTGGTAATACTGGCAAAACGGCTTATTTACTGGTTCATTGTTTTACTACTACTTCTACACCACTATGGTGCAATGATGCAATCTTGCCGTGGTCTGACTCCAACCGCACCGAGTCGATCTCTTTAAAGATGCTCACTGCATAATTAGCGATTCTGTGCAAGTGTGCAAAGTTTAAAAGATTAGTAATAGTAGAAAAAATGTCTATGTGGCACAGATTAATACAGCAGAACTGTAGACAATAAATGCAATAATTGTTTTTTAAATATAAATAATAAAACTGAACAGTAACAGCCACAAGAAAAACAAAAACCATCACATAACTTGTAATGGGACATATTCACCTTAAAGTCTGCATCCCTATCCCTTATTTTGAAACTTTGAAGATCAGGCTCATAACTACCTATTTTGTATTTCCCCCAAAATACACTTAATCAAAAAAGAAAAGAAAAAAAAAGAATTAAATATAGATTGCTATATGTGAGTAGTGACTATAACACATTGAAGTATGGGGCAGCGCGGACCACTCACATTTCCCTATGACTGCTATTCATAGTGTACGACCAAGATGGTCTATTTAGGTTGAAGATACTCGGCAATGTGATGGGGGTGTCATGAGTTAGATAGGAAGTGAGACAGGGTGGCAAGGTGTAACACATTGTTTTGGGGAAAATACAAACTAAAAAACTCATACAGCAACAAAAACATTGCAGTTTTTAAAGTAGTACAAACAGATGAAACAATAACCTTGTTTCAGTTTGCCGGTGAAGATTCTCAGTCATCTAGGTCATGGTAATCTAAGTTCCAAGTTTGAAGACGTGTAGCTTCCCACCCAGGAAGCTTTTTCAATTCAAAATGAATTTTGAATTTGTGTCAAATACTTGAAAGAATAAATCTTCAGAATCCCAAGGTTCAACCATGGACCCTTTAGTCGGAGCCAATAGATTTCTAGGAAATTGATTAAGAATATATAAAGCTGGTGGCAAGCGGTGTCACAAGCTGGGATCTTGGGGGTTAGGAGGTAGTCTCACAGTCTTTTCTTTAAAATGTGACAACCAAGTTGTTCTTTTATACTTTTTTTTAGTCAGGGATCTGATATTCAGCATAATACAGCCTTGTTATTTTAGGAAGTGTGGGATGTGCCTTTTTCAAAATGTATTTTTGTATAGATCTCAAAAAGTACGTGGACTTTGTTTTTGACCACTTAAATCTGCCATTACAAGGACTCTGATAGAACATGACCTGGACATTTCTAAAATGATCGGATAAAATGCACAAAGTAACATTAACTTAAGTGTAAAAAGAAAAACAGAAACATAGTTTTGCTCTAATTAAAATGTAATTTATATCCTACCTAGAGCTGCAAATAAGGCTTATTTTTCTAATCAATGAATGACGATTATTTTTTCGATATATTAATCAATAGATGGGAGAAAAGGAATGATATAAGATATTTTGACAGAATTTTAACCCAATGATGTTAAAATTTTGCCCTTTCAAGAGCAAAGGAAATGTGAACAGACAAATTCGGGTTTCAATTTTTATATGAAAGCATGCATATTTCTGTCAGTTTTGGTTGAATTCTAGCTGTCTGTTGGTTGTCCTTCAACAGATGGCATATTTTAATCAGTTTACTCTCATTTTTGAATAATCGATTCCTAAATTGTTGATTATTTCAGTAATTGATAAGTATTGAAAACTCATATTGTTTATTGACAAATAGACATGGCGTTTACTCTATCTTATGAACAAACACATTTATCATGAACTGTGCAGAGTCAAGCTGATTTACTGGGTTCACGGCCCAGGGTCATGTTGAAGTGAATGGAATATAACTGAGTGCATATTTGCTGAGCAGACAGTCCGACTGACTGGACACATCATTTGTCAGCCACATTATCAGCTCATCTCAGTTCAACACTAAAGGCGTTGTTGGCCCATCGACCTAAATGCCAAGCTGAGGCTCATCTCATTGTCTTCACCGACTCATCCCCTCTCCAGAAACAAGAGTTACAGTCTTTTTTTTCAATATTTTGGGTTTTGTCAAGGTCACATCTATAAACTTTTTTTTTCATATCATTGGACCCTTTGGGTATCATGCCTCAAATCAGAAATTCCTAATGAGAACAGTCACTTCATTCCAATGATATGATGCCTCAAAGATTAAATCAATGCTTTTGTGAACTGACAATGAAAGGACCCTGTTGATTACCCATGCAGTCTGTTGAGGCATCGGTTTGAAAGATGTGAATACAGCTACAAACATAGAGCTGGTGTTGAGCTGAAAGGAGTCTTTTGTACCTCTCGTATGATCTTGTGTGGCAAGTGAGCACTTTTGCTTTAGCCAGAGGCTACATAAAGGATCTAACTTTGAGTAAAGAAGCAAATTTAATGTCTTCTCAATAATCAAACGTATTTGATAATCAGTAGATTCAAAAATTATTCTCAAAAATGTAAAGCGTAATAATGCTGTTGTTATAAAGCATAGATGCAAAGCTGTAATTGGGTGTTGTCTAAGGCTACATTCACAGCCTGAAGTGACCAAAATCCGATTTTTTTGGCCCACATGCGACCTGGATATGATCTTTTCATGACAGTCTGAACAACTCAAATCCGATTTTTTCCAATTTGACCCAGGCCGCTTGGCTATGTGGTCCTGGATTCGATACGAATCTGATCTTTCAAATGCGACCTGTGTCTGAACAGCAAGGTCACATTCATCCGACCTGAATAACATTAGTAACCGACATAGGTCACTATTCTTCTTCTTGCTACACAGAAGCAGCAAGAAAACAAACACTATGGTGGACGATGATGCGAAGAGCAGTATTATTTTTAACCATCTTGAAAAGATTGAGGTTTAAAGGTTTGGAAAGATCGCTAGATGCGCTCCGGCACTACTATTCATGTTTACCTCCATAAACACAGAGCATGCTGGCTTGTGACGCATTGCATCCTCTACTGCGCATGCGGGACACTTAAGCTGTATAAATGCAGTTTACAAAGGAGATCACATACAAATCGCATATATTTGGAAGTGTGAAAGGCAACGCAAAAAAATAGGATTTCACAAAAAAAAAATCGGAATTGAGCATCAAGGCCTGCAGTGTGAACATAGCCTTAGAGTCCTTAGAGGACCTTTGGTACAGCTCATTGTGCTACCTAAAAGTACTTACAATTACTAAAATGGGCAAAGATTTTAATTTAGATTCAACTTCATATTTACATCTATACATGTGTTAAATATGATAATGTGCTGATCTATAAAAGAACAGAGGAAAATCATATTTTAACTAGTTATGAACATCTCTGAAAGTGCCACCAGCTTTGCATATTGATCATGAACATTTTCATTTAAGAGCAGTTAGTAAAACTAAAATTACTTTCAGCGCTAAGAATTATAATTTTGCAAATTCGCAAATTTGGGTATTACAGTGACATACACACAGACAATTACACACAGATGTTAGCAATGAAAAAGAAGAAGCAGACAAAAGAACAATCTCATTTCTCTTCATCCTACAGAGTAAATATATATTGCACAGTCGGAAAAAAAAATAGCTGTGGAAGAGACTGCAGCCCAATTACATAACAAACGATACTACAATAACAACAAAATCCTTTACAGTTTTTAAAAGTGTGAGTTCAGATCTTTTTATATCTGTACTTGAAAATTACAGATCTAGAATGGCATGTTAAAAAAAGGAAAAATAAAAGAAAAATAGATCATGGTTTGATTTGACAGTTTGTCTATCTTCAATATTGAAAGAGTATAAATCAGTAACATTCTTTACTTGCAGTAGTTTTTACATGTTGCGTTTATAGTTTATATTCTTTTTTTAATTTAAAATATCACATCTAGATTTGCTTGCATTTGTATCGATCAGAAATAACTGGCTATGCACACATTCAGTAAAATAAAAAATTAAAAAACACAACAAAAAACCCCAGAGAGTTTACAGTTTTTTCTTTGATTGTTGATCAAACTCTAAAAGATAAACTTCATTTCTGTTTTGATTTTTGTTATGGAACATACAATAGTAAAACTTGTTAAGTAGCTCAGTTTGTTTTTCACTGTAAAAAAATTTGTATTCCAGAATAAAAGGTCAGGAAGTGTGAAGGGAAAATGTGTATGAACCTTGAATTTTAATTACGTCATATGCATCCTGTCTAGATATGATCAATTTGGGTCACTCACTTGTGATTAAGCTTCACAGATTGAGTTAATGCAACAGTATTAAATTGTATGTTGTATTTCTAGATTTAGAGGCAGCTTGGGAAATAGACCACAGATGGATGAGGTTATTTGACAAGCAAAAGTGGATGAAAACATTGATTGATGTTTTCTACAAAGTATGGTGCTACTGTAAGAGCTACTTCCATTGAGAATGATGCTTTAACAGCTTAATACAGGCTCTGGTCTATGAGTGGGAGTGGCTTTTATTTTGATGACTCCAAGATCAAGATACAGGAAGCCAGAACTCCAACGGTAATACATCCTTTCTGATAAAAAAAACTAAAACAAAAATAAACTATAACTCATGATGAATGTGAATTAACTGTGATTTCAAACATGATGACTTACAGCCCACTGCATATGGGCTTTATTGCCATATCCTACTCCTCCCTCTAACCCAATCATGTGCCTTTTATTTCTAATGTAATCTTTTTAGGGAGGAACACACGTTATCAGGGCTTAAAAATCTGTGGCGCTGCCAGATGTTCATATCCATTAATGTTGTGGAGTCAGGCGAGGCAGGCCTGAAGGCTAAACACAGTTAGGAAGGTAAAAGGGCTGTAAGGAACACACAGAAGGTCATTGCCTGTGAAAAGGCAAGCTGTAACTTGAGATACTAGAGACATAGTTTAGCTGTAGGTGGAAGGAGCAGAACATCTTTAATCAGGGTTATCCTTTGAGAGAAAACACGATTTCCTCTTTCTCTGTTTTGATTATACCTAAAATTAGGTTAGAAGCGGATTTCCCCAGTGACTATTCAGGGTTTCCATGGAAAAAATCTCAAACATTTGTTGAGAAAGACTTCCAGTGTCCCACCAACTTCCCCAGCGGGCCACATTTATGTTTTCAATTCAACAAACATTTTCATCTAACTGTTTTAGCAAGTATGCTATAATACTGACCAGACTTCTTTTAGGCTAGACTGTCAGAGGTGACTCTTTGACAACGAGATGGTTATCTTAAGAAGCGTGATATGGCTTCCACTCCTCTGTAGGCTACAGAGCAAGGTCAAAGGTTAAAGATCATGGGAGTCTTGTGTTTTGAGCAGTTTCAACTTTGACTTTCAGGTAGTTTGAGCTCTAACCAGAGCTGAATATCATTAAATCCTCTCAGAGGTTTGATCTGAGATGTTCTATTTTATGTATTAACCTATCCCATTACTAAAGCTGTGCATTCTATGCCCTCTAGCATACACTTCATTCATTTTCAGGTTTAGAGCTCAGGTCCAAGTCACATCTATAAAAATTAAATCAATCCACATCAATGCAATTCTGTCAAATAGAATGAATCAGGTTCAATTGCTTTAATTCAAATTTAATTTCAAGGAAATTAAATTCATTGATGTCAAAATGGTGCATTCGCAAAATACTGAGCTATGCCAATTTTTTTGGGGGAAAAAACACTGGTTTACTCTAGAGCAGGGTTCCTCAGTTACAGAGCTGGAGTCCTGCACCCTAGAATGCATAGAATGCATTCATGTTCTCCAGAGACCTGCTGACGACCTTATTATGTGACTCCGAGGTGTTGAACTGGAGACAAACTTAAAAGAGGCAGGACACCAATTTAGGATTTCTGCTCCAGAGCGTATCTGCCAAAATGATTCTGGCAGAAATAGATTTACATTCACTTTTCATTCAACTACCTGTAACAAGTTTTTGAAAGAAAATTTGATTGGTATTGAGACATTCTACATGTATATGTGTATGTTACTATACATGCTTTTATTCTGTAATATGTAAGACAATAGGAATTACAAAATGAGAAGAATGATAACAAGGCTTTTCTTTCTTTTTACGACTCTCTTTTAATAAGAAATCCTTTGACTTCTTGTTTGTATAGAAGGTGTGGTCCAACATGGTTTGTTCTTGCTTCGGGTTTTAATTAACACAATTTTCTCTCTGTGATTTTAGTATTTTGTTTATAGTTGCAGCATTTGTTTACATGCGTTTGGTTGATTGTAGGTTTTTTGTTACATTTTTAATTGTTTGCAGTAGCAACAAATTGTTTTTAGTCATTTTCTTTAGTGAATCCGTCATGTCTCATGTCAACCAATAAGTGGTTGGATTGCTGTCTGTAACAAAGAGACCTACACCTGAGGTGTGTTGTCAAAGTCAGTCTGACAGCACCATTGCCATGGATATTTTTGGTAGAGCTGTAATGATTCATTTTAAACAACGATTCAAATTTTATCACAATTCATGGTTTCTGAGTCAATTAAAGGATGATCTTAGCTCATTTCAAAGCATCCGATCCGTTATATGCGTTAGATGTTTTAACAGTAGTTTTATCTGCTGATTTCACTGCTTTTTTTTACTTGGAAATATTACAACGTTAATATATAAGTAAAGGTAAAACATCTCTTCAGGTTAAATCCAAAGTTGATTTAATTGCTGCTTCCACGGCTGTTTTTCTGTATAAAATATTACAATAAAAACATTGATATAAAATGATATATGCAATTGACATGGCTGCAGGTTAATGAACAGAGGTTGAACTTGCTATTACTGTCATTGTAATGAAGCTGAAGTGAAAATTCATTCTGGAAGACTTATCAGCTTTACCTGGACCACTAGCGATGTCCCTTGCTTAAGCTTCAGCCAATCAAAGTTAGGATTGCACCTCCTCTGAAGCCAATCATCTTTCAAGATCCCCTTCATTTAGGGACTGATGTTACCTTGATGCTGCTGCAGCAGTTATGGTGTCAGAAGCTACGGAAGCTTGTTAATTATTGTTAACAATCTCCAGCTCTGTGACTTCTCCTCACTCCGCCAAGCTGTTTTGAAGTCTGCGCCGCTCACGCATGGTCATGATGTCACAGACAGACGACTTAATCGAGTAACATTTAACATCTTTATAATAAAAAATACTAATACAAAATACATTTGTCCAATTCATCTGTATTTATCCTGTATTGCAGTTCCAAATGAGCTAGTTATAAATATCTGCACCACATCCAGTTAGAAATGTAAATTGTTTGAGATAAAGAGTTGGCAAATACAATGGCCCTTATCTGAAAAGCAGTTGTTTGCTGTGCATTCCCCGGTTATTGATAATTATGTGTAGTAAGGGGGAATAGAGTGCTGATTTGAAGTTATGCACACTAAGTCCCCACAGAGGTTTTTTCAAAATACATAATTAATATGAGTGGGGAGCCAAGCTAGCACAACATTCCAAGGTCTTTTATTGACAGGATTAAAGATGAATGAGATGTACTTGAGTTTGACAAAATAGGTGCTGCCCGTTCTTATCAGGCTGAGGTTTTGGCTAAAAGCCCTGAAGGACAAAGATGCTCTCTCTACCTTGGGACCTTAGCCAGAGCTGACAGGAGCGATGTGCTGTAACCTATCACCCAAAACCAGAGGTTCAGGTTCTAAGGCATTAAAACCAACAGGTTGTGGTTTGCAGCACATGTGTAATCATTTTAGTCATAAAGACATGTACACTAAAGAAAAAAGGCACATTGGGGGGTTTGTTGAGTGTGAGTTACAACACACACTCAAAATAAAATCTAAGCCATGTGATTGTTTCCAGGTACTATTACTTCTCAGCAAAGATTGAAATCAATACGATAACCGATTAAGTATTACAGATGGAAAGATGAAGGTTCAGGGGAAGGAAAGGAGAAATTGACTGGGTCATGTCCATTTTGGTATTGAGTCGATAGGTGAGAAGGGCAGGAGTTGTTTCCTTCCTGGATTCAGCTGACCTTAACAATAGATGGCGTGCCCTTCGATAGCATGATTGACTAACCAGCGTAATGCACACAACCTCTCTGACACAAAGAGAGGGACGGGACGAGAAGCCAAGTGTGTAAAGAATTAAGGTACATGAAAAGGCCAACAGACACGGGCATCTCTATACAGGGGCCAACAGGGGCCAGGGCCCCTGTTTATTCTGGCCCCTTTTATTCCCCTTTTACTGAACTCATAATACTAAATCAACTGATGATAATATGTGCTGACACAGAAATGAGAACTGGCTGGTTTCTTGCACTAATTTAACTTTTTACCTTAACTCATTCTTTACAGGAATTTACAAATGAATGTGTTGCATTTTTAGCTTTAGTTGTAATTAGATAAGATCACAATTTTGATCTGATAGATGAGGGGTCCGCAACCTGCAGCTCCAGAGTCGCAAGGGGCTCTTTGGCTTACTCAGTATATCAAATAGTGAACTTTTGCACTGTTTTTTATTTGTTTTGTTTCATTATTTTGTTATGTGCCCTAATGAAAAAACAAACACAATGCACACAATTAACCTTGCATCTATGCACAATGATTTTACAGGCATTGGTTCTTCTATGGTGAAGTTTTAAAGGTGCATTGATTTGTTCTATTTAAAATTAATCAACAAAAGCTGCGGTAAGATAAAAGGAAAATTCCAAGGATAAAACCCTAACAAATCCCAGCTCTCAACCATCCTCTACATGCAGACAGAAGACAGTAAACATTGAATTAAGTTAACATTTACTTTGTCATGATAAATTACATTTACCACCCATGTTCTTTAAGTAAAAAAGTACTTATGTATAAATATCTGGAAACTTTGAAATAAAAACAGTTTTAATTTTGCTTTTCTTTGTAAATGATGCAAGTATCTCTTAAAAAGGACCATGTATCAATTTAGAAGAAAAAATAATCATCAGCATTACAGCTGTTTTTTTTCTTCCTACAACTGTTTTAAAGATCCATCTTTGATGGGGATCTTTGCCACAACCCTAATCTGCGTCCTTAGTTTAATATCTTTCCCATTTAATGAGATACTTTATGTATCCAAAATCTTAATATCCCAGAGTCAGACAAAAAAAATGCTGTAAAATTGAAACAAAGGTCCAAATCAACCCCTTTCACATGGGGATTTAAAGACTTAATTTGCATGGAGGGTCTGGATGTCAACAAATAATAAAATAAGTATCCAAATGTGAATTTGAAAAGCATTTAACCAATATACAAAAACAATGTGAATCATGTAGTGAATCACAAAAGGACAAAATGGCATCAAAATTCCCGATTTTCTGCATGTAAAGCCACATCAATTCTGTAGAAAACGAGGAATCCTCAAACCCATTCAAACTTAACAATTCTCAGTCTTTGTTTATGACAGTCGGTCTTTGTACAGCATATAGTTTGCATCACATGTACTGACCCATATCTCAACTAAACTGGGCTGTACTGTCACAGCTGACCTCCTCTTTTTTAACCCTCTTGATCCTTGTTCCACACAGTATGCGCATTGTGACGACGAGGAGTTTTTTTCAAAGGCGACTGTGTCACCATTCCTGCTGCCGGACATACATGCACTCTGACTCTATCTTGTCAAGCTGCCAGCCAGCACACAGGAATTTGCCCTGACATTCCAGGCCAAAAAGCTTTTGGGTGTGATTTTACACCAGCGAATGTGTTGGGTGACAAGGGTGAACACAACACTCCCTCTGCACTCGTGCCGTCAAATCATTGTGAAAAGTCTAGCGTCTCATGAGGATGTACAGAAATGTGTTGGGTAACGTCTTTATAAAGTATATTTTGTAATGATATTTTCTTTTAATTTGCCATAAATGCCTCCAGCAAAGGTTCTACACTTTGGCATAAGAAATTTTAACAATAATTTTAGGTTGACTCTTGTGATTTTTGTCAGTAAAATATATATTTATTAAGATGTATGTTTCAAGCTCCTGTTCTCAAAGGTTTACCTATATCTCTTTTCCAACACACCTGAACCAAATGTTATGCTTTGTACTAGGCCTTTGCAGAGATTCAAATGCCGATATTCTTATTATAGGCATTTGAATTGGTGTTGAACAGGCCTCCATTTGATCAATATTCATAATAATCCTGACTTCTTATTGCTTGTTGGCGGTGTACATCTTGTCTTTTTTGGCTTTAAGGCGAGCGCAGGGGGTTGGTAATGCTGTTTTCGTGCCTGAGGCGGCTTGTGTGGTTGAGGCCGTGGGTTTAGTTGTAGTGTGTGTGTTTTGTGCTGGTTGGGGCTTGGCGCCTTGTTCCGTGTGGCGTTTTTCTTCTCTGGCGCCTCGGGTTTTAGTTCTTGTTGTTTTGCTTTGGTCTCGTTTTTGGGTCTGTCTTGGTTTGGCTTTTATTATCCTGTTTGGTGGAGTTTGTCTTGCTTAGGTTGTGCCCGCCTCTGGTCTGCTGCGGTGAGGAGACCCTGCTGTTGTGTGCTGATGTTGGGATTTTTACTTTTTGCGTTCCACTTTTATGTTGGGGTCTTCGTGGCTTTGTCTGACTAAGTATTGGGCGGCCTTTTTATTTTTTTCCTGAGCTTTCTGCACTGATTTGATAAAAGTACTGTCTAAAAATCATAAAAAAGATAGAAGTATATGCAAAACATGTTTTTTATTTTGTTTAAGAACAAGTGAAGTCATATTTTACTTTCTTCATCTTTTCAGTGCTTTGAGGATCTTCTGTGCAAAAATTATTAATGTTTATAGTTTTTGTAATAATTACAAAAACTGTCAGGCTCACTGTTTAAGCAAGAAACTACTACCATTTTCAACAAGAAGCCAGTTGCCAGAGCAACAAACAGCATAATATAAGACAAAATTAATTGATAAACAGGAAGAATAAACATGGAGCCTTAGAAATGAAAGAGCAAGAGATTCTAAGAGGAGAAAGAGAACAGATGCTCAGAATGTGACTTGGTCGATAAAAACGATGGGGTTACTCTTCTGCATTCTCAGGTTTCCCAAGTTGACCTCTACAAGTGCTGATCGCGTTCTGCCGCAGAAGACACACACATACACTAGAGTGTCATACATACACACATGGAGTGACACAAGTGTGCACACAAATCTCAACAGCCCTGCAGCTTCCCAGCCACATGCATGAACACTTAGAGGTGTGGGTGAAGCATGCATGGGGGAAAAATGAGATGTGTTGTGTAAGTTAGGATCAGAGCCAGACGTCTCAAGGAGAAAAAGGGAAAGCATGACAAAGTGGACAGGGACCTTTCAACAAGAGATTAAACAAACACGGACAACACCATTCTTTAACATCAGTCTTTTGTGTCCTCTTGTTTTAAAAATAGCATAGGAATATTACAAAATGTCATTTAAAATGTGTTTTGGGCTTGTCAAGGTTTGTTTAGTGGGTGCAGCTTATAAATAAGAAGTCATTGCTTTCATTGACAGTAAGACTGTATAGTGCATAGTGTTAAAACTTCAAACAGCTGTTTGCAAGAGTCCACACGTAGCTGGAATTACAAGTTCAACTCAGGCGTGACTGAACATAACTTATACATAGAAAGTCCCTTTGCATAAAAAAAAAGAAAACAAAAAACAAAACAGTTAGGCAAGGATGTAAGGCAGCAGCTTCTTCCTATGTAATTACATGTTAGACAACACTCACAACCCACAAGTAGATTTCCTGTTACAAGCTGTGAAGTTAGCAGAATAAGCCAGAGGTAAAATTACTGTAATTTAACATACAATAAGATATAAACTTCAATGGAGTACTGGTTAAAGGCTTTGATACTTATATGGTTGGTTTACAGTTGATAGATCATGACAATTTCAAGTCTTGCACCATTCAAATTTGAAATAGTTACTGACAAGCTTGTTTGTATTAAACTTAATAGATGCCTGAAGTCTAAACTGATTTTCTGCCTTTGATTTTTGGTCTGTATTTTTTTTTTTGTTTTTAAGGCTGTGGATGGTATGGGGTTACTATGGTTGAACGTAAACAAAGAGCAGTCCTGAGAAAAAAATTCTAATAATGATGGATTTAGGCAACAACCGTTTTATTATACATGGCTAATACTGGGTTGGACTCCTTTTTACCTGCAGAACTGCCTTAATCCTTCATGGCATAGGTCCAAGAAGGTGTCAGAAAGCTTCCTCAGAGCTTTTGTCAATATTGACAAGACAGCATCACACAGTTGCTAGGACTTTATCAGCTGAACATCTATGGTTTTCATCTCCTTTTTAAAGAACATCTCAAATGTGCTTTATTTTGTTGAGAGCTTGTGACTGAAAAAATACAGTGAGCTTTGAGACATGATGCATTATCCTGCTGAGTAGAAGATAAGATACAGGATAGCCATAAGAGAAACAGATCTGAGTCTGCATCATTTTCCAATCTTTACTTGTTTTGTTTTAGTATCAATTGTAGCCTTAGTCTTTTCGTCTGTTCCTCAGCATCTTGTTTGTCTTAAAGCAGTAATCCCTTTTCCTCTTGCACTCTGAAACCAACAAAGCTTTATTATCCCCACTGCTACTGATCACTAGATATCTTTATTTGAGATGATTCTCTGTAAACCTAAGAGACAATTGTGTGGAAAATCCAAATAAATAAACCGTTTATGAAAAACTCAGATGATCCTGCCTTGCACCAAATTCTGCCTCATGTTCAAAGCTAGCATTCTTTTCCATTCTCATGCTGACTTTAAATTTTAAAAAACCATCTTCACCCTGTTTTCATGGCTAAATTCTTTTAGGTGCTACTGTAGACATTTATGTCCATGGGTGCTACAGTATAAAGCATCAGGGACACTTACTCTAAAGAGGCAGAAAAGCAGACGTACTCAATGAAGCTGCCATGTAGTTAGAATTGCTTTAGCAAGCAATATTTTCTAGATCTCTGTATTACAAAGAACAATGCCAAGAGGTCTCATGATTGAGGTTGGATTGAATTATACAGTATGTTGCTGTCAACTCTCATATTAGTAGCATGTCTCCTCTCCTCACAGAAAACGGTCAGAATTCAGGGTTTAGAATAAAGAGAATTTAATATGAATCCAGAAAGGATGAATAAGAGTAATGGTATATGTCTTTGGAGATTAAATAAAGCAAATAGGATAGAAGCAGAAGATAAAAAAGAGACGACTGGAGAATGAATAGAGAAGTTGGGGAGGGAACATTTTTGGAAAGGACATTTCTGTCAATGCACGGTGTCCTGTTCCATGGGTATATATTTTTTAGAGTGTAAAAGATATCTGGGAAGATTCAGGACAGCCATGGAGTGGATGGTGAACGTATTGGATCTGTGTGTCTGTGTGTATGTTTTTAACTGAAGGTGGCTGGATGAAACTAGATATGTTGTATTAAGAGAAAAAAAAAATCAACTCTCTTTTTATCTAATGTGTTTTTGTTACAAGGAATACACAAAATATTAACATCAGAATTTATATCTCAACCAGACTTTGTCCTGTAATTAAAACTGCAACAGTCATGAAACACAGGGTGACAGTGATAGTGATACAGAACAGGGCTATCTACTGTAGAGAGTGAGAGGGACAAAGTTACACATATGGCTGTTATATATATTGAGAAAGGGTTTTGTCTTAACATAATAATACATAAAATATATTACATCTGTAAAAATCACTTATTAACAATATTAATAATATTTATATTGTACAATCTTATTTTAAACCTATGTCATTTACAGGTATGTTTATATATCAGTGTTTAGCCTGGACTGAATAAGGAAAGAGATTCTTAGGGAATAGAGAATAGAATAGAATAGAATAGAATAGAATAGAATAGAATAGAATAGAATAGAATAGAATAGAATAGAATAGAATAGAATAGAACCTATTTTCTCACAGCATGGAAGCTGGGGTCTATTGTCAGAAAGTGGGGTAAAAAAGGTTATAGTTAATGTAATTGGCATACTCAGATGAAGTTAAAAGTAGCTGATTAGTGGGATATGCAACTTGTACAAAATGTTCATGTATATATATGCATAAAAAGAGTGACACACTGTTTCTAAAAATAAAATGGAGAAATGATGATGGAAACTGTCTATTTTTTTGGGAACAGTGATGTTTTTCGAAGTTTAAGAGCTACTGGAAAGGAGGAACTGTGATAACGCTCCTTAATGCATCTAGAGTCCTGCAGTCTTTCACAGTGCCAGTTTCATGGCTAATTAGTATGCATAAAAACATTCTCTCTAATCTTGTGCATATGTTAAGAGGCTGATTGAGGTAAAATTCAGTTAAATTGTTCTGAACCAAATTACAATAATAGTCATGGCAATTTATTGTAAAAGTCAAAAAGTGAGGCTGAAGAAAAATTTAATGCAGTCTTTTCAATCTATGTAAAAAAGTGAAATTTGAATGTTTACTTTAAGTTTAGTGCTGTCTTATATAATACAATAATCCATAGCCATTTAAGGGCAGGCACACAATCCTGTTAACATCAAATCAGATTAAAATTAAATTAGCTAAATTCCGATTTTTGGCTAGTTTGTTACATTTTGGTTCATTTGAGTACCATCCAATTGATACGATCCACGTCTGCTGACCTCTCAGTTGGAAGACGACCACTGTCTGGTCAGTTGTCGTTGGTTGTCGTCTTCCAACAATAAATCAGTGCTGCTGAGTCATTGCTCCTACAAATCATGATGTGCTGCACAGATCAGGCGTTTACAGATATTTTTAACACTTTGCTTAAGACGTGGCATTTGTCACACTGTTGTAAATCCTCCACTATCATCAACACTGCATCTGAAATAAGCACAACACACAGAGAATGCACTGAATGCTGAATGCACCTGAGGACACCTAGCAAGTAGGTAAACTTACAACTCAGTTTAGCAGCAATGCTGCCAAATAGAAAGTTACTGGGGAATTTATGTAAGGAAGAAAAATAAACTTTCCAAATTTAGAAATATACAAATCTAGAAGAAATTAATACATTTGCTATGTTATGAACACCAAAAAAACTGCCCAAGATCTAATTTGCCCGGGCTTTAGCATAACTCTTCAATAAGAGTGTCATAACTTAAGAAAAGGTAGTTGAAAAAAAATAGCCTTAGGCTGCATATCTTGACAAGTACATAAGCAAAAAAGTTTGACATGCTTGAAAATTCCTACCCCAAGAGCCCCACAAAAGCTCTGTGCATTGACTTGTGAATGTTTTCACCTCCTCAATTGAAAATGGATGCCTTGCACTCAGCAGCTCTCATGAGGTATTTAGAGCCCTTGGAAGCCAACAGGCTTATTTCCTGTTGATGATGTGAGTAAGAGTAAGTAAGTGACAGACGAGGATAGGTTTCCATATCCGCGGTGAGGAGAGAACATGTCTGCTAATGGTTGGAGCAATGTGGGAAGGACTGGATGGACAAACACACTCTTATGCTCATTAATGGTTACCCTGGGAATTGGGGTAAATGACCATGATATGGGATCTTATATGCGTGGTGTGGGGTTGGCTCCTTTGTTTGCCAGAATGAGATGAATTCATGGTTATACTTAAAACCGAGGATAGAATTTAAAAAAGGAAAGAGGAGCATGGAGATAAATGATCTGACTGGCAGATGTGCAATATTTTTGGCTGTTGTTTCTGTCCCTCCCCTCCAAAGAAATATTCATTCCGAAAACATCCTGCTTGGTGAGATATTTAAAATTGTGATGCAAAGTGCTCCATCTGCTGCAGGTTATAAAGATGCAACCTTTTGTTGGGAGGAGTTTACTTCTGACTTCATCCATGTTTCATAGATCAACAAACTCACGAATAAAGCTGCAAGTGTCTCTGAAAGCTGCAAATACTTCTATTAAATGTGTGAAAAAAAGATCAATTGAGACAATGTCATCTGACACCACTTGACCTGCCATCATGAGGAAAATCTATTAAAGGCTTCAGTTTCTCTAAACTTTTCTCTGTGATCAGCTTTCTGCTCTCACTTGAAAATACCCTCAAAGGGGTGCATACAAGAATTAAAGCAGCAGTGAAGATTTGATTTTGAAATGAGATTACTCATTAAACCTCAAGATTCCTTGTAAGGAAAGTCCCACACTGACATAGCATTTTCTTTTATGATGCAAACATACCAATAAAGAATTTACTGCTTGTTTTTTTGCTGCTTTTCCCAGCATTATTTCTGCTTTTTTCTCCAAGTAAGAAATATAAGAAAACTCTGTAATTTGGATACATTTCAATTAAGAAAATCTAGGATGTCACAATAAAAGATTTTTAAAGAATTATATGAAAGTTTTGGTGAAAAACTAGTTTTTTCTCAGCCACAAACAAGCATGATGTCTGGCCTTCATAGACGTGCAGAAGAATCTCTTCTTTCCTCTACTCATTACCTGTATTAAAGGCGCCTGTTTGGAGTCATCTGTATACAGACGCCTGTCCACAGCCTCAAATAGTCAAACTCCAAACTCAGCCATGGTCAAGACCAGACAACGGTCAGAGAACACCAGGAAGGGAATTGTAGACCTGCACCAGACCAGGAAGAGTGAATTGACAATAGAGAAAAAAAGTTGGGTAAATGTGGATGATGTACTGAGTTTAGGTTACCTCATATTTAGCCCTGTTCAATGTGGACCATCTGAAAATGGAACTGTAAATGGACTAAATTTTATAGAGCAAAATCATCACATTCACTCAGTCACACTCAAAAACATATAGTTTTAATCCACACCGTTTGGATTGCAAAATATCTAACACGTATCTTTAAACTATAAAGTGACATACTGCAGATTACAAAAAAAACCATCCCCTAAAAAATCTCCCTTTAACGTTTTGCCTTTGGCATTGTATTAAAACACCAATGATGTTTTAATGCTGTTTGCAGCTTTATAAATAAAACATTTATTTCATTTTTTCAGTTACAAATAGCACTGCTACATTTTTTTAGTGGGTTTAGCCATTTTGCATACTTGGAAACTATATCTTTTTTATGACATGATATATCCTACCATTAGCTGTTGAGGAGCAGATAAAATGCCTCTGCTGCTGGATTCTGGTGGTCTCTGAGTTTGATACACATGTTATAGAAAGTGGAAGGGTGAATTATTTTCTTTCAGGACGTTTCTGTGTTTTGCTTAGGGTATTTTTTTTCTTCTTTAATTAAACACTCAGGTAAGGCTTTTTAAAGATATCTGGACCCTGAAACCTAATATATGAAATTTTATTAGGCTGTACCTACTACTTATAAGGTCTTTAGGTGTTTCTTCCAGTTTTAAATCAAACAGAGAGCTGAAAGGAGGAAGAATATCGCACTGACACTCAGCAGGTAGCCAAAAGGAGCCAACAAGTTCAAGCCTGTTATTGGAATGCTGCCCTTTTAACTTACAGTAACTAGGATACATTCAAAACAAATCCAGTTTATATTTCTTTATTCTTTGCAGCAAACGACCCAATAGATGTAAGCACATTTTCTCCAAGTCCTTCGGACCCCCCTGAGGTTTTCAACCCACTAGGGGACCTCCCACCAGAGATCACTACTGAAAGCAATACTAACACCACTGATGGACACCCCCCAGAAAGACTCAACCCGGGATTGAACGATAAGCTCATCCCCATCTACTCCTCCATCCTGGCAGCGGTTGTTGTAGGACTTGTGGCCTTCATTGTCTTTAAGAGGTGAGTACAGTGTAGTTAAAAGTGCATATATTTTGCCATAGAGGTTGAAGCGCATCATCTTACAGAATAGGAATCAGAGAGCTGCATAAGCTATGTTACAATTAGCAACATTGCCTCTGATTTACCAGCTAAAAACTGAATAAAGTTTAACCGTAATGCTGCTACTTTTTCTTTTTTTATAATGAATCTATGTATTTGTGATGCTACAAATAAAAGTTCAATGATAAATTGATATCTGTTTACATCCTGGATATAATATATGGTTGTCATGGTTTTGGCTTTCTCTTTCTTTGCCATATTTTTTATATTTAATGAATCACCTGCGGCTGCTTTTCAATATTAGAGTAGTGTTCTTGTTTTATGGGTCACATTATGGTCCTCTAATCCATTTTTTCCATAAATGATGTATGCACAACATGTTTTAGACATTAATATTGTAATAGTTATATTAATGTTGCATTGCTTTTAGTATTTTGGAAGAAACCAAGAAAAGAAATGGGAGATTGTGAACAATTCAGCTCCTAACAAGTTCATTGCTTTAACAGTCTAGACCAGAGGTCACGGATTAGCGGACCGCGGTCCAGATCCGGACCCACCTGCTGGCTATTCCGGACCCAACCTGATTTAAAACATTTATAAATCACTGAATGTTGTCAGATGGTAGTGTATAACTTCACTTGTGCCGCTTCTCCTGTTTGTACGTTAAAGCCCTCGGGAACAAGGCTGCATGTGATGCATATTAGCCAATGAGATGTGTCAGTCAGGGCTTTTGCCACTAGCTACTTTAAGACACAACAGGCAAATCTATGGCAAGCCGGCTGGTGGGTAACGATGATGAAAAAATGTGAAAGAAAGTGTAGATTGCTGGAAGAAGCGCGGTGAACTAGTGACAGAAAAGTGAAATGGTGTGCTCAAAGATGACCATGCACATTTTTAGTATGTTTGGTTCAACCTGCTGCTGTGAAGCAGGATTCTCCACCATGAACAGAATCAAAAGAAAATATCGATCCGGGCTCAAAATGAAAATGTGCTTTGGAATGTCTTTATCACCATTCAAACCCAGGTTTAAAGTCTCACAGGTCAGCTAAAGCAGTTCAGTGTTAAATTCTGTTTAAAGTAATTATTAAAATTGGTTTCATCTATATCTAGTGAAAACTAGATATAGATTAGTCAATCAGGAAATTGTCTATATACCACACTGAACAATTGTTGTTCTTTACTTCAAAAAACACATTAGATTTTAAAATTGAAATTTTAACATTTTTCTTTTAAGTCAATATATAACATGGATGCATAAAATCCTCATTTTTTTTAAATTCTGTTCAAAGTAACAGATTATAATGAAAAACGTTACTGGTTGATGATTTTCTTTATTTCACACCCCGCTGATTTTTCATTGGTTACCGCTGGTCTAGACCATAGTAACAGTCCTGAATAGTTGTGTAGTTGTCAGATGGGGTTTCTTGCAGCAAGAGGGTCATCGGTTGAATCCCGACATGGTGCCTTTCTGCAAGTTTGCATGTTCTTCCCATTCATGCATAAATAACCCCTGATAGGACTATCTCCCAAAATACAATGGTTATTGTTACCCTTTTGTTTCTACTTATTCTCATCAGGTGGAACAGCTGTAAGCAGAACAAGCAAGGAGCCAACAACTGCACGACCAACACCAACCAGACTCCGTCACCGGAGGGAGAGAAGCTCCACAGTGATAGTGGTATTTCTGTCGACAGCCAAAGTCTGCAAGAGCAGCAGGGCCAGACTCAGTCACAAACTGGTAAATTCACTTTTGAAATGCTCACCAATACGAGGATATAAGTGCATATATGTATTTTTTTTCCTTTAAATGTTTCAGTTTTTCTCTATATTGTTCCACTTAGTAAGTTTAAAGAAATATTCCCCTTCAGGAATGAAGCATCTTAGACCTTCAGTTACATGTTGACAATGACCTTTCAAACTAGCAACTCAGCAGACAGGTCCACAAAACTGCAGGGTTTAGGAGTTAGGTTTTTTGGACTGTCCTCACTGCTGCTTAATTCATGTTGAAAAAATGTATGACTGTTACTGCATATTTTACCGCCTGTAAAACATTAAAGAAAGCAACAACAAAAAAAAACCCTCTACAAATAGTACCAAATCTGTTTCTTAGGTTTTTAGATACAGGATTCAGAATCAGTTCACAAAATGTAATTCTAAACAGCTGAATGCAAAACAATAATAAAATGGAAAAAATATTTTTATTTACACTTGTGTGTCCAAAATGACAAAATAGAATCTGTCTGTCTGTCTGTCTGTCTGTCTTTTGCATTCTTTTATTTAAGATATTTGTTGTATTTTTATAAAAGAGCTAGAAAAAAAACAGCCTTAAGTAAAAATGAAAATGTTTTGCATTCTCATTACTTGGCAACACCCCTTTAAGCAAGCATTTCAACTCGCTTTGACTGTTTCATGCATCTAACAGGGATTTGGTTGTTTTTAGGGGATTTTTCTCCCTCTTTTAGTTAAGGGGCTCTGATATTAATATCTGCTATTTTTGACTTAACGTCACTGTTTTACAGCGGGCTATCTCAATATTTGAAAAAAATGTTTGGAAATTATTTTCATAAAACCTTCAGTGTGTGTTTAAGAGAAAATTACATCCTCCAAAACGTTTCACCTCAGGCTTCTCAGTTGAGCTCAAAGCAGAGTCAGAGAGCCACTCTTATGTGGTAAAAACAGAAAAAAATAAAAAGATTTTTGAAAGGTCATCAGTTCTTAGCAATTACATGGTTCTGAGAACACATAATCTAAAATTTGTGTATTTTGGGTGTTCTAAACAAAATGTGATTCAAAACATTTAGCTGCCTAAGGCCGTTAAATTTCTTATCACAAACATAAGGACTTCTTATTGTAACTCCTGTGTGTTTTTCTGCCCTATGTTAACTTCTAATAGCTGTCTTCAATAATGAGCTGAGAGGAAATGAGGCTCACTTCAAATAATGCATACACCTTAGTGTGTTTCTTTGCACAGAGAGATCTGAGAATTTTTTGGACTGATTGTCTGGTTATCACCATTCCTCATCTTTCATTATAAATGATGTAGGATGAAAGGGTAAAGGGTGATTATTTTTCAAACTGGCCATGTAAATGGGTTATCACACAGGTGCCCAAGTGCAGTCATTAAGCACTGCTATCATCCAACCTATAGAAGTATCACTTCTCTAACAATCAAATTAAATGAATTGGCTCGTTATCAGGCCATGTATACCTGCATAGCCCACTTTATTAATCTCACACTGGAGAAATTCACCTTTGCATTTGACCCATCTCCTCTGGGAGCAGTGGGCTGCCATTGTGCGGCACCAGGGGAGCAGAGTGGGGGTAAAGGGTCTTGCTCAAGGAGCCAGAGTGGCAGTCTGTGGGGCTTGAACTAAGAACCTCTCTAAGAACATTAGGCCGCCACTCCCCAACTTATGACTAATGACTAAGAGCCGATGATACAATTCAAGATTTTGATTCTGGTGTTCAAGGGATTCATCTAAAAGTTTAAGTGTAGTTGCTGATGAGAACTAGACTTGCAAACCACTGGTTTATACTACACAGTGCTAGACTATTAAGCAAAAATAAACCATAATATTTATAAATTTTGTGTGCAAAAACCACTCACGACCCAGTTCCTTAAATCCAGGTATCTGGATCTGCATTGAAGTTCTGGCTTGAATAGGTCTTTGATCCAACACTTTGTATTGGATCCCCTCTTTTTGTATAAACCATAGAGAATTAGAAAATAACTATCTGTAAGTTTATGCAAGTAATTAATTCTAATTAAATAAAATATTTCAAATTTTTCCTTACAGTTGTGACTATCGATGAAGAACCTTGTCTGCTCCTTCCTCTTCAAACCAGAGAGAACGTGGAGAAGCTGCTTTCCCGAGGCAATGAAGGAGGAAACTCTGACCACATGCAGGACAGTGACTGGTGCAACCTGGCAGGTCTTCTCGGATACGAGGAGGAGCGGATTGCGACCTTTCAGCTGGAGGAGCATCCGGTCCGAGCGCTCCTGTCTGATTGGGCAAGGAAGGACTGTGCAAGCATCGAGGCTTTGTGCACAGCGCTTCGCAAGATCAACCGCGAGGATGTTGCTCAAAGTCTGGTCCTCAGCCCTGGTGGTACAAAGCCGACTGCTACTTCCGTGGTTTAACTTTTCTGCATAACTTTCAGCAAAAACTTAACACCTGAACCTTAATGTTTAAGTACTTCAAAAACAGTGTCTTAGATTATTCCACACGTTAACCCCTGAAACAGTTGCTTGATATTATGTCTTCATGATATGATCCAAGAAATCCCTAAAATTATATTTATCAAAAAGAATGTATAACATAACGAATATATCAAAAAAACAATTCCACCCAAGTCCACCCGTTAATTGCAAGAATATGTTTAATTAGGTTAATTATTTGAACTGTTAAACCAAATGGAAAATGAAATCAATTTGAAAGTTGAAAAAGTGCAATTCAATTGGACTGATGGTGATAAAATCCTCTAACCAAACACAGTGTCGAGCTGTTGTGTGCTCTGAACACAAATTTCCGTGGACAACCTTGTGTTAGCTTCCTTCTGCCTTATCCTCTATCTCTCTGGCCCTGCCACTGTTTACTCTATGTTCTACTACATCCACGTAACCAAAGAAGCAGAAGTGTTTCCAGACCTGACCTGCTCAGTGACATTATTTACATGCCATGTCAGACCTTTAAAATGTAATTTGACAAATGGCTTGCGTCTGTTACAACTGAGTTGGTTTCTTTTACTGGATGAGGTTGTCATTCTTGTAAGTCTTTGGATACGTGCAAATATGACGGCCTAAGGAGGTGAAAATGGAACCCATCCCTTCCCTCCCTCATTAGTAGCAGTGCATGTGGATATTCTTGTTTTTGTTTTGTTTTTATTTTTCATCTAGTGCTATAAAAAGTGCTAGTTGCAACCTGTGATTGTAGGCCCAGGTTTTTAGCCAGTGAAACATGACTCAAGTATCTCAATTACTCAAATAACTCATTACCCTAAAAATGGTACAAAACGTGTAGAAATCCTGCATACTATATTTACATCGTAAACAAGTAGACTACTAATGTAGGCATAGATTTAGTTGACATTCATAAACACCTACCGTCCGTAGCTCTGCATGCATGTAGTGTGCTGAACAAACACACAATCATATTTTTTTGTGCATTTGCATCTAAATGTATGAGAGAAACAGAAACAAAACTCTCAATTCTGCCACATATAAGGCAATGGCAGACTCTCTTGATGGGACCATATACTGTTTAATGTTGATATTTGTGGCAATTTGATTTGACTTTTTTTGGGCAACATGATGTATTACAGCAAACACACTATATAAGGAAAATGCAAAAATGAATTAAAGTGCTTAACTTGGGTAAGAAAGCTAAGTTATTATTATAAGTACTTTGTAACTCGCATAAAAAAAAATAAAGTTTTCATTTCGTGTTAACTCCTAGCTGACTCAACACATACAGCTTTAGTCTGAAGAACATTTAAATCCTGCTTTGGCTGACAATGTCTTCTTATGAAGAAGCTGAAGCTAATGGTGGCCTGTTTCCTTTGTTTTGGTATTTCCTGTCAGTTATTCAGTGACTGAATTAACTGCAGTCGAAACTTAGAGAAAAAGTTGTGCTTCTGGAACGTAGTGCTTTGCTTTGAATGTCATGCTATCTGGAGAGCACTCTGCCCTGATTATATCATATAAGATGAGTAACTGTGAGGTGCAGCAACCGGGACATTCTCTCTTTCATTGTTAATCTCGTTGTGAACTATTAAAACACTTGGATTATTAGGTAAAATCCTTTAAACCCTGTTACAATAAAACTCTTTAACATGTGAAACTACGACCATCAAACTTTTTGTTGCCAAAATTCTCAGGGAATTAGAGCTCAACTCTTAAACAGTCAACAACTGAATACATTTGCTTTAGGATGACTAAATATGTCATTATTCTTGCAATGGACAATCCTTCTAACGGACGAATTGGACGTAGAAACTGGTCTGTAGAAAAAAGCTAAATAGGAGAGTGGAGTTTTGTTTCCTCTTTGTTTGCAACAATGACTGCCAAATAAAAGGCAAACTAGCTGAGACAAAAGTCACAGGATGTATGAGAAATGGAGACGTTTCAGATTACTTCAATCAATGCAAAGGTAAAACCCAGGTATAAACGTTTATCAGCTCTTTCAGGTGAAAGCATGCAGACTGTTTTTACATTGCATTGTAGTCTCTTAATTTGAATTTGTGGGAATATTTTTTTGATCTAATGTGACGTTTTATTTTTGTAAATTGTGTTTTTTTGTTGAGGGCAATTTGGACCTACATTTTTTGTTCACTGCCTGTATGAGGAAAACATCAGAAGATACAAGCAACACGGCTAACTGACCCAACTCTCCATCTTGATCTGTTACAATGAAGCACAGATTCCTATTATTCACTAGAATACTGATCATAATGTGTTGTATTACTTTGTATGAAGGTATTGTTACTACTCCTAGTACTCCAAAGGTTGTTTGATTCCTAACAAGCAATTTCAAATGGTATTACATTTCTGTTTGATTGTAGCACTTAAATGTGTAATTATTCATGTTTTCTATGCATCACAAGTGCCTGGGAACTTCAGGTGAATGTTGATGTTGTACATTTGTTGATTTTAGGAATTTGTAAGTGTAATGAGCTTTTTTTTTTCTTCAGCTTGTAAATAATTAGCATTTATTCCTTAGTTTAGTTAAAGTCTTGTAGTTGCCGCTATACAGTAAAAATGTAAACATTGCTTACTCTATTACAGTTTATTATTACAGTTTATGTTTGATTTAAACATAAAGGAATGGAGCTTTATTTATAATTATTGTAATCAGCTGTTTCAAAGGTTTGAGGAAGGAAGAATTTGAAAATAAATTCTCAGTTATTTGGGGAATTAGCAAGTGCATCTAAGTAGAAGTGGTTTACCAAATTTTATGACACCTAATATAATTTCAACAAACAAGAGCACGTTTTTTTTTCTTTTAATAAAAGGCTAATTTAAGCATGTTTGTACAAACCCATTAGTGCCATATTTTACATTTCTTTTAGTTGTCATTCAGTTGTGAGAGTAAAGGCATACACAATAATTACCAATTTAAAATCAGCCATTAGAAGTTCGTTTGTGTAACTGCATGGAGCAGAGATGTGAAATCTTTATTCTAATTTAGCAAGCTGTAAGCTAGTTTGCTTATAATTAAACAAAATTTATAAATTAAAGACAAATTTCTTTCTTTTTAAGTCAAATCAAAATTGTCCATCGTATTTGTGGATCAGGTAATTCGCAAAGGTTTACAGTTTTAATATTTGCATGGTAGTATTAATATGTACAATATAATAAGCTATAGCAGACAACCTTCTTCATTAATAAAAATATTACAGGTTAGAGAATAAATGCTAAAACATTCCCAGATCAGATTATCTGGAACATTTCCACCAGCAACCGTGTTTTTTAGATCTTCTTCAAAGTTTAAGTCCTAGATTAGATAGAAGAAAATCCAGAGATTGTTCTATTAAGAGGTATCTGTGTTTTAGTTTTTTATATTCATAATGGATTTATCAGACTTAAATGCCGCATCCTGACTCTGGATTATCTGTACTTTATATGGGAATTTAGATTATTATGAATTTTTTTAATCTCAAACAATAGAAATAATTTCTCTTTCTGGCTAAAGACACTAGAAACAGTAGAAGGTGAATGTAATTACGTTGCACTTGAGGCACAAACTATAGCTTAATTATGCAAAAAGGGAGTTATAGATAGGTTTGGGTGAGAAAGTAAGAATGAAAAATCTTGTTTTTGGTGTGTATTTAGTGAGAAAACCCTGTCTTAGGAAACAATAATGGGAAACCAGGACTGAATTGTACATAAACAGTGAATGTTCCATGTACTAATACTTAAACATATATAGTCTTATATTGAATGTGAATTTACTTTCAGCGCTATTACTGTAGGCAAGCAGTAAATAAAGCTCATTAACTCACCAGTTTTCGTTATTTATTCAAAAATATAAATAAGCTTTATTAGCTTGGCACGTTGATTAAATAAAAAAACAAAAAAATGTAAGAGTCATTAAAATACACTGTAAAAATCGTTAAACAAAACTCAATTGTTATTAAGATTTTTTTGGGGGGATGTTAAGCATGTTCTAGCAGCTATTCGAAAAACTGAATGGATTTACATGTGATGCTAATTACTGCAGTGCAAGCCAACAATGCAACACTTGAGGCATTATGGTATGGAGATAAATTACCAAATAATTTGCAGTTTTATTCATAAATCAGAATTAACCATTAATACTTGCAACTATAAATTGTTTTAAGCATTGCAGTCATTTTCTTCCTACACTGCAAGTATGAAGATTCAACTTGGAAGTCCAACTAGTTATTCCAACCTAAACTGAAGTTTAGCTGCTGGCTTCTCATTTTTTTGGCATACATGTTTAATTATTTGATTGAGATTTCCATAATGATATGATAAATTGTTTTCATATAACATTTCTTGAAGAAAAAAAAGAGAAATCAAGAATTTCTCTTTTTTTATCTCCAAAAAAAAATTATTGAAAATTAACTTAAGCTCAAAATGCATTTAACTTTTTATGTACCTTTTTTTTTTCTTTACATAATTAGTTATAAACATCAAATCCCTTACTTTTCTATAAAGTTTGATTGACAACAAAGTTTGATTTGTGAAACCATTACCTTCAGGACTGAACAGGTCTATGCATATTCCTTCAGTTTATTTCTAACAAACATAAAAAAAAAGCTTAATTATTGAAGGGTTTAGGAGAGTAACATATTATGTGGTTTGTGGGTAGGAGGAGACCAAAGCAAAATGGGTTCTTTTTTTTCTCAGCTTACGCAAACTAATTGCATGAAATATGGCACAACGTGTTGTAAATGGTAACACTACACTATCATAACAGGCTGTCAGCACTGTTTCCTCTGCCTGGTGAATGAAACGGAAAATAAATGGTGCATGAAAAGGCACATGCTGTTTTCATATTGAGGCGTCACTGGGATTTCGTTGGTGGTTGTGTTATAAAGGTAAGAATTATACTGTGAGCAATAATTAAAGTATATAATTTTTTACAATTATTTTTAACTTATGCTTTCTTAAAATATAAAAAAGTGAAGATCTCCTTGAATGCATCTAAAATAACTAAAACTTGACAGTATATACATAATGATTTATTGATATAAACATCTTGATGAAATAGTCAACATAGCTTAATTTTATGGACAAATTAACATAATACAAGAACAAACCATTGAAAGTGAATTGAAAGTATGATCTTTTTGTCTTATTTTAGCAGAACATAAAAAATTCATGTGTTGTAATGATTTACCTCCCCGGATCCAAAACGAGTGGAAAAGGTAAGAAAAAAACAAGTTAATCACAGTTTTAAAGAAAAAAAAATTGTTATAAGAAATGTTTCATAGTCTTGGTTTTGGCCCGGAAATAAGAAAGTTAGGTGCAACTTATCCTATGGGATGTTAAAGTATTTTACAGGTTTACCTCACGATATTTATGTGAAATATCGAAGCTTCTCCAGATTCAACTTTACTTAGTTTTCATTGCTTTGCTTTAATGATGCATATCAAAATAAAATAAATCACCATGAATTTATGGCATATATACAGAAAACGTTATATAGATTGGCAGCCTTTAAAGGTTGAATATTATGCAAAATTCACTTTATAAACAGTTTGTAAGATTATTATGTGTCCTGAAGACTGTGTGTAAGAGTCACAAATGAAAATAACTCACTTCCTTTTTCTACTTTTTGGTTATTTTGTTCAAATGCTCTGTTTGAAAAGCATGCCCTTCATGATGTCATAAGGGGAAATAATCTGTCCAGAGCAGTCTGCTCTAGAGTCCATCAGTTAAGCTCCGGTCTTCATCTAATGTATTATTCTGTGTTTCGAGCCTCTATCTTTATGAACTTTGACTGGTTCTCCTTGTTACGGGTTTTGGAGGTGTGGCCTTCAGGAGGATAGGAAGTGAAAAGTAAAAACAGCTGGTCCAGACAAGGACCGAAAAGGGTGAATTATAGTCCATGTTTTCTGCCTAATCTAAGAGGAACTTTCCTGCACAAAAAACAAAAATATGCTCTTGGGACCTTCTTTTATTTTGACATTTAGCATAATATTGGACCTTTAATAGTAACACATGCAAAAGAAGGAAGGAAGGGAGGAAAACAATTTTCTGTACTTCTCTAACAAAACTGTTCACGGACATCCTCTTAAAACCTGCTTTACGAGTTCCACATGGAAATAAATGTGATGCAATAATCTCTAACCTGTGCAAAAAGTCTTGCTCCACCTTGAGATTTCTTGACTTGCTCAGATCAGATTTGCATAGGCAGACTATATAACAGCCAGGGCATCCAATATCAGTTAGTCAGTGACCCCTTCTTCAAATGGAAAACACATTGCCAAGCTAACCGCTGCCCAGCAGTGAGTCTTTAGCAAGGAAAGCTTCAAATGGAAAGAGAACCATGTGTGCAGAAGTGACCTATGGCGGTGAAAGGCAATAAGTCAGATTGAGTTTAGTTGATCAGTTGGATATGAAGTGCTAATTTAAAGACAATAAAGGCAAAATATTGTCACTGGAAGACACCTAATAGACTCCTTAAAGACTCCCATCACTACTAACCAATGTATGGAACATTTTTTAAACCTTTAATGCTGAAATAAACTGTTCTTTATTAATTTTGAATGATACCATGACAAGATCCTGAGGCCAATTGTTGTGCCATACATCCAAAAACATCACCTCATATTGCAGCAGGATAATGCATGCCCTCCTGTTGCAAGGATCTCTACACAATTCTTGGAAGCTGAAAACATCCCAGTTCTTGCATTACCAGCATACTCACCGGACATGTTACTCATTGAGCATGTTTGGGATGCTTTAGATCGAAGTATACGACAGGTTGCACCAGTTCCCGCCAATATCCAGCAAATTCGCTTAGCCATTGAAGAGGAGTGCACCAACATTCCACAGGCCACAATTGACAACCTGATCAACTCTATGTGAAGGAGGTGTGTTGCTCTGCGTGAGGCAAATGGTGGTCACACCAAATACTGACTTATTTTCTGAGTACCAAGACCCCCCATCCCATAAAAAACAAAAAACAAAACTGTACCTTTTAGAGTGGAACTTTATTGTGGGCAGTGTAAGGCACACCTGAGCACTAATCGTGGTGTGTAATCAGTATCTTGATATGGTACACCTGTGAGATAGGATGGATTATCTCAGCAAAGGAGAAGTGCTCACTCTCACAGATTTAAACTGGACTGTTAACAATATTTGAGGGAAATTGTTATATTGTGTATGTGGAAACAGTTTTAGATCTTTGAGTTCATCTCATAAAAAATTGGAGCAAAACCAAAATCGTTGCGTTTATATTTCCGTTGAGGGTAATTACAATAATTCATCAGTGCATTGCAACCCTGCCTTGCACTACATGGCTGCATTTTCAACCCACAGAAGGTTCAGATAATAAAACAGTTGGTTTGCAGTCACTGATTTGAATTAATAAAAATAGGAAATCTTAACAACAAAAGACAAACTGTTTCACCAAAAACTTAATTTAAAGCTATGTTTCAGAAATTACATTTCCTGAATAACAAAATCAGCATTTCAGAAACCAGTTCCAATGCTGCTTCATTCACTGTGTCTTATATGTCTTTATAGTTCACATTCTGTAAGTTACTAAGGTCCTCTTTGGAAATAAGGTCACAAGTCAGTGTTTTAGTCTGTGCAACCAATAAAAGATCTCTCCGTGATTAACTTGGTAGATGGTCATAAATAAAAGGTAGCTTTATGTCCCGTTTAGAGGATCTAAGATGAAATCTCATCTACTTTGGTGTCACCAGTGTGTAATAGAAGATCTGATATTTGAAAGGGGCTGTTATTGGGCGGCTAGGTAAAGAAGAAGAAGTGACTGATCCTCTTGGGTCAAAGGTTTCTTTCTGACAAGGTATCACAGATGAAGCAGGGATTTGTCTACCTTGGATACAAATAGGTGTGGATTAGAGGGTCAGTTTCAAATAATAGCCTATTATGTAAACATAACATGAAAGGGTGAAGCAGGTGGGGTCTGAAATATAAAACCCCTGACACATCAGCAGGAGACTGTTTATTAGACCTGTTCTGTGATTTTCTTCTTTTTTTTGGATCAGATCATAAAAATAAACATGTTTTTTACAGAACAAGAAAATAGCAAACTTCCAACATATCAAGGTGACCGCATTTCTGTTTGGTAGTATTTGCATTTACCTAAAAACACCAAATTCCTGATTAATTCACCAACGCATTAAAAAAACTAATCAAAAAACGATACAAAAATAAACAGGAAATTGAATTTTTTAACAGTATATAGCTTTAAGAATTCAATTGAGAACCGCATTACATGAAGCAATAACAGTGAGGCTGAAATATAGCACATTTGTGGACACTACTGCCCTGCAGCAAGGATATTTTGGGTATGATTCTGGAGTCTTTCCTCTGAAACTGTGCATATTCTCCCAGTAAATTCATGCTTCTTCTCTGGGTACTCCATCCTTCTCATGCTCAACCCAATGCAGGTTGGAGTCAAGAGAAGCCTGATAATAAAAGGTTCACTCTAGCACATTTCTCCCAACCCATGCATGAAGCTGTTGCAAAACTGCAGAATTCCTTTAGTGACAGATCGCTCCAACCTTGGTGGACAAAGGAATGTTATTACATATCCTATACATTCCAGCTTTTTTTTTTTTTTTTTTTTTTTTTTACAGCTTTTGTTGTTGATCTTGCAGAATATAGACATTTTGCATTTCACAAGGAATTTATCATGCTTAAAATGTTTCCCTGCCTTATATATCCATCCACAGTTTTAGTACTGATCAATTCAAGGAAAGTTTCCTAGCAATACATTGAGTTTTATCTCTTTTTCTGTTCCTGGGGAGCATTAGCAAAGGCTCTAGTTCAAAGCACACCTCCTGTACATCCATCCATAAAAACTGAATAAAAATTCTGTTATGCAATTCTGTCAATATGGGTGTTTCTAAGCTACCTGCGTAGTGTTTTGCTTTGCTTGTACTCATTTCTCAAAGAAATGATCTAAACCATTTTCTCCTAAGCTGTCAATCTAAACAATGAATTGATGCGGTTTCAGACGTTGTTCTGTTATTCTGCTCATAACTCTCCTCTATCACCAGCCTCTGTTTGCTAAAACACACAGCCAAGCTCTCCCTGCGACCCACACAATTAAGTGAAGACTGATGAAATTATCTGTCTTGTATGAGCAAATGGATGGATGAGTGGATAGAGAGGCAAAGTGGGATAGAGGGTGAGTCCAGTCTATTTCCCTCTGAGATGAGAGGAAAAACTATTGTGTCCATAATAGAGCCATTTTTCCTCTTCATCCAGATAAGCCTATTATTATTTAGACATTTTTACTATTTGTTTCTCTTTAGTGTCAGTGACATCATAATGTCAAGGCGGGGTAGAGGTTGGTTGAGGGAGCAAATGCAAAGATGAGGGAGGCAGAGTTGAGTTCTTGCACGTTTCATTAAATCAAACAAGTAATAGAAACAAAATCCAAGAACAAAATCCT
The DNA here is from genome assembly GCF_000732505.1 of Cyprinodon variegatus. Classification (NCBI taxonomy): domain Eukaryota; kingdom Metazoa; phylum Chordata; class Actinopteri; order Cyprinodontiformes; family Cyprinodontidae; genus Cyprinodon; species Cyprinodon variegatus. The sequence goes on from NW_015150568.1 coordinate 1,333,120, forward strand.
GGAAACCAAAAACCAGGATACATCAGGGGAAAACAAACATGGGGAGCCAAGTAACAACAAGAAACCAGCAGTGAGAACTGCACAGAGAGAATTTATATGGGAGACAGAACAAAGACTGGGGTAATCAGCTGATAAGGAGCAGGTGTGCATAGAAGTGACTAGATGGGAGGTAGGGGAAAGGGTACAGGCATAAGGGGGCAACATGGAGTAACTCAAGACTGCTTAAATACAGTATAACACAAAATTGAAAATAAACCAAATACCCACAAAATAGAATGACATAGATAACTCAAAACTCAAAGTCCAAAAGGGGAGAACCACACATAAACAGGTTGCCTCTCCTTCCATTTGCTTGTGTTGTATCTAGTTGTTTCCACTGAGAAACTGAAAATATAAAAACCAGTTTCCACAGACTGATAAAAAATTAATTGTAATTTTTTTGGAACAAAAAAGTTAAATCCTGAATAAATCATAACATGTTGCTTTGAAAAAAAACAGACAAAAGTTATGAAACTGCATGAAGTGGGCCTCAAATCAGGAGGAAAAGGTTTTTATCAAATTGTGACAATATGATATTTATTTTCTCTCTTAAAAACCATCACTTCAGATTCTAAGTAATCTGTAAATTTTAGGGAAGAATATCGTTTTGGAGACCAAATGGGCTAAAAAAAAAACCCCAAAAAAACATGTTCAAGCTTTGTTTAACAGGAAGTTTAAGCTTTTTAATTACATAAAAACATTTTTAAATGTGTATTAGACAAATAAACAATCATCAGCTTAAAGAAAAAAAAAAACAACAACTATAAAATATTTTGATCATTTCTAAAAGAGGCTTTATTGATTTTGGGTTCATTTCAAAATGGATCAAATATTTCTTTAATGATTTTTCCTACTCTAAGGCAGACTCTACATTAAGCATTCCACCCAGCTGTGGTTCTTACATCAATGCTGTCTGTTGATGAGCCACTCCGATACACCCTTATTGTACAATAGCCTAGTTTTCACCAGATGTCTAAATACTTTTTAGAAGTCAAAAGCTTTCTTAACATTTAATATTAAATCAACCAAACTTTAATTCGATTGGGATTTTCCTAAATTGTTGCAATATACCAAGGTACAGAATAATGCAGAAGTGATTATTTTTCCAGAGAATCAGGCATTTTCATTCACTAAGATTTCCAGCCTCTTAAACAAGGAGAGGATGATATTATGGCTCTGTAAGCTTCTAATAAGTTAATTTAAAATATTTTTGCATTAAATTGTGGCCCACCTGGATGTATTTTAAAGCAACACCTCAGACATACTGCTGTCATATTTAGTTCTGTGAAATATCCAAAAACAGAGTTTGTTCAAGGTAAGAAAAAAAGATTTTTTAAATAAAGTAAAAAAAAAAAAAGTGAATAAATAAAGTCAAGTTACAAAGAAAGGTCATGTGTAGGGAGAAAATGTAATGGGTATGAAGGAGAGGAAATACCAGGCATGGGAACATGAAAGTAAACAGGGGAATCCTTGGAGCTACAACAACCAGTGGAGGGCTTATAAAAGAACATGATCTATAAATTAAAAAAAGACCAGAACGCAAGAATTACATAATTAGAAAAAGACCCAATGAGCACATGTAAATAGCTTAAGAATAGAAGGAACGTAAAGAACAAATATATATATACAATATAAATATCAAATTAAAACCCCAAAACTTTAGAACTGTCACAAATGCTCCTATTTGTTAGGTAGAAAAATTTTAATCGGTCTGGTCTGCCACCATTTAGTCTGAGAGCCCATCCTCAGTGTTAAGCACAGTAGTGGCAGCATTCTGTAGATGTGTTGTGACTGCAAGAAGGACATATTATATTTAAGTAACTTTTATTCAACAAAATTTATGAGTTAGTTATATTAAAGAAGAGGTAGAATCACTAAAATGATTGAAAAAAGCGAAAAAAAAGGTTTTATTATAATTTTATTTATACTTTTTTAGTAAATGTATCATTACAAAGTATTGACACCCTTTTTAAAAAATCAGTAGCCAAATCCTTTTTCAACACCAACCTCTGATTTAACTGCTGATCATTGCATGCTTCCCTTTGCCCCCTAATTTTCTATGAGATTGAAGTCCAGCTAAGCTTCTTCAAAAGGTTATTTTGCTATTAGTCATAAGATGTCACAAAAAGAGATGTATCTGAAAATAAATCATTAAAATGTTCTCGTATGTCTCAGTATGTCCTATCCTATCCTGGACTGACTGTATATTTAAATCTGCTACTATGTACAGCAAGACAAAACGTTTCATTACATGTGTCGTGCTTCAAGTTGATTAGTGGGAGATTTTTATAACTATTCTACAAAATGAAACCAGCACGGAGAACTGCACAGGGAGAGTATATATGGGAGACAAGACAAAGACTGGGGTAATCAGCTAATATGGAGCAGGTGTGCATAGAAGTGACTAGAAGTGTCATGGTTTTGGTTATGTTGTGCTTTACTTTGCTCCTTGTTTACTAGTTTTATTTTTTTAATTCCTATTTTGTTGTAATTTCTAGATTTATGTTAGTTCTCATGTTTTTCTGTTGTCCTCTGTTGCCCTCTTGTGTGTGTGTGTTCCTTTCCCCTTGGCTCCCTCGTTGTCTCCTCACACCTGCTCCTTGTTAGCTCGTTAGCCCTCCCTTTGTCTCTGTCAGCTATATATGCTCTCCCTCTGCTCTCACTCTTTGTTGGTTCCTCTGTTGTTGCTGGTCCTGTCATCGCTGCAATCGTCTCCCCTCGTCTCTCCCTGGCTCCTTCTACGTGTTTTCCCTTGATGTCTCCATGGTTCTGGTCTGTTACATTTTAGTTGGATTTTTGGACTGCCTTTGTTAACCATTTTTTCATTAAAACTACAAGTATTCACCTCAGCCTCTCTGCCTCTGCATTTGGGTCCTCCAAACCTCAACCAAGACGTGACAAGAAGGGAGGCAGGAGAAAGGGTACAGGCACAAGGGGGCAACATGGAGTAACTCAAGACTGCTTAAATATATCACAAAATGGTAAATAAACCAAATACCCACTAAACAGAATGACAGAGATAACTCAAAACTCAAAGTCCAAAAGGGGAGAACCACACATAAACAGGTTGCCTCTCCTTCCATTTGCTTGTGTTGTATCTAGTTGTTTCCACTGAGAAACTGAAAATATAAAAACCAGTTTCCACAGACTGATAAAAAATGTATTATAATTTTTGGAACATAAAAGTTCAATCTAGAATAAATCATAACATGTCTACTTTGAAAGAAAACAGACAAAAGTTATGAAACTGCATGAAGTGGGCCTCAAATCAGGAGGAAAAGGTTTTTATGAAATTGTGACAAGATGATACCGGTATGTATTTTCTCTCTTAAAAACCATCACTTTAGATTCTAAGTAATCTGTAAGATTTGGGGAAGGATATCGTTTTGGAGACCAAATGGCTTAAAAAGAAACATGTTCAAGCTTTGTTTAACAAGAAGTTTAAGCTTTTTAATTACATAAAAACATTTTAAAATGTGTATTAGACAAATAAACAATCATCAGCTTAAAGACTGACTGTGTATTTAAATCTGCTACTATGTACAGCAAGGCGAAACGTTTCATTACATGTGTCGTGCTTTAAGTTGATTAGCGGGAGATTTTTATAACTATTCTAAAAAATGATCCGGTATTAGTTTCATATTATTTATGAGAAAATTATTTATGAATTTTCACCTTTTATCTCCTTTTGTTACACAATCCAGACAAACAAGTCATTGAACTAAAGGGATCTTCATCGTACAACAATGAAAAGTTTCATAGTTCACTAACTCAGACAGGAAAGTTGCCTTCAAAGGTTTCGTGCACCTGGGGGTAAAAACCTGCTGGAGTGAAAGTGATACTCTGTGTCAGCTTAACATTACAAAGGGCAGAGGGTTAAAACACTGTAGTCATTTATAACAATGATTTCTGATGTTGGCGAAAAAATATATATTTTAGTAAAAAAAAGTGCAAACATAACAAAAAAGTAGAATAATAGCTTATCTCCCTCTTAGATTCCAAGTTTGCTGTTATAAAAACACATATTATGCAGCAATTATTCTTATGGCTTAGGATCTGTGTCTCTCTAATAGTTTTAAAAAGCAAATCTAGTTTGATATTTTTTCCAGAGATTTAACTGGGGAAAAACATGATTTTTAAATTACATAAATTGATTGTTATCTTTTAAGAAGTCATCTGTCAGTATTCACAGCTTGTTTTTTTCTCTCGATGTCCTGCCTTAGACAACTAGAAAAGGTTTCAGTAATGATTTTCCGATAAATCTACTGGGTACATGGAAATCTAGAGCTCACAGGTGTGATTTTCTAAACATAAAAATAATGTAAACTTATTATTATTATCTGGGTGAAAAGGGAAGTGCAGAATAGAAAAAAACAGTAATGTCATTCTGAGATTGCTATAATATTTCTTACTTGGTTTAGTTTTACTGATATGCATTCATGGGAAAATAATATCAGATCCTTGTTATCTTCAGTCTCTTGTTCCTAAGCTATATTTTTTAAGACTACAATTAACACAACAAAAAAAAAACAAGCTCAAAATAGTTTGAAAGTGTATAGAAATGTACTTTTCACCAGTGTTCTGGTGGTAATAGTGGCCATATACAGTATGAACAAGAGAAATTTCCACAAATAGAAAAGTGGAAAGCTATCACCTCGTTTATTACATCAACCTGATTTTCATCCACAGTTATCCAACATGATTATATAGAAACACAAAACACAATGATGATATCAAATTGAAAATATAAATCAGTCATTCTTTCATACTATACTAAATACTACATGCTATAATTGAACTAAGCATGTATGTAATTAAGATTGAATTATGGCTGTTTGTTGTCTTGACAGAATATGTTTTTTTTTTTGATTTTGGTTTTTTACTTTTACTTTAATTGTTTCATTTCATTGATCAGCTTTGTATTGTAGAATATTTTGTCCATATCTTTGCTTTAGTATAATTCTTATGCAGGCTTCCTAAAGTCACTAATTAAACAAATAAAAATAAATTGTTTTCCTTCAGTTTTTTTGGTTAACTTGACCTAATAGATCTGAGACAGTTACATCAGCAAAGCTGGTGTATTGTGTGTAAGTGCATTGCTAGGAATTATTGTTTATGATTCTCATTTAATGCAATAAAATGACTGGTGGATCTAGCAATTTGTAGGAAAAAACAAACATAAAAATTGAAACTTTAGCCTTCATATTGTTGCCTGAAATCTAATCACCCATCAGAAATTTGAGGACAAGTGGCAATGTTCTGCATCTCGTATAATAAACAGGCTCAGGTTTTGATTGCAGTAATTTGTCTCTGTGGTGAAAGCAACTACAGAGTGATGGTTATGATTTCACATTGATGCGGATTTAAATAATGGAGAGATGTAATTTTGCACTATAGATGCAGGAGAGGCTAACAGGAGCAAATTACTGTATTTCTAAAAGAAAAAATGCTCTCTAGCAGGACATGTAGCTTTCCCACGTTTAACTAAAAATCCAAAGAGGATGGGGGCTCATTTACATTTATGTTGTGTATGTTATCTAATGATAAAGTCACCTAATGATCAGAATTATCCACTGCACATGCAGGAGTAGCATCTCCTGCAGTCATTGACTCGATGCAGTCAGTCTGGTTTGCAATCTGCTGAATTTAGGTTATCGGTCCAATTTTTTAAATTAATTTTTTTAAATTCTTTTTATGACCAACTGATACCAATTTTAACCGTGATATATAATACACATCTCTACCTTTTTGCAAGAAGTATTGGCAAATATTCCTGTTTGTACAAAGATGGGCTAAATAACCACCCGCCCCCTTTCTCAGATTTCCATTCATAAGAAATGTTGAAAGCTGCACAATTTTTCCTTTTCCATCACTGTTGTGTACTTCTTGGCATGACATATTTTGTTCTTTTTGTTCATAACTATGGCTTTAACCTAATGAAAAAAAATTTCCGAGAAAATCTGCATTTTATGTAAGACACACATAATGAATTTTGAATACCAAGATGTTATGATTATAAACTGTTAATAAAACAGTCTTCCTAACTCTCCAGCAGACAGTGACTGATAACCACCGCATGCATATTAATCTACAGGGGGTTGTTGGTAAACAAAATGATGGCTCACAGCGCGCTTTGGCCAAGCATTTTAATGGAAAGTTAAGCGAAGGAAAAACTTTGACCCAATAAGGTAAACAAACACCAGGATAAACCACCGCCTTGAAAGGACTGAAAAAAATGCACTCATTCAAGCTCGTTTCTGGTGTATCCTTGGGTGCTTTGTAAGGGCAGCAGTCCTGGCTGCCAAACACCCCAGCACATGCTGCAGATGTTGGCCAGAGGAAGCCAGAAGAACCACATCGTTCACAAAGCACATACTAGTTGGGTGAACTCTCCAAAACCCTCAAACCTTTAGAAGGTTTAAAGCTGGTTCAAAGTTCCATGGCTAGAACAAAAAGGACAATTACACTGCTTCACCTAAAGCTAAGGTTTTGAGACAGCTGAAATGTGCTCCTGCTATAGTTATGTAGATACACACCTATCCACACACACAAGCACAAAAAGTTTCACATTATCTTTGTGGGAACTTTCCACTGATTTCCATTTATAATGCATTAATTTCTATGGCCTAATCCAGACCCTTATCCTAACTATTACTGACATATACCTAACCTTAAACCTAACTTTAACTCAATTCACACCTTAGTCCTAAACCTAATGGACAGACGGACGGATGGACGGACCACTCAGAAAGGAACTCTGGACAGATGTAAAAAAGTCCAAACAAACTAGGCATACATGTACCAACGCCATTATGCCATGGAAACATACATCGAGGGGGCTTGTCAAATTATGGCCTTTGAAAAAAGGGACAAAAAAGCTACAAAACACCTAAGTTACACAAATGCAACTATTATCTGTGGCTCTTTATTATAAAGCTCAAATCACAAGACAGATGATGGTAGTCACAGGGAGAAGACAATAATGGATTTTTGTTGTTTCCCATACGGTGGTGCGTGTCTAAACATCGTGTCACAAACTTCCCTATGCTAAATTAACTATTAGTGGGAAGCATTTAGCTTTTGTTGCCTACCCTTTTGTTACTGCTAACACTATTCCAACAGCACTTATCATGGCACTTCTGATATTCTTCTTCTTTGGCAATTGAGTCCTTACCAAATTGATACATTCAGCCAATGTTTTTGCAGTAGTCACTTCTCCTAGAGAGCATGTCATGCAGTGGACAATCCACTATATGAGGCCATTAACTTTGCAGCAATCTCATCAAATGAGCAGGTATGTGGCTGTAATGGAATTGAACATTAAGAAACACCCAGTAAAACATGGCTTAGTGTGAGCAGACATCTAATGCATCAGTTGTACATTTTTAATCGCATTTTTTAAATAAAATAGTTATTCTCAGAAGTCTTGACCTATTTAGGTGCATCACATTTCAAACTACAGTATGTAGATATAGTGGAATGCTAAGAATACCTTTTAGCATAGGTGCATGCAAGTGACTAGTCTTAGCTGTGGCTGGATATGGATTTACTGTAAACCCCTCCAGTATGCATACATCTGGCATTTCTTACTGTACTGCTCAAGCCTGTTCATGCTCTGTGATGAAAGACAGAGGCCTATTGGGTCAACATCATTGCCATGTCAACCTGAGGAAGAATGTGTTGCAGCTTGTCTTTTTGTGATGTTTGCAAAAGTGATTTGAAAATCTCTTTGGTGAAAGCAATGCCTGTTTAGGTTTATTTCTGTATTAACTAAATGTCAGATCAATCCAGTAGCATTAGGCCTACTAAGCTAATGAAAATGTAAACAAACCCACAGAAATGGATGAAAACAAGTTTCATCAAAGTTTTCTCAAATTTAAAGGGTTTTAAGTGATTTTTTTAAGAAAGCCACTGTTTAAAAATCTTTCATTCTAGCCTATTGCAGAGGGTTTTATATTACTAATGGCTCAATACCTTTGGGTGAATAACACGGCTTTGATGTACATGGCGATGGGAGCTACAGTTTACTATCTTATTCTTATGCATCCTACCTGGATAAATGCAACTGCAAAAGTATTGGAGAAAAAAAAGTTTAAGATATTCTGCATATCTTTGATATTTAATTGTTTATGTTGAAATTAGCGGTGAGCCTTTATCGGCATTAATGTGCTGCATTAATACCAGACTCTTATCGGGCCATAAAAAAGATATTGCCGTTAATCTGTTTTCATAGTTTGGTTGTGAGGTGGGTCTATACTAATGATAACTTTCACCCTGATATTTCAGCCAGGATGTATATCTGGCGGCGAGAATGAATCAGTCTTACAACCTGTGAATCAAATGTGACGTGCTGACATGGATGCAGCTAAAAGCACAGCTTTATCAGCCAAGCTAACCGATCCCCTCGCTCTGTGGATAGCCACAAGCGAACTATCATGAGGAAAATACATGACCAGCACGGCGCTGAGAAAGCCACGAAAGATGAGAAGTTGATCGAGGCAACGGGTGTGTCAGAGTTTTGGAGACACTATAATGTTAAATTGGGACATCTATAAGTAGGACACTCTGTTTTTGCAACAAAAATACAGTAACAGATGAGCAAAAAAAAAAAATTCAGAACTTTGTCAAAATCTTAAGTAAGAAGATGATATTAGGTGTGATTTTGCAAGCATAAAAAAGTAAACCTTTTCTTTTAAAGTCTGGAGGTAGCATACACATATCATGAATGCCTTTGGCAGACTTCAAATGAGCAATTTTAATCTAGATTGATCTAGATTAATTCCAAGATTACAGTGAGATTAATCTAGATTAAAAAAAAAGTAATCTTTGCCCACCACTAGTTGAAATATTTCTTTGTAAAAAAGTATCAGTAATCATAAATGGAGCAGCATTAGATCTATTAATTGTATTGCACACTTACACAAAATTCTCTTACATGATGCTACGATCGACTCTAAGGCAGGCACAAAAACAGTCAGACAGTGGTAAGTCTTTTCAGAGATGTATCTCCTTATAAAACACAGAGAGATTGGTTGTCCTAGAAAAAGGCGCCCCAGGGAGGCTCAGACTGGATCATTCTGGGGTGGAGATACAATCAGTAATGCGGCTTCAGGAGGAATCTTAGGTGTGAGAGAAGGTTGTGCAGTCCTTACGGTTTTCATATGCTGGGACTTGTCCGGCGGGGGGGACTTGAATTGTTAAGAAAGAGTGGGAATCCGATTGGGCTGCAGTGATTCACTTTCTCTTTTACTGATGGGTGGACAGGCAGGTGAGTTCTTAGGATGGATCCAGGAGGCAGCGAGGGAGACAGACTTGGAGTCAACATGACTGGAACAAGAGGAGAACAAGGTAAGTTTTCACCAAAAATGTCAGAATTAGAGGAGCTAGCAGGTAAGTTACCACGGCGTGAAAGTTAACCAATTCCCGTCCTTCCCAGGAAATCCACTCTTCTAAATACTGCCTCCTGATTGCAGCAAAGTGGCATCAGCTGGGAGCTCATCGTGCGAAAACACACCCTGAGGAGGAGAAAGGTACAGTAAAGCACATACACCCACAACCGAGGCCCAACAGTTTCAGCTTAAAAAATAAGAGTTGTGCATTTACTTGGAAACAACGACAAGCAATTATAGGTAACTCCTAGAGCTTGCTTGCAAACCTTATCAACAACTTTCTGGGTTTAACTAGACATGGACATTTTAGGTTGCCTTTAGTTTCTGATCCAGCACATTTCATTCATAACGTTATCAAGTTCAGAGCGGACTGACTGACACTTTTAAATCAGGTGTATTGGAGCAGGGCATCTAATAAAGGGTAAAACTGGTTTCCCCCTGTAACTATCAGATGGATACGTGTGGACCTATAAATTGACACTTGGATGCAGTTCAAAATGCAATTTGATGCTAATAAATGTGACGTCAATGACTTTGCAAAAAAAAAAAGTCACTTTTTTTACTGAGTTTAAAAAGATATAGTGTTTCTAAGTGAAATTAATTTGTTTGCAATTAATTATAGATTTTAAATAAAAGTTTTTTTCAAAACTTTACTAGGCATACCAAAAGTGTAGAAAGCGATGTATATTTTTTAAGTTAGTGTCATAATGCTAAACTCTGAACCAGGCAAAGGCAATGGATATAAATAATTGTTTTTAAAAGTTTTATTTAGACAACAGGATGTCAGATGATCTAAATAGTATTCAGGAATTTGACAGCACAGCAGACACTCTAGGGTGAGAGGTAAGATAGTTAAAGGGTGGTCAAAAAGGTGTAGATATCTAATTGATCAATAATGTCCTAGCAGTGACTGAAGATGATGACTAGACCACTTGTATTAACTGGGCTTTGGTTTGCAGGTAAGACTGTGCTTGTTTTTGGATGCAAAGTTTCTCTGTTTCTTGATGTGATGAATCCAGAGAGGGCAGGGGGGAGGGTGGACAGGCAGTAGTGCCAGAGTGGAGGAGAAAGAGGTTTCTCACAAACAGGATTACACAGATGAAGGAAAGATTCAGCCAGGTCCTCTCAGAGGATAAAAGAGGGATATGGACTCAAGACTCAGGAAGACAGGAACGTTCATGGGCATCTAGGGTAAAAATAAACCTGCACACAAACTCAGGGAATGTGACAACTTAGAACATATTACTGGGACTGAATTTTCACATTTAATTTGCACTGAATTGGTAGTCAGTGATGCTTTCATTAGTCTTTTCTTAATGAATATAAATCATAACAAAACAAATATTTTTCAGATTGCATTTTGTAATGTTTTTAAAATAGACTCCCAATAAATGAAATATTTTAGAAGTCCCTTTATTAATATCAAAGAATATTCTTTAAAATGACAGTGTCCACGTAAATCATAATCCATTGTGATACTGTATTACATTGTTGTTAAGATATTCAAATAAATCATGTTAACTTTAGTTCAACCATGAGAGTTATTATGTTGTCTGGTATACATTAACAACTGCGGCATTCAGATGCACTCTCCTCAAACCAGTACTCTTCTTCTCAATCTGGATTTCTAGAGGCAGGACCTAGTGTCAGGTTCAGCTACAGGATCACCTGTCAGAGGCTGGAGTTAGATCAAAGCAGGAGGCAAAAAAGAGTGAGCTCTATACCCCAACTCTAAACCTTGTACAATAGTGAACGAGCAAACCCCCTTTCCCATGGGGGCTGTAATGGGAGTGGCCAATTACCCCTGAGTAACTTTGTTTCAGCCAACCTGGGGGAACCACAAAGGTCCACACACAGCTGGTACACATGCATGTGCGATTAAAACTGACCCTGTAGCTCTCTGAATATCTGTAAGGAGAATTGGTCTGCTGTCACGTCATACTCCTCCTTACGTCAGCTCATTAAAGCCAAAGCTTCCTGAACTGAGAAGACCAAAATTCAGTCCAGTGTTTTTAATGTTGGTCTGGTGTTGTTTTTATCTGATGCATCATAAAGACCTATCCTGCTCTCTACGCTTCACAAACCAAGATCAAATAAAGTTAGGACCGATCCACTGTCCAATTTATCTCAAATCCTTGCCAATGCAGATCTAATTTCAGCCTCTTAGTACCACAAACAGGAAGAAGAGCCAGTCGATAAACAGCCCATGGTGACTGTTGGAGGGAGTAACGAGGTGGAGTGGTGGTGGGGGTGGAGAAATATGGTAACACATTGGAAAAGAAAAGCAGAGAGGTTATTAGCCTCCATTCAGTCAGTCTCTAACTCCATCAGCCCCTGGCCTTATTCCTTGCGTAAACTTAATTAAAGCAAGAAAGCAAATTAGCTAAAAGGATTTGAAGTAAATTGAAAATTCTCAGAAAACTTTACACAACTGGGTCAGACATAGGGGGCTTTGAATTCCTCAAACATGATCTATGTTTGTTTGATAATAACAGAAAGGGGAAGAAGGGTAGAAGATAGGAGAGATTAGCTTGAGGGCCTACTGTAGTTACACATCTGCTCATGCAGTTATCTAAACTAAAAAAAACAATGATGGAATCACTGCTTTCAGGACAGTGAATGGCAGGCCACCCGCACCAGCACAAAGCTTAGATTTGTCTAAAAAAAATATTTCAAAACATAGTTTTTGTTTTCATGATTTATAAACCAAAACACTGTGTCATGTAAACATACCAAAAATATGTCATACGAGACAGATACAGATAAAGATTAGCATGTTTGGCTTACCCTACCACATTTGCTATTAAAAAACTAAGTAAGACACCTTATGTCAAAATGGGTGATTAATGTTTTTTATGAATGAGTTATGACTTTATGGTTTTATTACTTTATTACTTAATTAGTTTTATTGCTTTATGACTATGATCACTGAAGTCAATCCATTACTTCCTACTATCGTCATAGGTAAAAAAAAAAAAGGCTTTTTTTCCCCTCACATATTTATAAGCTCTTATCTTTACTTATTTATTTCATTTTATTTCAAGATTCTGATCTCGATGATTTAGATTTTTCTTCAAGCATAGAGTCAGAAATGTTTGTAAACTTCTAAGTCCTGGTTAACACTGAAAAAATAGAAGTTGATATTTAAAGTCCAATTTGATCTTATAATGTGAGAAACTAAAAAAGGATACGGGATTGACAGCTTGCAGCAGCGCTGGAGAGATGTCATGGTCCATGTTGCATTCATGTACTGTGGGAACTCCAACTACTTTGTGAACACATTCTGTGCAGCATTTATTTGCCTTTTTGGTTAAATCATGTGTAGAATATTACGTTAAAGACCTTTACACTGGAACTACATTTTGTAGTTTATATAACAGACAGCCATTGTAGAAACCAGAAAAAACGTTCCCACAACCGCAAAGTAAATTCTGTGTCCGTTTATGGAAAAATCTAGTGTTTTGAAGATGCTATCGGCCATCCTTATGGATATTTAATCGTTAAACTTACAGCACAGTGTCCACAACAGTATTGAATTAGAACAGGTTTAGTTTCTCACCAGTGGCCCGTCATTTATTAAAGGCTCTGTACCTCGCCACTCCTCAGAAACGTAAAGATATCTTCACACATTTATCACCCGACTTTCACCATGGCCTGTGTGAAATTTCTGTAAATATTCAAAGGAAAAGGAAATATCAGGTTATCTCCTTCCCAACATCAAAAACTGAAAAAGCAAAAAAGATAATCAGACTACTGGAGGATAAACAGGTAGGAATAAAACGAAAGCGGACTGTGCTCAAATCTCAAGGAGGGGGTTTTATTCTCCCAAACTAAGAGGAACCTCGTATGACTAGTTGTCTTCGGCGAGAGGGTGTAGAGCAGGGGTGCTCAAGTCCAGTCCTCACAAGCTACCATCCTGTAACTTTTAGATGCATCTCTTCTCTAGCACACCTGAATCTAAAGCAGGCATCCCCAAAGTCGGGCCTCGAGGGCCGCTGTCCTGCAGGTTTTAGAGGTTTCTCTGCTTTAGCACAGCTGATTCTGATGATTGCAGTTCAGCAAAAGCCTGTTAATCAACTATCAATGTAAATCAGCTGTGCTGGAGCAGGGAAACCTTTAAAATCTGATGGTATATGATGTAATAATATGATGGTATCTGCAACCACTGGATCAGGTACTATTGCTACCATTTTGATTGAATAACTTTTCTTTCCCCTTAAACAGAGAACAAAGTAAATAAAACATAAAATAAAGCTGCAGTAGAAAGATGGTAATGTATATGCAGTGATTTTCTGACATTAGTTTCAAGTCAATGAAAAGTAATGGCCACAAGCAGTAGACCAGTGTTAGTTTTAGTTCAGCATAGCATTTTTTTTTATTTTGTCTTATAGAAAAATGTATACACACAACAACAGTACACTGTCAGCTGAACAACAATAAGCACAGGCAACCGGTCTTAAGAAAGAGAGGTAAAAGTCAAGAGCCGAATTCAAAACCAGATGGCTGTAAGAGGTCCTGTGGTAAACCTCTGATCTAATATTTCAGATGGCAGACTGATGGGAACAATATGGCACAGATACAAGCATTATTACAGCACTTTCATATTGATATTTCATCCAAAAGACTGTAGCACTTTTGTACATTGAAAGAGATAGGCACTGGCCCCACTATAACCCTGACAGAATAAGTAGCAGAAAATGGATGGATCGACTTTTTAGGAATAATTATCTCCATTTGACATTCATTTTTATTATATAAAATATTTTAGTAAAAATTTGCTAGACGTTTATATATTTATAAAGAACTATTATTATATTGTTTGGTATTTAAAAAAAAAATCTGAGTCAGTGCTCGGATGACAGAGTATGGCAGAAATCTTTCTTTATGCTAATTGTTGTTTTTTTTACACATGGTTTCCTGACTTAATTTTGTGGCTTCTAGGGTTGCAGCATCGGTTCCATGATTTCCAGCTTTCTCAGGAGTATACAGTTTGCCTCACAAATTTAATTACTGTTGACAGGACCTGCTGGGCCCAAATACAGGCTATGAAGCTTGTAAAAAGATAAACTTCAGAAAGATATTTCCAGAAAATTTGAACTTTAAAAGTATAGCATTTATTTACTTTTTTCTAGCTTGCAAAATGTTTGTAATGTAATGTGATGAAAATATTTTTGGTGAAATGGCAGATTAACTTCAAGGTGTCAAGCAGATTCCTGAAGCTTCTTTAGCAAACGTTGATGTTCTGTCTTTTTTTGAAAATCTGTTTATAGCCATCTTCTTTCACCAACAAGCTTTTTTTTGCAGTGCAGCCTCTAATATTAGTAATTTAAACAATGTTCATCTGAGCAGGTATAGAGTGGTCCTAAATATTCTGTTCTTGAATAAAGTATCTGAGATGTTTGAAGACAAATAATCAGACAATTAACAAATAATAATTATAAAGTGTTTAAATCTGGCTTCAGGGTTCAAAAAAGAAAAAAACAGCTCTACTCAAATGTATTCCGGTTTAAACAAAAATGAGATAATAAAATTCTGATAACCATGTGCTACTCAATGTAAGTGCTGCTTTCAACAAGAATCAAATTGAATAAAATGAAAAAAAAAACAACAACATTTTCTGTATCAACTGTTGAATATCATTCTTCTTTCACAAGAGCGCCATCATTAACATCCCCACATAGTTGTTCAGATTTGTTTATGCATAAAAATGAGTTTAAAGCGGATATTGCCAATTGCATGAATGATGTATGGTGGGAGGAGCTGGGTGAATGTTAAAGATTGTTAGTTAAAATCTGTTCAATCAGGGGGGTTTTACCAATTACAGATCTCTTAAACAATTAATAAAGAGGCGTTTTGCTGTGATCTGGTTGTTGATCCTCCATTGATGGATGATAATTGCCACCTGATTTCATTTTGCCTCAGTTTAATGTCATTTTTTCTGTTTTTATTTGACTTTGAAACTCAACAGTTGAAAAGATGCTAAACAATATATATAATATAAAGTGAGAAAATGTATGGGTTTTAAAATCCTTCCGAGGCAAAGTGCAAACAAGTGTTCACAGGTGGTCGGCAGTGCTGACATCAGGCCTCGTAAATGGGGAATAAGCAGGTCAAATGTCAGTTGGGACCCTTGCTGACCCCTCTAACACACCAGACAAGGGACTTTATGAGGGAGTCCAATTTTATCCACAAGGTCCTCAACATCTAGTTAAAGTCAACAAGCTGTCACTTTCATTTCTCTTTTCCCCTATATGCCTGAGTATCCGCTTCACTGTTTTTATCCTTTCTGGGGATATCTTACTTTCTTTTCAAAGCATATGGTATCCATGATGAGAGTGCACAGTGCGGCTTAAAATGAAAGAATAAGGTAACTCTATCCCTTGAATGATCTGACATTTTTTTTTCTTTTACCTAATAATGTTGTCTTAACATTACGTGTTGGTCAATTTAGTGGCAAGGAAAAAAAAATACATTGATGCCTTTACAGTAAATGAGAGATTAAATATAAAACAGGGCTTGTCCAGTTGTGGGTTTGATAAAGGTCTGTGTAGTTTGAAAACCTAAGATTATGCATTCATGCAATTCAGTTACTTGCAGGAAAGATATTTAAAATAATTAATTCATAGAATAAATAAGTATAATTTAGTCATGCTATATTATTAATTAAACTTATATTGGCTGATCAGTAAAACAGAGAAAATGAAGGAGGTGATTTCAAAGTATGAGCCTGCACATTTTTTATTGAAAAGGTTTAAAGTCTCAAAATGCATGTTAAAATATTCTGTTATATTCTATGTTATGTTAAAATGTTCTAACTGCACAGATGCCACCCTAAAAATGTCTTTTCCCTAAATGAATAGATTTGTGACTTAGAAGCAATTGTCCATTTCATTAGGCTACATCATTGTATATTATGCACCTTTGCAATTAGAAATGACATTTTTATTTGCTGATGACAGAAATATTGGGCACTACATCTGTAGCTGGCTTGTTGATATCTAGGGGACAGTGTTTTAATGTCTTGTTATTTTGTCGAAAGGAAGATCTGTCAGAGATCAAACTACTATTGAAATAATATCTGAATAGTAAATGGATGGAAAGTTCAGCAAAGCTCCTCTAACATTAAGACTTGACAGATGAGTTATGACATCATTTTTATATCAAAAGGGATGAAAGACAGCTCAAACAATTAGTCACAGTAAAAGCTGAGTCCATATCTATTTCTATGTGTAACTCTATCATCTCTAATGGAAGTTGTTAATTGCAGCAGCGAAGTTATCCTTCTAGGATGGTGTCACAGCTAACAGGACCAGGCCAGATGAAGCTAATATGACAAGAAAAAGAAGAGAGAACTTAAGTTTAGAGGTTGAACTAACAAATGAAGCAAAATTTAATAATAGATACAGAATAATAACGATAATGATAAAAATTTCCCCCTTTTTCTGCAGCAATCTAAGGCCATCACAGCATGGATTAAAACTGGTAATTGGTTCCACAGGAGAGGAGCCTGATTTCTAAAATATCTGCCTATCATTCTACTTTTACAAAATCTAGTAACAGTTTCACAGTGAAGTGCAATCCTACTCAACCTCTGGCTTACTACACCAATTCTTATAGGTTACTAATCCAAGTGAATGTCTATTCACTGCATCAGAGTCTTTTGCCGGGGCCCAAGCACCAAACAACTTATTTCTTTCATGTCAATAAAGCGTTTATAAGTGCAGATTTTCTCTGTGTGAGTCTTTCCAGGTTGGAATAGTGCTGTTCCTGTAATTGTCTGTTTACATTTTCAGCCACACCTTTGACTGAAATGTTAAGATTTAGGAGAGAGCACAGATGGTTTGAAAGAGGGGTAAAGGAAGCCATCTTTGTCCAACTGTCACTGAATGGAAGGGTTTAGCTTCCAAACATTTACAACTCACCCCAAACAAACTACATCAGAACACACATGATTAGAGAGGCCTAACATAAAGACTTCAACAATAAAGGAGAGCAATGCTTGGTTTTTTGATTTGCATCTGCCTTGGAATGTGCTTAGAGGAATGGACCTCAATCTTGCTTAAAAACATCAGCACTCCAACTACACTTTTCTCTGGTGTGAGCCAACAGAAATGACAAAGGATCCTGGGTACAGTAGATGTCAAAAAATCTACAGAAAAGAACTGAGCAAAAGCCTGGCTGCCTTCCAGTTTAAGCCTGTTTAAGTTCCCTTAATTCCTCCAGAATTAGGTGATCAGTTGATATAAATTGATATGAAACAAGAGAAAATCTCTTAGATTGTAACTTTTGGCATTAATAAAAAAAAAAAAAAAAAAAAAATGCCTTTTATAGCTCGTCACCTGAAGGGACACTTAATGATAATTAGTCCTGCTATTCTAGAGTCACAAACTGACATGTTTGAGAATCACTGGACAGATATCTAACACAAACCTTAAAACCACGTCAACTATGATGTACTGCCATCTGGTGGCTAAATATAAGATCCTAAACTTTTCCCTAGAGTTTTAATATTGTACAAAGAATATAATGTAGAATGTTTATTTCCAAAGCTTAGTTGACATTATAGGAAGAAACAGAAGAAATGTCACATTTTATTAAATAAGCCTATTTCTCTTGAGGATAAAAAAGCAGGCCTTTCATATAATAGGTAAAATGCAATGCTAAGCAGCTAAACAAATCATTCCCTACATGTTACATTTATAGTTGTAGAGTGAAACAGGAGGTCTGTGTATGAACCTGATTGATTTTCCGTTTAATTTTCATTCATCCAAAAACAGGGATTAGAATAATGTTCTTTTTTCAGAAATGTATGAACTCTTGGATCTAATAGGAGAATTTCAGATGGAAAAAGGGGGAATAAAAATCTCTTCATGACGTGAAAAGCCTAACCCTTTGTCTTCAGGTCATTTTAAAAGTGCTTTAGTGTTGATCCCTGAGATCTGTTATACAAAATTTAAATAGAAAAAGGCATATTTTCCCAACTAAAACATAGTTTGCTAATGAAAATTATAGAAGTTTACAATTTCAGTTATGGAAATTAAAGTTCTTTCGTTCTCAGAATTTGATCGAATAAACATTCCTGCGAGAGGTCATCATTCTGTTGGGATACAGATGTTTGATATGGATATAGTAATGGTTTGTGTGTCCAAAATTATAAAAATGGAAGTCGGCTAATATAAATGAGCAAAAAGGCACAAAATATGAGACAATAGCGAATCGAGTAAAGACCTAAATATCCTAATATACGCTTTCTAACCACTTGTCTTAAATGAAAAAAAAAATCATAATTTTGGGAGTTACTTGTAATTTTCTTCAATAAAAACCTATTAATTTGAAAACAGTCTTTGAAAGGAAATATTGCAACATGTGCAGATCTCATAGGGGATAGATTTATACTGTTTTTTTGTCCTGGGATTTATTCCCCTGTGGTGTTTTATTTTAAGTCTTTGAGTTGAATGCACAGGACTTGTGAATTAATCCTCGGAACATCATGAACAGCATCTGCCTCTGCTGCAGATTTATAACTTTTTTTGTTACACACCTAATATGACTGGAACAAAAAGGACCTGAAGTAGGTGAATGTGAGATCAAGAACATTTTGCAGAGTGGATTATCTGGATATATCTTGACTATAATCTACAAAAAAACTTTTACTAATGATTTAGAAGGTGACTCCACACATACTTGATCCTCTCAATTTAGGTGTTAAAAAGGCTCACTTGTGTGCACAGTGGGTTACCGCAATCCCCTGAATTCTTGCCAGCAGAAAATGTGGCCCTTTACTTAAACAAAAGGCCAAACTACTTCATTTTCAACAGAATTCCTCAGATCTGTTGTCAGCAGGGAACACCTCCAGGAAATATTCTGGCTATGCAATCTCTTCAGAGCTCATCTCCTTGAATTGCTGTTCCTTCTCTTACCTAAAAATATCACATGTCTTATAGATCTTTAGAGCTTTAAATTGTTTATATTGGAACAGATTATTTTTAAACTGAGTCATAACTAAAGTATCTGAAAGTGGTGGAGACTTGTGTACATAAGTATGACCTTTTTGGCTGATTTCTTGCAGTTGGTGTGGACAAACCCCACAAGTGGGTTTGCTGTTACAATGTATTGGACCTTTTTAGTGCCTTTTTAGTGCTTTTAGTGCTTTTTTAGAATTTAAGACTGATTAGATGTGCGGCTGACCAGCGGTGTTGTAGAGGGCCGCACTGGGTCAACGCG
>NW_015150568.1:1353635-1363928 GCF_000732505.1 Cyprinodon variegatus
GTTCTTTTTCTGGATGCATCATCAAAATAAGTGGTCTTCCTAATTGTCAATCATACTGGTGATATGTTTATGTAAGGCCGTCCTGAGTCTGACGTAGTGGAAAAATTGCAAATCTTCTTTTGGAAAGCAAGCTTGTGTGAGTGATGCAAACAACAACTTTTAAACAGAGTGTGAAAGAGGAGAAATGGGCTTGTGCATGCTCTTGCATGCGTTTTATAGTTGCTACCTCTCAGGAGCGGGTACGGGGTTTTGCAAGTGCATTTTGTTTTGAAAGTGAAGAGGGCAGGTCTTGTCAGCTATTCCTGAAAATCCTACACTATACCTTTAATAGAACATTGGTGTCTCGTCCAGATTAACATTCCAGGTCACATAAGCTGTTAGACTTAAACAAACTCATAAAACCTTTTTATATACAGTAGGACAGGATTTTGTCACTATAACAATAGTATAAAGGCTAATTTCAATATACTTTAAAGTATACTTTTATAAACAATGAATGGACTTGGAGATGTATTCCAAGTAAATTCATGTATTCCTAGAACTATTAAGTATACTTAAAAGGGTACTTTTAATATACTTCAAAGTACACTTAATGTGGGCCTAACTAGTCTCAGAAAGTATATTTTTTAGTAAACTGCTAGTACGGTATACTTGGATCTATCTGCTGGTAAACTTGGGAAATTCTTGAAAGTTTACATACCGTTCTTTAAAGTCAGAAGAAAAACAAGTGTCAGGAATTTCCAAGAAACTGAGAAAGATTTTTCTCGAAACACAACATACCGGCAAATTTTAAACCCAACAACACATGCAGACAAAAACTGGTTGGAAACACCCAAACTTAAGCTGAGCTGTGTTGTTAATGCAATCCAGTACAGCAAGAAATCCAAGCCTCCTATAAAAAAGGCACAGAAAAAAAAACATACAACAACAACACAAACAGCACACAGCATAGGAAAGCCAGTAGTTGTGGACACGATTCAGCTGTAAACATGCACTTCCAGAATAAAGTACACACCATTGAAGACCAAAGTGTTCAGATTTCGAAAAGAGAGGACAGATGGGGTGGAACAAACATTTTTACATGGAATCTTTTAAACTTACTTCTAGATGTCAGAGTTTTCATTAATGCATATAAAAATACAGGAGCCCATTTTTTGCCTTTAAGGAATTGCCAAATGAAAAGTGTTACTTTGGCTGAAAAAATATATAGAATTATAAATTTGTGACTACAGTTATAAAATTCAATGTTGACATCTAACATCAGATTCACCAGTTGTACCACAAACAATTGCTTGCCAAGGAAACGTAGGTCCTCACACAGGGTGAGATCTTCAAAGGGTTTGCATATCATAAAACAGGTGCCAACGTGCTTGTGCACACAGAGCAGATCTTCATAGGTGCAAAGTGATTTGCATTAGCAGGCAACGCCAGGTGATGGAGAGATACTGTATATTCTGTGGGTTTGTAAACATAGTTGGACCATCAAATATAGCAATATTAAAATAATATTATGAAACCAAGAAAATGTCTAAACAGGCTGGCACAAATAAATGCAGTAAAATGGCAGACAAAAAGATTAACTGAACCAAAATTATGTGGCATGCAAACCTGCAAAGATTAATGGGGGGTGGGGTGTTTTTCCTCGATTTAATAACACATAACTGTGCATTAAGCACATTTTCCTCTACCTCTGCTGGGGACAGAATTCCTGACTGGCTTTACAGGGACCTAATGTACAATGAGCACCACACCAGATATTAATGATCCAGTACGAGAAGGAAGGAAGCTGTCTTAAAGATGTCCGGCCAGCCAGCATAACAGTGATCATCCCTTCATCAGCACATTACCCAACGATTCCAGAAAAAAGAGGCTGGTTTCCGTCCCTCAACCTCCCACTCAGAGGCAAGAGAACAGATGCACTGTAAAGAACTACTCACAACTCATATACTGAGAAACTTAAGAGAGAATGTCCTTCTTTTCAGCTAAAGTCTATTTTCTAAACCAGTTTTATTACTGCTAATATTCAAAGCTGTTTCATAAAAAATAGTTAGAAACTTAACTGGGGGAGTATATAATAAAGAACATGTAACACACAAACCATACAGTTTTATTAGGCTTTTATAAAAAAGAAAAAGGATTAAAGCTAGTTAATCAAATATATTTAAATACCTTTATTAATTTATTTAATAATCAAGCAGATATATCTCCCTGCACCCAAAAAATTCGTAAACAGAATATAGATATTGAATGAAAGTTTGACATTTTTAGATATTTTCCGTAGATAGTTGTACATGTATATATAAAATACACAACAAAGTAATAGTTTTGATTCTCTGATACCAATAAGTAATGCTATAAACAAGACCACACTTAAAATTATATTAATACCTCCAGTGGTTTACACCACCCATTCCAACCATACATTTTTTGTGCTTTAGGTACCTAGAATTTATAAATGCATTTTACCTCATGTACACCAGCATGTCTGAGTATTTAATTTTTGTGCATGTCTTTGTGTAATATTGATTTGACAAAATTATTAAAGATGCAAAGCAAATAAACTGAATTTCTACCTATAAAAGTTCCTCTATTTTAATTTAATTATGAGTACAAACAAGAAACCCAAAACACCGTAGACCAACATCAACCATAAGTAACAATATTCTACCAGATTTGAAAGTACGATTCTCTTTTGATCTCAATTCACCAAGATTCTTGCCATTAATAAACTAACAATCAGTGTAACAATTGATGTCAGACAGACTGAAGCCCCATTTCTTTGGATTTTTGATCCTATCGAAGAAACACCTGTAAAGAAATTGGCCAGTTAAAGTATAATCTTTTCTTAACAAAGCAAAGAAAGTTTGAGAGAATTTTACCAGTCTTCTGATGTGCCTTAAGGACTAGTGGCCCAAGGGATAGAGCTCCTGAGTCATGGTAAGATATGTCCCTTCGGAATCGGGTGTGGTGTCCTGGATAGCAGTGCTGGAAAAAAGTAAAATAACAGAGGTTCTGAAGCTGGTAGGATATATGCAAGAGGAGGTTATATACATACAGTTAAAGAGCCACACTAAGCACACAATTGTACATACAGGTGCACAGTTGTTGTTTCTCAGAAGACACAAGTGGACACTACAATGCAAGAACATCTCTGTGTGGTTGGTAAAGGTGAACATCCTGAAGGAGAAACGTGCCACAGTGGAGACACCATTTTGAATCGCCTCTACTGTTCCATCTTCTGGATTAGGACACCTGAGTGACAAAACAGATGCAGGAGTAAGAATTTCAGCCAGCTGGGAGAAAATTAACCATTTAGAGTTATAAAAGTCAACAAAATTTTCTCTATTACTGTGAAACAATGAGATTCCAGCGAACAGGGTAGTTGGCCTGATTGACTGGCGTGCCCCAGCAAGAGTCCAGAACGGTGGCAAACTGGCGCTGATCC
Organism: Cyprinodon variegatus; assembly: GCF_000732505.1. NCBI lineage: Eukaryota > Metazoa > Chordata > Actinopteri > Cyprinodontiformes > Cyprinodontidae > Cyprinodon > Cyprinodon variegatus. The sequence continues at coordinate 1,357,081 of NW_015150568.1, forward strand.
ACTCCTTCTGTTCTCACTTCCACATAAAACATTTCATCAACTTCCATTTCTATGTTTCTGTTAGTACTAAGGGGATAGCGGAAGTCTTCATCCTCGTAGGGGATCATTCTCATACGATAAGATCCGATGCCAATAGGAAGCTTCTTCCTCAAAATGCTGCAAAATAAACATTGTTTGTGAGCATCCAGTTTTATTCTTTTGATACTCATAATGATACTGCAAACACGATCATCACCTTTCTAGAGGGTTGATGCCTACAGACATTGACAGTGCCTGAGCCAGAGGGTAAATACAGCAGAACTGCAGATGAAGGTTTCTCTGACGGCTGATTAGACCTCCATGAGGATCCACGTTCCCCTGAATGGTGTTCTCGTACATGAAGTGAGTTCCATTGCTCTAAACAGTGAAATAAACTCATGTCAATCGATGTTAGCAAGATATTTTGGCTCTTATAGATGTGGTTCTCATTTTTGAACTGCACCCTCAGAGCTGTCCCACACAGATGGTTGTCATTGTCAAAGTGGAAGATCAGTCGTCCTTCCTGCAGAGTCCCATTGCAGGAGGCATCTTGGAGGTGGAGAGCAGTGGGATGGAAACCAGCTTCAAACAGCTGACAGCGAGATATTGACATGGTGCCTGAACTGCTGGCACATTGGATGCTCGAGTCTGCTTACCAGAAAGACAACAGGTTAGGTGACCGTGTAATCCAGTAAAAATTAAGATTGTGATTTAAATAAAAAGTCTGTTCATATTTAGAATTCAAACTTCAGAAACTACTTTAAATATAAAATTATTTTGTACTGTTTAATAAATGATAAGTGTTTTTAATTGAGAGTAATTTTTATTTGCATTCATGTTCGTCAATGAACACTACTGCCACCTACGGGTCTGTGACGTCAAGGTGCGATATCAGCTGTTGTTCAAGTCTCAATGCTGTATCTGTTGTTTGTCACAACGTGCTACAGTATTATCAAAGTCATCCTGAAAACATTCTTCTTCGAACTGTTGGCTACATATAACATGTTTTTTCTCTGGCCAGAAGTTCGATTGCAAATCCTCCCTCTTCAAGTTGGCAATCCATTGACGGACTCGTGGATAATGAATCAGAAAGGTGAAATAACCAATTTTTTTTCACTTTTACCCGATGTATCGCAACATCCAACTGCCATGCATGTGGGCATTGGATTGCTGATAGTGTTAGGAATCCAGTATGTGTGGGTTGTTTTGTGTTTGTCTCTCCCTCCACCACCAGGTGGCGCCCTGTCCTCGTTGGTCCTCCTGCACAGCTGCGGCTTATTGGTTCATCAAAGGGGAGTATTTGAGCCGTTGACTGCCACTACCTCGACGCCAGAGTGTTTGCCAGTTTTGGGTACTCTAGCCAAGCCGTGATTAGCTGAGTCTAACCTGTGCTTCATTTCTCTGAGACTGACTGTGTTTTTTGTTTTGCCTTTTGGCAAGTAGTCTTCCCGCTGACTGGAAGGTTTGGCCTTCTCCCCCGGGAAGGATATTTTTTTGTTCACACTGAGCTGGGGAAAAGTTCCACACAATCCATTGAAGTACCATCAGAAATCTAAGTGGCAGTCCGCTCTCATACTCCTCAGGGTCCAACTCCACCAACCTGTCCACCCTCCAACGAGTTACTCTCTCTCTGGAAAGCTCACACATTCTGGATTCAAGGCTTTGACTTAGATCCCCTCCTACGTGACTCTCTTTTTCCTCCATCAGTTTCCTACGGCCATTGAACTAACCGCTGTGAACTTTCCTTCCACTTCTAGTTCCGGTTAAACAGCTCTCTCTGAGTTCAAGATTCCACCTCCTGCTGTCCTCATCAATAAACCTGTTAAACTTTCCCTTGGTCCTCTGAGTGGTTTTCTGCATGTGGGTCAGATCCCTTAAAAGCATCATGACAAATAGCTCTCATGAATGTCAATGGTGAATCCTCTCGAAACCTAAAATAATTGTTGATTGCAGGTAAAATAGTTCCTATTGATTTTGTTTGTAAAGCGGGAAGAATGGCCCTAGGCTTGCCACACAGTGACGTCAGTGCCGGAAGATGTCAGGAGTGAGTATTACTATATTTGGGCATAAATGGCCACTCCCAGACTCATTGATCGTGATGAAAATATTTTTTATATATATATTTTTTTATTGATTAATGCCAAATTTATTACATTACGGCAAACGTATTAGTTTTAGATATAGATAATGATCCATTGATTGTTCCTTGCTGACCGGACCTTTGCACTAAGGGAGTAACAGCAGTTAAATACCAGTGTAAAAATGTTTCAGATTTGATTTTGCTTAAATGATTTGAATATTACTGAAACTTTTCATATGAATACAAAAAGGTTTTAAATGTTTTATTACCATAGCTCTCATTGTTGGGTCTATGATGGTGCTCATCACAGAAGCAGCCGTATACCCCATCTTTCTTTCCACACCACTCATAATCTGCGCAGTCCAGCTGTTCGCAAGGGTCTGTCTCAGCTGAATTAAATAAGAAATTGCAGAGATATTAAGAAAACATAAGCATGTGGCCAGTCAAAGACACTGGGGTTGGGAATCCATTGAACCAGGCAAACATACCACAGTTCAAAGGAGAACGCCAATCAGGAATATTTAAACCCAAAATGTTGCAGGTTTCCTCATAAGCAGAGACCGCTGAGCAAAGCATTCCATTAGCTGGTGTGTAGAGGCAGAGATCATAAACACATGATGTGAAAAATGGCTGCGGGTCAGTGTGGAGATGGCAGGAACTGAATGGGCCGCTGGTGTTGGTGATGACTCGGCAGAGTTCCGTGTATTCCTCTATAAAGCGGCAGTCATCCAATCCGCCACCACTTCTGTCATCTGTGGCTCCACATCTAGAAAAGTTGTAAAACATTTCAAAGATTGTAAAGGCAGCAAATTCTTATAAAAATAGATATTTTAAATAATCAAAGAACTTGGGATAAAGACAGAAAAATTAAACCTGAGCTCACCCTGCTTGGCTTGTCTCTGATTTCCAGCTGTGGCCAAAATGATTGTCGTTTTGGGCCAATGTACCGTTGGGCAAAACTTTGTCATCAGTAGGATCACTGTTGAAGTTCCCACACATTCCAGTGACTCTGTTTTGATAGTGGCGGCTCATTCTTACATGTAAGGTACTGCGGCCATCAAACTGGACTATGACATCACCAGCATCAAACACTAGGAACCTTCCCTGCCTCATCAGCTGACCAAAGGTTCCTGCAGTGGTGGGAAGAGAGACCTCAGCTCCATTCACCTGTTATGATGAGAGTTCAGGGAATAAGAAATAAAGTTTGAACCCCTGAAAAACTGTTATTTATTATAAATTTAAAATAAAGTTTACCTTCACTCTCTTGTTAGGTCCAAGCATGACATGAACATTCTCTTGAGGACTTGAGAGGTATACATCAGCCGATGACACAAATGACACACGGTTGTTCCCTCTGTGGTTGTTGGTGGCCACTACTTTATAGTGAGTTTCATTGTTGCTTTGGCTCAAGCTCTCAGTAATGATGTAAGAGCATGTTCCCTGAAAATGAGCCAGGGCTCCATCGAAGGTGTTGTAATGTGGGTCACCCCATGCAGTACAGGTAGACATTGGATCATGACAGCCCAGCTGACCATCTCTGATAGAGCATTCTTGTGCAGGAGTGCATGATGAGGGATAGCAGTTGAGGACATTGGGTGCTTGACATTCACATCTCTGGGAGCATCCATCTGTCCAGAAGGACTCACCAGCCTTCAAGGTGACATAAAAGTTAAAGTATTCATTGGTTTGAAAGTATACATAAATAATGTTACTTCTCAGGTTTAAATCATAGCTTCAAAACTGCATCATGTGGAACAAGTTTGATGATTCAGGTTTGTCAAGTTTTACACTCCTTTCAGTTTAGCCTTTCACAAACAAGTAAATTGTGTGCCTAAAACAAACTTGTGTGACATGTTTTCTTTAACCAATTGTCACACTTAACTTGTGTCTTCAAACATGCATTCCCCAAATAGCTAGTGGACAGCTTAAATAAATGTACTAATTTGTATTTGCATACTTTGAAATTGACAAAGCTTTTGCTACTCTCTCACTATAAATCAGACAAACCTCAAGTCTGATTTAATTGCAGAGAAAAGTTCCTTAAACATTTATTTTACCTAAGTGCAAGAATAGTATATATTTTTTTTCTTATGGATTACTTTTGGAAACTATAATCTGTGTTTTTGTAATCTTTTTATGCATTTCTGCTTCCTCTCTGAGTGGTCTTTCAGTCCATGTTGGCAAGTATTTTTGGAAAGACTAAAAGACAGAAAACCGGAAAAGATGCTACCGTAACATGATAAATATTTTCATGTAAGATGCATGCACAAATTATATCTCTTAGTTTATAGTGTAATGAGTTTTTTTTTTTTTTAAGCAACTTTAAATGTTCTCATTGGGCCCTTATTTTCCACATTTCGGAGCCAACTCTAAAATCAAGGGACTTAAATGGCCTACATTGAAGTAGAGGCCTTCATACTGGCAGCCACAGCTTTCCACAGGGACACAGCTGCTTCCACTCCTGGAAAAACCATCATCACAGAAACATCCCTCAGAGCAAACATGGTCGCAGAGGGCATCAATGCTGCTGGCACAGGTGTGGCCACAATCTGTTCCGCACAGCTCATAATGACTGTTGGCTGGGCACTCAATTCCTTTATATGGTAGGAAAAAAAATATGGTAAGCTGGATAAAACAAGTTTAAACAGAGCAGATGCAATGGTTCAAGAGACTGTTAAATAAAAAACTTGTTCAATTGATTACCCTAATATCAAAGAGCCTTCTATACTTACTGCAGGTGGTGTTTTGTCTCCAAGGATAGACATGGACATTAGCAGACTGACAGGCACTGACATATGTTTCAAGAGCCCTACACAGAAGATCATTGCCTCGATTTCCAGACACACAGACATCAAAGACACAGTCAGTGAAATATGGTGACGGATCCACCACCTCGTGGCAGAAGCTGAAGGGGCCGTCAGCTGCCTGAATCACCTCACATTGGGATCTGGCAGATTGGTCATCATTACATTGAGGGCATGAGGAGCCACAGCCATCACTGCAGGTGTAGTTCCCAGGAACCTTCCAGGCTGCTCCAAAAGCATCTGGAGTGTTGACCAGTGCTCCACTTGGGGAGTGGAAGTCATCATTTCGATCTCCATTGAAGTTTCCACAAAGACCGCATGTATTTCCTCTGATGGAAATAAGATAGACTGCATAAAGTTTGTATAGAATCATCTGTGTGTATAAATTTTGTTTGAAATACATAACATAAAATAATAAAACTTTCACAAGTAGCTAGGAAATGCAGACAAGATTTAATACAAAACATTTATAAATAACTTCAGCAACAATAAATTTTGTGTACAGTATATTGGTATATTATTAGCTATCAATTTAGCTTTCCTCTTATAGTTATAAGTATAAAAAATAACTAGTGCATTAGCAAACTTAGACAGGATGGACATGCTCAATGGCTGGAGTCATTAGAGAGCTGGTGTGCACTCTGTAGTTAGAGTTCAGCCATGTTGATATTCTACTATGGTGCACAACGAAGACTACACATCTGGCACATAGGTTATGGGGTATAGAGCCATTAGCCAGACAGACAAAGAAGCAAAAAATGTAATTCTCTGTGTGCCCGAATTCCCCAAACTTTATTATCCATGTTTGCTATTCCAGCCACTGCAAAAATAGAGCTTTCACAAACTGTGACTCTACAATCTTCTTTCTTGACGCGGGAAATCATGCGTTCACAGCCTTTTCGCAGCTCTTTTTTCTAACTAGCAGAGGGCTAGTGCTAGAATTTTGCTGACAACAAAAACATTGCTGACTAGCAAGTGCAACACAGTGCAAAAATACTAAACCAAATGGTAACTACATGGAAAATCATGTCTTGTCAGAAAACCCATTAGCCTATGAACTAAAAATAACTAATAACATGGTTTTCAAATACAACAATATGCAAATGACCTGCCATTAAAAGCACTTCAAATAGACTAACAGAAGGCTACCTGTAGATTGGGGGCACATTAATGGACACTGTGCTACTTCCATCATACATGACGCTCAGTCCAAAGTCTGCATTGACAAATGTTTGGGATCCACTTCCAAAAATAGAAAGGCTTCCATTGAAGACAATGGGCAGGTTTCTGGTGATTCCATTTACCTGTGAAGTGGACAGTTGTTTCAAGGTTATAAAACTGAATTTATGGACATATACTGGTGCAAATTTTGTAGAACTAAACCTTTGCAGTCCAATTTGAACAGATAGTTTTGGACATATTCAGCAATCTTCTGTTAGGAACAGCTTGACTTACCTCCACTGTTCCCCTGTTGTTTCTTGACATGCGCACTTGATAGCCCAATAGATCAACAAAAACTTCAGCCGTGATAGAAACTGGCGACCCAAACCATGGTTCATTCTTTGCTTGCACAGAAAAGTGTTTAACACCTTCAGTTTCATTGCAGACTGTTGCCAGAACATAGTGGCAGGTTCCCTGGAAGTCATAGGCCTTGCCATCAAAGGTGAGGTAGTGAGGGTCTCCAGAAGCAGAGCAGATGCCACGAGGGTTGGGATGGCAGCCAAATTCACCCTCAACAACACGGCAGGACTCCTGAGGTCCACATGTGTTGGGGGAACACTGGACTACACCAGTAACACCATTACAGGTGCAAAAGTTCTGACATTCTTCACCATCCCAGAACTGTTCACCAGCTTGCCGATAGCGCCCTTCATGATAACATCCGCATGATGTTGGTTGGACACACTGGTTACCATTCAGAACAAACCCATCATCACACTGACACC
>NW_015150568.1:1364502-1366210 GCF_000732505.1 Cyprinodon variegatus
GCTGCAGAGTCATGATATCTGCTTTCCACACAGTAATCTGCCAGGGATCCAGCTCGCCAACTGTTCCCAAACACCTGAGAATCACTGACCAGAGTGCCATTGGAATTGCGGAAATCATCATGCTGGTTATCGTTGTAATTCCCACAAATTCCACCTAATAACCCATTGTAGACACTTGGTGCAGTGATACCCACAAAGTGAGGCAGGGCGGTCTGCACAGTTACACCAAAGGCTGTACGAAGGATGATGCTCTGAGTGCTGCTTTGGAAGATGCGGATTCTGTTGGACCCAGAGCTGAAGGGCAGTCTAGTCAGCTGACCATCAACCTTTAAAACATAAAAAAAAAAATACAGTACCTTAACCGCTCAACTGTCACGAGACTTATTTTCAACCTCTGAGAGACATAGTTAAACCTAAAATACTCAAAAATGTCAAGAACAGCATCTAGTTGAAATTGGGTATATTTTATTGTGTTCTCTTAATTTTTGCGATATTTTAAGAGCTTAAAATATTTTGGGTGAAGAAAACGTGAGTGAATTAGCAAAACTTGAAAAATTGACAGGATAAACCAAAATGTAAATAATAAAATTGTGAAACATATGAATTCAGTAGTCTTGATAAAATATTTTAAATTTTCCCTTATTCTTTTAACACATCAATTAAACTGTGGTTTGAGATTAGTTCTACCAGGGCAACCCCGCAAACTGTCAGCGCACAATCATGAATAGACTTTTCCAAAGCAATATGTTATATAAATCACACAAAAGCTTTTTTTTTTTTTTTTTTTTGCAATAGCTTTTGCTAACATAGGTACTGTACGGACTACCCAGCTTCGACTACCCAGTTTCTTTAGCATTATTTAAAAGTGTTTTTGCACAGGTTAATATGTCAGCACCACCATAACTGTTAATATAAAAAATTATAATACCTTCTTTGGTAGCTAAATCTAAATCAAATGTTTTTGGCCAAATATTTTTTATGCTTTTATTATAATACAAAAAACTAATTCATGTACTAGAAAGTGGAATTAATATCAATAATATAATTATACTGTATATTAGAAATAACAATAATAAGAATGGTAAAACTGTAAATTACCTATACTTGTACAAAACTCAATCAAATCTAAGGACCCCAACTTGCTATACACTACATTTAGTTAGTCACACAAACAAACACTGATGGATGTAAGGTACATTGAAGCCACAGCTGCCCTCTATAGTGTAATTCTTGTGCCAAAACCTGAGCGTGCATTGGCCAATCTGACCAAGCAGTGAGATTGATGTGCAGTATTTAAACTCACACCCCATCACACAGAACCTGCCTTCCATGCGCTGAACCTTGACAAACTCTGCTCTGCCACCTGTCCTCTGCTTCACTCCTTTCTATTGCATGATCAATAACGTTTCAAATACAGGCCAGTGGTTCTTTTACACAGACCTAATCAAGGTGGGAGTGCGCAGATGGAGCTGAATGAGCAGAGGTCAGGTCAAACTCATGCAGAGATGGAGTCAAGCAAGTAAAAGACAAAGTCAAGTGCGCACAGAGAGGTAGAGGAGTGCACAAAGAAAAGGAGCGAAAAAAGAGCACAGGTGGCAGAGCAGAGTTTATCAGAATTGAGCACAGGGCAGACAGATTTTGAGTGATACAGTATGAGTTTAAAGTCTGCACATAAGTTTTACTTAATGCTCAGACAGGTAACTATGCA
>NW_015150568.1:1370510-1371294 GCF_000732505.1 Cyprinodon variegatus
GAATTGAGCACAGGGCAGACAGATTTTGAGTGATACAGTATGAGTTTAAAGTCTGCACATAAGTTTTACTTAATGCTCAGACAGGTAACTATGCAGTCAGGTCGTTGGCACAAAACACATATTTTAGCCCTCAAGCTCACTGCCAGAAGCAAGGCTGCCAAAAATAGGTGCCACACATTTCTGTTAAGTAAGAACGAAATTGAACATATTGGAATAAAAAGAAATCTGATATTACATTTTGATTATTTCTTTTTACTTAATTTATCATTATTTAAGTAACTTACCTGAACATGGCCACTACTTGACAGCTCAATGGAAACGTGTGTTCCCTCTGCCTCAAATTTTAGAGCCCTGGAAAAACTTTGTACCCCTGTTGGAACTTTTTCCATGGTTACCATGAAGTGTGAGTGGTTTGAAGATTCAATGACATTAGCAAGTGTCAAGCGACATGCTCCAGGGTACTGGTACATCAGCCCATCAAATGTTTGATATGATCCTGGGCCTCTTATCCAACATGTTGAGAAGCTGTTTGGTTTGCAACCTCTTTCTCCATCCTCCACTCTACAGGACTCATGTTGACCACAGCTGTGAGGGCTGCAGCTCATGGAGCCATAGCTACAACTACAGCGCCTCCCACAGTCTGCATCCAATATGACAGTTTCTCCTGAGCGGTAGTACTGACCCTCAAAGCTGCAGCCACACTCAGCATGAGGGACACAGACACCACCACTCAGGACGTAGCCTGAATCACAGACACAGCTCTCCTGATTGGGGAGGGGGCAGT
>NW_015150568.1:1371955-1379209 GCF_000732505.1 Cyprinodon variegatus
TTGAAGTTTCCACATAGCCCACAGGTGTTATTCTGGTACGTGTAGGGCACACTGATCCGGACATAGCTATTCATGTCATAAGACACCATCACACCAAAGTCAGTGCTGACGGTCAGAGAAAAACCTGATTGATAAACCTGGACAGTGCCATTTCTGAGGGAAAAGGGAGCTGTGGCAAAGTTTCCATTAACCTGAAAGCAGTAAAAAAAAAAAATATATATAAATATAAACAACACATGAAAAGCTTATCAACTAGTGCTGTAAATAAAATAGTTTTTACCTTAGCCACACCATGATGACCTTTAACAAGTTCGATAGTTTCATTATAGACAAAGACCTTGACCAGTCGTGTCCATGAAACATGAGTGCTGCCACGATGCTCGTTCTTGCCCTCCACTCTATAGTAGGGCAGTTCATTCTGACACTGTTCTGACAGAACATAAGTACATGTTCCCTGAAAATGAAACACTGAGTTGTCAAAGGTGTAGTAATGTGGATCCCCGCTGATGGTGCAGGTACGTCTTTGCACTGTCTGGCAAGAGTATTGAAAGGAAGCTGGCCGACAAATTTGGGAAAAGGAGCAGGGGTCACTGGAGCACTGCAGCCCTGCTCTGGTGCAGGTACACCTCTGTGCACAAGTGCTGTCACTCCAGAAAGAGTCACCAATTTGTACAGGTTGACCTTTAAGCAAAAAAAGTACAAGAGACATTAAAGGCTTTGGTTCCATCCTACATACTGCATTAATGTTAAGTCAGTTTCTGTTTGTTTAGTTTGAGGTGATTCTGAAATCACGGAATGATCTTAAGAAATAACTTTTATTGTTTAATTATTGTTATTCATTTTGTACAGCTTTCATAACATTTCAATTCCTTAAATTGCAGCATTTATAAAGTGTTAACAGTGCGCGAGAAAAAAAAACATGCTACAAAATAATGTATTGCTATGGAAGTTCAGACCATTAATATACTGTATATGGTGCAAATATGCAGTATTTTGGACTGGTGTCAAATAAGAGTTAAAAACAAAGGATATGATTATAGAACTGTTCAGTATTCAGTGCTGATATTTATAATGGTCCTTCCGTTCCACCATGAGAACCTAGCCTAGAGTTATCCCCCTGATACATGTACTTATCTTTATAAAGAGGTACATTAAAATACCATTTGTTCTTACCATTGAAAGTGCAGCCCGTTAAACCATGATCTACACGGAAAGCCCAGCGTCCAGGTATATTGACGTTGCTATTGAGACTTAATACAGAGTTGGGACCGGTTGCGTTTGCAGAGAATGATCCTGGGATGGTAAAGTGGTGAGAGGAACTGACAGTATCGTATCCAGCCTGGAAATTATATATTTATGAATAAATATATTTATGTGACATTTTCGAAAATATACACTGGCTAAGATCAAAAACAAACAAACCTGCTGTTGTGTGTATTAACTGGAATGCCTCTCACCTCTATTAATCTGTTTGTCTCTGCTATGGACCCATAATTCATCAGGACAAACGAGTACTGCCAATTGGAAGCCAAGACCGCCTGAATGGTTGTTTGCTGTGAAAAAAAAAGGTCTTGCTGATTAAACATAGGTTATTTAGTTTCATTTTACATCACACATAAAATAAGTTGCAGCTATAAAAAAACATATACCCTTTCAAAAGATAACCACTTACTGTTCCAGTCATTGGATAATAGGCAACCTCATGCCATGTTGCAATAAGGATCCAGCTGGCCTGAAAGTTTAGTGCTGGGAAGTATGTATTTATGTCCTGTGTAACCTGCTGGAGAATAGAGCCACTGGTATACTGAACATAGTAGATGTTTCCATTTCCTCTGTTGTCTAAATCGGTCCAGAATGGAGCAATGATGTCTCTGTTTCCATATAGTGGAAATTGTTGAGGAGAATAGCTTGACCATGGGGCATCAAAGGTCAGATGTCCATTGTGGTTCACCTAAAAAGCAAATGCAGAATTAAAAAAGATATGTTTACTTATTGTGGGAAATGTTAGAAATTATTTTTTTACAGTTAAAAACAAAAGTTAATTATTGTATAGGAAATGAGGTGAACATACATAAATCTGAGAGTAAGACTGGCCAAAATAGTTAAAGTTTTGAAGCAGCGGAATTTGTGGGGAGCTTCCATCATCGGATCGAGAGCTTGTCGTTCCACCAATTGGGTAGAGGGGTCCTAAAAAGACGTAGCACACATTAACGAATTAAACAGTTGACTCTTTACCTGGAGAACAGAAAAAAGCTTAAAAAAATTGTGTTTTGATCAAAGAAATTTTGAAAAGCTATGTGTAGAACTTAAGTCAATGATTATATTTAAAAGAAAATGTTGTTTGAAATTAAAACAGTTGGATAAACTCATATTGAGAAAACTATTTTCCCCTTTTATTAGAGGATCATGTGCAGTGTTGACAGACATACAGACTGACACAGACAGACAGATTTTAAATTTAATAATACTTGAAATCTGAGTTGTCATTCCACATGTAAAATTACATAAATGTCATTGAACATTTTATTCAGTTTGAATGCTAATACATCAGGGGTGTCAAACTCATTTTGGTTTAGGGGCCGTGTACAGCTTAATCTGTTCTCAAGGGGGCTGCACAAGTAAACTCATTGCAAGATTAAGTAGAACTGATAAAAGTGGACTTGTTAATTTTTATATTGAACAAATTTCACTTTTAGAAAATACATTATGAAAAGTATGTGCAAATTCAACTATACGTTTAAACATTTATTTAAGTGGTTTTACAATATTGCAAAACATTTATTCACAGTTTTTAGAACTTAAAAACACTGTGCTGCACCACAAAATACATCAAGCAGATAAAAGTTAAGAAATTATTTAAAATAAATTTTCCACATCTTGGAAGCAATTTGAACAAATTATCTGTTTAAAACAGCTGATAATCTCAATTGCCAGCTGTTTTGGACAGACATTTGTTTAAATACAATTGTCACCTTTCTTGTTGATGCATAAAATGTACAGTATACACATAGAAAAACTTACACACGTAACATGTATTTCATGCATGAGAAAAATTTTACTCAACACTGTAAATCTGTTACTGACTAGCACTAATTTGAATAGAATTAATTCAGCAAATATTCAAAACTGTAGTTTAACTCATTATTTTCCCCTGAAACTTAGCATATTTTAACTTGGACAGGTACACCAATATCAGGCATTATACCCTAAGCAGCAGCCAATGTCAGAGTCTCATTAAGTGCTTATGTGTGAGATTTGAGTGGAGCTTTGTGTTTTTTTTATTCATCAGTTATAAAATTTGTTCACAAAGGTAGGTTGTCCCAAACATGGACAACATTTTTGCTGCCAGTGCTGTCAATTTTGGATATCCTGGTAGCAGACATTTAAAAAAAAAAGGTGTCCAAGCCAACTGATGCAAATTTGACCTCCAATTCCTAATCACTTTGCGAATCAATCCTTTCAGGTTCTGTATCAAAGAAGCTCTGATTGTGAATGGTGAGCGAAAAACTGAGAATTCTGTTTCGAGTTTGATAAATACCTGAAATAGTTATTTTTCTTGAAAAATCTGACACTCTGTGGCTACCTTTCTCTTTTTTTTTTTTTTTTTTTTGACCAAGACATTATGTTGATGAGCTTGTCAGGGCCAAAATGAAAAGCTGGTAAAGCAACAGAATCAAAGCCATTTACAGAACCTGAAGTTCAGTGCTACCATCTGCTGTTAGATCTTATGCAGTGTTGCATAGTGTTGTCTGCAGTGAATAAAACACAGCTCCCCTCATGGACATTATAGCAACTGCAAATTTTCAATTAAATAAAGTACATGTTTTTTTTCAACAATCTTTGTTGAATAACAATAATGCATTTAGCCACCGGGCCGGACTAAATGTTACGTTTGACACCCCTGCATTAGATACTTTTTAATTTTTATGGCAAGGTAAATAGACTAAATGAAATTATTTTAAAAAACTTAGTAACATTTTCCTAATATAATTTGAAAGTGTTTCTTATAGATTTTTAAGAATTTATAAGACAGTAATATCAAAAAAGACAAATCTAATGTTTCTGCTTACCTGGATTCTGAGTGGTCATCCCACCTATAACTTTTTACAGATAACATCAGATAAAAAATGTCAAAGTTTGCTTTGTTCCAATTCTGTAGCAATATTTATTGTACTACTTTCTTTGGAAGGTCTTAGTAGCAAATTTTCCGAAGTAAGTATGTAAAGGTACACTTATTGGTTATTAAAAATTGTGAATAAAAAAAAAAAAACAGGCAGACAGATAGAACTCAAATTTAAACTTACTTGTGGTTTGAGTTTGAACTCCATCTACAAAACAAATTTACATAATTAAATATACACTTGAAGGTCATAGCAAAATTTTTTTCTTTAAAACAAATTTTTTTTAATCGTTCATGCAAATAACTTGTAATTGGTGTATAATTAAAATTGATCATTTTTATGGAAAAAAGAAGTATGTAAATAACTGTTTTAGACAGTTAGACATGTCTAAGACTTCTACTACTACTAATAATAATAATAGTAATTCAAATATATAATATATAAGAACATATTAAATATATATTGTTTTATATATTATATATTATTATATTAAATAATTTAAAGTTAACGTGGGTGGTTACTTACTTATAAACAACAGAAGCAGTACAGGCAAAAGGATTTTGCCTGCCATTCTTCAAAAGTTGAAAGTCAAGCTTGCTAAGGAAAAAAGTAGTTTGTGATATACCAATGATATTGATCCAAAACCCAGTCAATTGATCAAATATAACCTTTCTATAAACAGTTTATATTCCCTCTGCTCCAGACAGTATTTAATTTGATAGCAAAACACTTCTTACTTTTGATATGTGCCTCTCTGCAGTGCAAACATCTCAAATGACTAAGCAGCACTGAAACAATGCTATATAGGGCGACAGCTGGCACAAATCCAATTTTCTCTTTTCTAGTTGTATTGAGGAATCAAACACTGCTTCCTCATATCTAACATCTTTTTTTAGAAACAGTGACCTCATAGCATTCTGGTTTAAACAATAAACATCAACTATTCTATTGCGTTTTCTCTCAGTTTTCCTAGGGTCTCTGCTATATTGAAAGCAAATCGTCGGGTTAGTTTTAGTCCCTTTTCCTTGCCTACTGAGCACCTCTTTTCTTACATCACTGTGCAATCTCATATCGCCTCTACTTTACTGTTGTGGACAGAGATTTTAAAAGTTGAACACTGGAGCAAATGTCCCTTTTTAGGTTTTCCAATCCCCTGCTGAGGCCTTTAAGAATGGCAATGATTACTCATGTTTTAGCCCTTTGCAGCTTTCTCTGCATCTTGGTGTGACTGCATTATTTATCTAGCTTGCCAATTTTAGGATCTGTCAAGCTTCAATTAAATTCATGCAAGCTTTTGAGTTTTAAAGGTGTACCAGTGTTGACTCCCCTTTTGTTGCCCTTCCCTATCAAGGCCTGGACTGTACCAGTGAACTAAAGGTCTGTTATAATACTATTTCCTGTATGCCTACTTTCACAAATAATAAACAGCTACTAGAGCATTAGAATAATCTTAAAAAATGTGTGTTATCTGTTAACGAGAAGCTAGCAACTCCTATGGATCGTAAGACATCTAAACATCTCTGCTATTTATTGCAATGTAAACTGTGAGCACAAATAATGGTTAATATAACTAAAACAATACATTCTAGAACCATTTCAAATTTGTGGCAGACAGAGGTGGACAACATCCCGGAGATAGACTACATTCAGTTAACAAGATTGATTGTCCATGACTGGTGTCCTCCCTTGTCTTGCTGAAAAGCTTAATGGCCCCAGCAAAGTCTAATTTCACAATTACTAAGTAAATCCAATAGGAATGTGTGTTATAAGGGTGTTAATGTAGGTCTTGGCCAACATTGCTTATCTTAAAGCAGATCCATATAAACCTGATAAGTAAAACTGGGTCAATGTCAGTCCTTCAGCAGCCTAAGCCTATCGAAATGTAACTATAGAGACAGATCAGGATAACCTGAGAAACACCAACTATAAGCTTTATTAAAAAGTACAGATTTAAGCTTAGCCTTAAAGGTATACAGGGTTTTTGCTTAATAGACTAAAACTAGTAGTTTCATAGGAGAGGTGATTGATAACAAAAAGATTTTAGGTGTTCTAGAAACCATTCGTAAACGTCCAGATTGAGAGTAAAGTGATCATTTAGAAACATCAATAATCATCAATAATTTTTTTTTTGGGGGGGGGAGGCATAATTCTGACCCTACTGTCTGAATTTCAGACCAGACAATGGTTCTCCAGCTTTCTATTGTCTAATTTTGCTAAACCTGTGCAACTGTAGCCTCTGTTTCCTGTTCTTAGCTGAAAGGAGTGGCACCTGGTGTAGTCTTATGCTGCTGTAGCTCATATGCCTCAAGGTTTGACGTGGTTATTCAGAAATGCCCTTCTGCATACCTAAGTTGTAACAAGACTGTTGCCTTTCTGTCAGCTTGTACCAGTCTGGCCACTCTCATCTGACCTCTGGCTTCAACAAGGCATTTGCACCCAAAGAACTACCAATCACCTGAAACTTTTTCGGACCATTCTGTATAAACCTTAGAGATAGTCAAGCGTGACAGTACTGGAACTGTAGATCAGCATTTTTTTTAAAATAAGCCGACCCACCTGTCTGGCACCAACAACTATGTCATGTTCAATATAACTTAGATCCCCGCTCTTCCCGATTCTGCTCAGTTTGAACTTCAGCAGATTGTCTTGACCATGTCTATTTGCCTAAATGTCTATTTGCCATTGAGTTGCTGCCATGAGATTGGCTGGTTAACGAAAGTTAATGAGTAGTAAAACAGGTGTACCTAATAAGGAAAGTTGGTGGGTTCATGTCTATAGTACATTCTACCACATGGCACCAGCATCTAAAGGCCAGTTTGTGTGAAGAGCCTAATTAAGAACTATTAAAATATATAGTAATTATTACATATTTCCTGGACTAAGTGCTCTTAGAACTATACCATGAGAGCAGCAGTGAACTCATCTGCATTCTCCATGAAGAGATGATTCCCCGATCTTTGATCTCCACATACTGAGTCCTTAAAAAAATAATAAAATCCAGAAAAAAAAATTCTAAGAACACTTTTAAAACTAGAAATGTTAAGAAAAACACCATATTTTGAGCAATATGTGCTTGCTTGTAATATAATGTTTTACTTTTAGCATAATTAACTCTTTAAGTAGCAGCCTTTAT
>NW_015150568.1:1380604-1384653 GCF_000732505.1 Cyprinodon variegatus
AATGAATGTAGTGTAAAGCGCTTTGGTCAAGTCTCCTAACTTGAATAAAGGTGCTATATAAGTACATGCCATTTACCATGTGCATCATAAAAATAAAATTTGGCTTATAAATGCTGAGCACCAGGCATGGTGTGTGCAGTTAAATGAGTAAAGAAGCAAAACATTATATGATATACTGATCATATTTATATATATATATATTATGGATTGATTTACAAAGGTTTTGCTTTTGGTCTTCTTCTCCCAAGGTCATGGTTGAAACTCACATACATTTCCAAGTTGCAAAAGAGCGGAAAATATTTAGCTTGTTTGATTTGGTTGAAAGCTTCTCAAAGCAGTGAGTGCCGAACAGCAAGTTTAGCATGTAATAGGTGAGGTTTTTGCTGCTATGCGCTGAAATGTGAAACTCAGCACTTTAGTAAATGTCAAAAAATATGCAAAGCAAGTATGAAGTGGTAGGCAGAAATAAACCTACTTCTTTAGAAACATGACAAATCACACACTGACGCACTTGAGTACCTAGCAGATAACAACACCTCAATTAAATCAATAAAATAATAAAACATTATTATAACAAAGTTCAGAGAGATTTCAAAATTGTATTTAGTGAAGGTAACAGTTAAACTTATATTAACAAATTGACCAACACTGGGCCAACAACCAATTGTTTCGGAAAATCTGCAAAATACAAAAGTATTGATAACAGTCCAAAAGCTTTGGTAGCTTTCAAGGAGAAAAACAACAAGGTCTGTCTAAAGACAATTTGTGATGCAATGCTTTTTTTAAGGATAGGGTTCAAGGGGAACAAAGAATAGAAAGGTGATCATCATTAAATCAACACAAAACAGACATTTCAAATGTTGCACATGGTAATGAACCAACCTGATTGTCAGGAAAGCTTTGATGGGGAACAGGAAAATCTATCTAAACAGGCCTGCTTCACATTTTAAACTGAGTGGCATGTCAGGGTTTTCAAAATTTTGTTACTTACGCCAACAATTCCCACCCTTAAGGTATTGTTTGTTAAAATGTTTGCACATACAAGTGACGTTTACAGCCTTTCTATGTTAAACAGCCACTGTGCAACCTAGTGAACACTCCAAATGGATCAAGGCTGAAAATACAGGATGGAAGAAACATACAAGCTGATCTTCTAGTTTCTTCTAGTAAAGAAACGAAACCAAGAAGGATGTTGTTAATAATAAAACACGTTGAAGGAGAGGTATGTTATTTGTTTAGAACCATGAGTACCTTGAATAACAGGCTTTTCAAGGTAGATTACAGGAAGCATATGCAAGACAGACAGTGATGACCATGTTAAAATATGTTAAAATAAAAAAAAAGGTAGGCTTTTGTAGAAATGAAAACCCAGTACATTGTGGTAAACGTGCAGGTTTTAAATCCTCATTGAAAACATCAACAGTTTATAACATCTTAGGGTTTCAATGTATTTGCTAAAACTTAGGCTTAGCTCCTCATGCTTAGCTTGGAGGTATGTTTCCAAAAGTGAAATTTAGAAATTCAAGATGAGAAAACGCAAAGCTTGAACCAGTGTGATGAGTGATCCTTGTTTTGTCTGTTTTATAAAGGCCAAACCAACCCCAATGGGCTCTATGCTTAACTCTGTTACTTTCTGACTTTCTTCACATCAGGAATAATAATTTCTTCCAGTAAGAGTTAAAACGAGAGAGCTGCCTTAAATTCAGGTGTTGTGCATAAACCACATTGGTACAGTATGACTATGTTAAGTCAAGTGTAAATTATCAAGCTAAATGAAGGTCTGCAGCTTTCCTTGAGAGAAAATGAGGTTGATCACAGATTCATTGAAAACATTAGTGGAATGACTAAATAAGGTTAGGATAATTATCATTGATGATGTGTGAGTTTATTACACCTTAATTAGCTGCCTGTTGCGTGTTAGAACTGATTTTTTCCCCCAGTAGTCCATCTAATTAGATCAGTTCCTCGGTCCAGGTATATACAGTTATAATCTTAACATTGTACGTGGCAAAGATTTGGGAATGGAATGAGAGCGGTTTCCTAAACCGAAGAACAAAGTGTAATATGGTGGAATCCGCTTATAGTGGTCACGGATATAGTAATGAGCCGCTTATAGTGTTCAAAAGGCTTGGGACAGAATCATTTCTATACAAATGCTGTTTAAATATTTCATTTATAGTAATTAAGAAATTCCCTTATAGTGTTCATTTTTGGCCATTATATGAATGTAAATATGTGCAAAAATAATTTTAAAATTACGTGTAGCCTAGTTATTTTATTTTTTACTCCCATGATTCCTTTCTGTGCGTCTGCTTCTGCCTAGCTAGCAAACATAAAAAGTTGATGACCGGGCAGGTAGAACTAGTTTGCAAGCCATGACTGGAACAAGGTCATGATTTTCTATGAATGAAAAACGTAGTCTCCTCGAGGCATATGATAAGTTGCCAAAACAAACCAGCGAGATGCTACGGCAAAGCTTGGCATTTCTCAGGCTACCTTGTGTAATAATACGTGTGTAATAAGTGGATCGAAAGTGATGACAGCACTCAGGTGTCAGACCACATGACGGATGATGGCATCATCTCTGAGGTACAAGAGCGCTTTGGTGCGGCTACCAGTGCTGGGCTCAGTGAGGAGGGGGAGGAGGATGAAGATGTGGAGACTGTTGTCCCTTCCAGAGCTGAGATGAGGAATGCAGTTTGCATTTTAAAGACAGGTCTCCTGCATGTAGGTTTCAAAAACTTTGACCTTCTACACCATTTTGAAAAAGTAGTGAACTCCATGTTGGACAACACTCTGATCCAGGGAACCATGGATAAATATGTGAAGTGATTTCTTAATTTGGTGCAGCAGATCTCCACCACAAAACAGACGTAGGCTAGCTTTTATTTTCTGTAGCCTATGCAGTTACCTTCTATGTTGTTCTATGAAAACGTTTGTTTCAAACTTCAGACTTGTTAAAAATAATGCACCGGCGGCACCAGGCTACCAGAGTTATGTCTGCGCACAGAGCATTATACTGTAATTAAAGTTGCATGGTACTGTAATAAAATTCAGTAAATGCAGAAGCTATCTGTTTCATTTAATTTTTCTCATGAAAAACCACATAAATGGCATTTAGATTACAGTATATTCTGCATAAAAATAAAGTGAAATAACGGTAAATTCGAATATAGTAATCAACGTGTCGTGTTCAAATTGGCTCTGGACCAACATGATCACTATAAGCGGATTCCACTATATTTTGACAAGGCTGGAGCCATGAATGTGTCCTCATCTGCAAACATATATGATGTAAAATGAGTTGTAGACTGGAGTTGTATAAGATACTTCTTTAACTGTTAATCGTGGCCAGTTCCCGAGAAGTGAGCTTGGTTGGTAAGCAGTTGCCTTCTGTAACCCTAAGCAACTTCTCTGATCTGAGTAAGATTACAATTTGTATAAAAAAAAAATCATTTTTCATGTCTCATGGCTATTTAATACATATACTGTAAGTTATGAAGTGTCATCCAGGATGAGTGAGCTGCACCACCTGAGACAGTTGTGTAGGCTCTAGATTCTGTCTCATGACCAAGACCAGCCGGAAGGTATACTGTAGGTACAAAGAAGTGGTCTGCAGTCCCCACATGCAGAACCAGTCCTTTATTGAGTGTCTTTCTAATTGCTAATTGTTTCCACTTTTATCTATTCCATTTGCACAACAGCATGTACAATTTAGTGTCAGTCAGTTTTGCTTCCTAAGTTTGATTTAATAGAAGTTTGATTTGTTTGTAGTTCTACTGTGTTCTTAACATGTTAATTTTTTTTTTTTAGCTAAGTATTACTCTTGATCTGGCATTTGGCTTAAGTCTTTGACTTAAATGCGAATGACTCTCGTTCAAACATAGATCATCAACATCAATGGCATCAGGCATAAAAACGTCAAGCAGTGTTGTGGGGGGAGTGGCGGCCTAGTGGTTGGGGCATAGAGATTGGACTCCAGAGGTTCTAATTTCGAGCCCTATCGTATCTGAGCCTACTGTACGATAGCAGCCCACTGCTCCCCTAGG
>NW_015150568.1:1385375-1392891 GCF_000732505.1 Cyprinodon variegatus
TAGCAGAAACTTAAAACAATGTTGTAAGCAGGAGTAAGAGGATTTCACAGACAACCCTACCTGGACTGTAAACACCACCTCACTGGTCAAAAGGGCACAAAAGCTTCCTTTACTTCCTGAGGAGGATAGGAGAACCCACCTGCCCCCACAGATCCTCATGACCTTCTACAGAAGCACAATAGAGAACATTCTGACCAGCTGTCTCACTGTGTGAGGTGGATGCTGCAGCACCACAGACTGGGAGAAGAGTGTTGAGAACAGCAGAGAAGATCATCTGGGCTCCTCTTCCCTCCATAAAAGACATTTCATCACAGCGGTGCATGTCCCGAGCACCTAACATCATAAATGACCCATCACACCCCCACCATGAACTGTTCTCCCTGCTGTGAATCCAGATGCCCAGATGCTCTGTTGTGGTGAAGACAGAACTGAGCAAAAGGGCAAGGCTCTCAATTTACTGGTTGGTCTACTGTGGTTTTCCTCGGCCTAATTGTGAGATGAAATATTTTGAGTGTGCCTTTTTTCTGCCCAAATGGGAGTGATTGTAGAGAAGTATTGTACCAGTCTCTATGCTAGAATGTTTTTTTTTTATTTTTTTTTATGCTAGAATGTTTAAGGTAGGGGTGACAGAAAACAGTTGCCTCCTCACTCTAGACAAGGATGAAGGGAAAGTCATGACAGATAAAGAATGAGTTCACAGAGCCTCCCTCATGTGTGAACAGAAGAAACCTGTTCTGAAGTGTTTATCTGGCTAATGAAAAATGTATGTCCTTGAGGAAATAAAATGTTTTTTCTCCAATGTTCAAGTGTGAGAAAGTTCTTTATGTAGGGGTGGGATGGTCCCAAGAGAGAGTCAGTGTGTTGTAATTTGTACAGTATAAACGTGTGTGCTGGGCTTGCCCCAGTCAGAGCTCTGTCTCTCCGTTTGCGGATGTAAAATACATTTGAACCTTTTTTGCAACAATCGCCTCTGTCATTTTCTCCACAACTTCACACTACCCTAACCTATGATCATGAAATCTGTATAATGAGAGAATAAACTAGACCCTGGATACCAGTGGCTTTAACCGCAGGGTGGGCAGGCACTAGGTTAGAGATAGGACGAGGAGTGAGAGGCTCAGAGCAGAGCCGCTTCTCCTCCACATCGAGAGGAGTCAGCTGAGGTGGCTCTGACATCTTTTTCCGATGTATTTTGGTGGGGCCAGCATAACAGGGACATTCACAGATGCCATCAGTATGATTTAAAACAATTCCTGTTTTTAAGTGCATTCAGAAACCTACAGAAATGAAAACAGCCACACCTAATTCACCTGAGCATAAGTTCCTGTAATCAAAGGCAAACAATATTTGAAAGAGGTGTGTAGTTTCCTTTAAATCGAAACTATTTCTTACGAAGCTCAGAACATATACTGTTGTCATAAATATGTTGAATATCCATGACGTCTTTTGGTTAAGTATAACAAAGTTATCAAGCATAAAAAAAAGACAATTTGGTAAAAGGTCTACTTGGGTATCGAGTAACTATTAATTTCATCTGATGTTTTATTCAAAAAATATGTAATAAAGTTTACCAAAAATATACATCAATAAGATACAGAAGAAACCCTTCTCTAATTTTTCTTTTTTGAAATAAAACCCATGATATCATTATTTAAAGGGGGTAATGTATATTTTCCTAATATATATTGACTTAATATCCCTATTTCTCCATGGATGGAAAAAAACAGCAAAAAAGCAAATCTTGTGTTCATATGATGTCTTACATGCACATGTCTATTGCTCAAGTGCATTTTTGGTTATAATAAGTCATTTCTACATTCAGTGAAGTCACCCATGATGGGTAGAGTAGCCTGATATTTTACTAAACTAGGACTAAGAAATCTTTACAATGTTATTACTCAAATAATATTTTTATTAATATGGGCCTAACTATGTATTTGTAATAAGGTTGGGATTGGATCAGGAGTGGAAAAAATGCGGATCCTGTAGCTGTAATAACAAATGGATACAACCAAAATGTGTTGAATAAAATGTATGAATGCACATCAAGTGCAATTTCCTATAATGATAGGAAGGATATGACAGAGACCCCAATTGGGACAAGCGTGTAAGATAATGGATGGATGGATGGATGGATGGATGGATGGATGGATATGACAGAGAAAAACTGTTTGTTGCTGACCATGCTAGTCAATATATGACCATCTTCACTGTGTCACAAAGCTCAGATCATCTCCTGCTGGTACCATGAACACGTGATAAGGTTACTGCTTTTAGATGAACTCAGCTGTCACCAGATCTCAATCTAAGTAAATACCTGGAATGTGGAGGAGTGTGAGATTTTATCATGAGAATAATAAACAGCAACCCTTTAATGTATCATTTCAGTGAGATCTAAAGTCTCTAAAATTTTTGAGATACCTGGTTTGATCTATTTCACAAAAAAGGGGGAAATAAGGGAAATAGTAAAGCCAAAGGAGTAACTAAGGGCACCATGTAGGCTGTGATTGTAGCAAAACACACTTTTAGTAATTTAAGAATACCTCTTTGAAGGTATTCGTAAATTATTAGGGTAAGTCGTGTTTTGTGTTTTATTTTTCTGGTTTGCTTTCTTTTTCCAGTGTTTTCTTTTAAACAGCACATCCAGTTTGACTGGAATCACAGGATGGAGGTGAATCAGCAGGAAGAGGCTTTCCCATGTGAAACCCATTAGTGATAGGTCAACTGACCATGGGATGGTGTTATATTCCAGTTAATCCTCAAAACAGTGAAGCCAGCTTATAATGTTTGTATGTTTTACAAAGTTGTCCTATTACTTTCCTTTCACTAACCAGGAACCTTTTGTAGTTAAGTAGCAGCTGTGCCTTAATAACAAAGCTTCTGTATTGTTGTTGGAAATAAGAGTGCTGGACATTACAGTATTTCTATAATTGTCGCAAAACAAATGCGAGTATGCGGATACGTGTTCAACTTCTGAGAAAAAAGTAAATGTTGTTAGTAATTGTTGCTATAAGCTCACTGCTCATTGTTCTTGAAATGGTATGCAAAGACAAACACTTCAGAGACTGTTATCAGATTATAAAGTGATAGTGCTGGACCAGTCGGTTTTAAATCTATCTGGGTCAACTTCTACCTTTCTGTAAAACTATCATTACAATTTTTTTGGTGTTTTTAATTTTTGAATATCACAAATATGAATGAACTTCAAAAATATTGGATTTCAAACAGCTTAAAAACCTAAAAAATGAAACTTAAATTAAAAAGGTTAAAGGTCTATGTTTTTTTTTTTTTTTACCTGTTTGAAGATAATAAAAAAAAAAAAACTTTTTTCTCCCTCAGCTTCCAAAAGCATTTAAGCCTTGAGTGCAGAATAGTTTAAAATATTTCATACGGTCATTATTTATTAAAGAAATGAAACAGCCAGGCATTGCTACACGTGAACTTCACTGAACTCAACAACAGGTGTGGCTACATCTATAAAAGCATTCTTTTAGACTGAGTTTTGGTGGGCAGGCTTTAACTCACTGCCAAGTTGTTCAGACCTCAGCAATAACCTTAGAGAAAGGTGAAAATGTAATTTGCAAACAATCTGAGTTCTTCCATCTACAGTGAGGAATATTATTTACAAGACAAATACACATAAGGCTGATGCCAAGTTTTAACAGGCATGCATGTACCAGAAAAATCAAGCACAAAAAAAATCATAGCATATGCTGCTGACATAGAGGGAAAAAAATTCAGGAAACTCCATCTCAGACTGTGCAGGTTTTAAAGCTAACGTTCAAGACATAAGCTATCGACTAAACAAGTAGAGCTTGTTTTGAGGGTTCTTTGGACAAAAGTAGAACATAAGAAAATGTTTTACAAAACATAGACAGAGATTTGGTATAGTTCTTCATACAAACTTAAAGCTTGGCACCAAAAGGGCAACGATTTGGGCAATTTTTTTCAAAACCTGGGTTCTTTGAAGCCACTGAGAAAACCATCAACTCCTCTTTTTTTTTTTTTTTTTTACAAAATATTCTTAAGTCCTATAAATACCTAATTGGATTCTGTAGACACCTCTGAATTTGTCACCATTTAGACAAAGTCTAGGCAGACCTAGGTAGCTACAACTTTTTCCACTTATTTCAAAGAAATAAAACAACATTAAAAAGAAATATAATGTGCATATCTATATCTGCATTTTCACTTTGTATTGCATGCTATGTTTTGCTAAAGTTGATTTACAACAAAGGGCGTCAGCCGCACACAGTTGAAACTCCTCCTATTTAATGATGCAGTCCAGGGTGTAAACAGTGTGCATCAGAAATGCAGAGCGGTAAATTACCTGCCGGGCTCACGGAAATCCCTGCATCCACCGCCTCCAGTCTCAAAACACCATAAGAAGAGAATCTCTTTGATCCTTAAACAAAGGTCACTTAGTATGATGTCATCAAAAATTTGTTCTGTATGTATTATGCACCTTTCTTTAAAGCTAAATAAATGGAAATGGTTTTTTTTTGTTTTTAGGCTCAGCATCCAGCATCCCTACATCCAACAATTTCGGTTCTTAGAAAAATTTGGGGGGGGAAGACATCAACCTCAATCTGCCTGCTACCACAATATCCAATAGTTGTTTTATGGTCCAATCAACAGCTAGATACATGTGATTGCCCCCTGAAACCCTGCAAAGATAAGCCACAACAGACAATGGTGGACAATTTATGTTTAACTATGCTGTACTCTGAGAGCTGACTTGATGTGCTCCAAACTTTGCTTGAATACTTTATTCAGCTGAACACTGAGCTCAGACTGTATCTTTTCTTATGGCCACAAGAAGGCACACTTTCATTAAATCTGGTCACCACCTTATTTAAAAAAAAAAATACATAAATTATCTTTTTAATAAAATAGCCTATTTATTACAAACACACTTCACAGAGTTTTAAAGTGAAACAGAGCTCTAAAAGCTGATCTAAGAAACTGTTTCATACTGAAAGAATTTAAAGAGAAAATGTGGGTGTGTGAAAAAACTGTTTTAGTAGTTTGTCAAAGCACACAGAGTATTACAGTATGACAAGAAGGTCCAGACTTGAGAGAACACCTCAGTCTAAAAGATATGGTGGCAGCATACAGGAGGGTTTCTGCCTCAGTGTTGGCTGCAGAGCTTATCTCTTTATGCAGACACACCAAACGGCCATTAATCCTGAATGAAACCCATAAAGGAGTATGAGACCAGGAACTATGGATAGGTTCTCCTGATGCTGCTTTGTGTGGTTTGGTCTGCCTGAAAGCTTTTATTGATGAAAAAAGTCTCATTCTATGAATTTAAGTTTTAACAGGAAGAAAATGGCTTCTTCAGCTATTTTCAGTATTTTTGTAATTCGATTGGATAAATAGTTTATACAGTGCTCTGCATAAGCTTTTTTTTTTTTTTTTTACTGGGAAATACGCATGAATATATATACATTTCTGAGTATCTCAAAATTTAAGGTTACTTGAAGAAATGAAGAACTGTGGTTGTGGTCCATTTATGTTTAAAGTTTTATCAAATTCCACCAAAGTATTTCTAAATATTTTAATCTTAAATAGCTTTTGCAGATCTGAGATTCCTTTTCTATTGTGTTTGATTAAGAATATACAACAGCATACAGATATGTATAAACAGACATCACTGGCATAACTATTATAATAGTATTAGAATCAATTATATATTTAAATTTTCTTTCTTTGGGCTGACTGATAATTTAACAGTTTAAAGACTTTAGGTAATGTAAGATCTGTGCTCATAAGTATAGTCTGACAATATTTGGCTTAAGTTACAGGATAGTGTTAGTCGACTATGATTCATTATTTGACAATAAACTGTCTCAGCTGGAAAAGCAATGATCTTAAAACTGTCTGTAACTAAATTACCAATCTGCAGCAGGCTATTTTTCAGAATATCATACTGTAAATCTATCTGAGTCTATTTAATCACACTGTCTGCTTTTATAAAAATCGCAAATCTTAAACCTATCATCAGGGACTTTACTTCAACTTTTTAATTAAGTTTATGTCAGACATGACTGGTGCTTGTAACACAATAGTTGATGTTGACTACAGTGGGAAGTAAAGTTTCAAAAGCTAGTAAGTTGATGGATGTGTAACTACTTCCAGCAGATGGCAACGCAGTGCTACAATGAAAAAACATCTCTTCAGCTTCAAAAAGAATAAAAAAAATTTCTGTTGGATTAAGCACAATTTTTGTATCTATTGGCTATTTTTGCAAAACTCTATACACAAATAAGAAAACCTTTCACCAAATCAGCAAAATTGTAGTTCTCTTGCAAACGCTAATAAATCTTGCTTAACTCTTCAAATCTTCATAAAAAATTTTTTTTTTGTATCAAACAGGTAACACCAGCCATCATATTAGTAAGCACTCAATGTGCCAACTACACACTGATATCATAAATAAAAACACATCTGGGATCCAAACTTCAAGTATTGATGTTTATTTACTCACATCAAAACAAACAATATATTTTTTTTTTTTTTCCACGTCAAAACACAAAATTACTGAGAAAAAAAAAAAAAACATTGGGTCTTCTCTCTGGGTCAGGCGACAAGATTTTATCCACATGCAATGTCCTATTATCCAAGGCACCAGGGAAAATATCTCCTGGAATGCTGTATTCAGGCCAAACATGATGCCTAGTCAATATCCCCACATGTTCTGCTTCGTTGTGTTAAAAGGGCTATGCATTGATGGGGATGGCCATCATACACCTTCCAGCGCCAGGCAGAGAAGAACTCTTCAATTCAATTCAGTTTATTTATAGAGTGCCAATTCACAATACATGTCATCTCAAGGTATTTACAGAGACAATTTAACCAGATCCTACAGTCAGATTGGTTCAAAGTTTTCTATCTAAGGAAAGCTAGTTGATTGCATCGACTTATTGACTTTAAGGCGATTCGTCACATAAAGCATGCTTGTAGCGACTATTGAATTCAAGAATGAAGAGTTTGAGGTTGAGTGCAATGTAGAGTAGGTGATCTGTAAACCAGTTTTGGACCAAAGCAGCCCTATGGTAACTAATATTGTAACACATGATGACGTAGCTTACCTCCTCTTCCTCTTTCTCCTACTTCTTCAGCTCCATGTCCTCTTCCTCTACCTCCTCTAATTATTACTCTTCTTGCTCCCTCCATTGCAAATGCTGTGAGTGGTTTTGCTATAAGTATTAATAGTTTTATAAATGTGCCCTTGAGTGAAATTGTGTCGGGTGTGATCATCCTCATTGACTTTCAAAGAGAGTTAAATGCCAAAACCTCATCCAACACGATTTTCTGTTGGATCGGACACAAAATCGTGTATATTTTGGGCTTAAGCCTTGGCTGCCCAACTGAAGAGATACGTCAAAGAGATCAAAGCCAGATGAATTAATTAACTGTTTTCCACTGAACCAACTAACGTATATTCCGAATGGCAGTGTAAAAACACAACAGCCACCGCAACAAGGCTGGATAGTGACCAATACTGGAAAAG
>NW_015150568.1:1394309-1396883 GCF_000732505.1 Cyprinodon variegatus
ACCCACACAGAGCTGAGGCCGAACCCCCTCCTCCTCCCTTTTATCATATGAAAACGGGGTCTCACACTCTGTAAACTCCATTAGTAACTTGTAATGTTCTAAAGTCTGTACTTTGTTTTTATTTTATTGAGTTCAATGAAATGTTTATTAACAGGAAATAGGAGAAAAGCAAGCAACCAAATAAATCAAAACCTTTATTAATCTTTTCATTATCATCACCATCATCATCACCATCATCATCACCATCATCATCATCATCATCATCATCATCATCATCATCATCATCATCATCATCATCACCATCAACTTTATTTTTAGAGCACTTTAAATCAAACATATATATATCCCTGTACCAAATAAAACATTAAACAGAATTTCAATATAAAAAAAAAATCATACCCATTTGATTATATTTGACACTTTAAGATCTTTCCACGTTATTTAGCCCTCTATATATCTAACCCTAAAACTCACAAAAGTAGTAAATAGTTCACATTCTCTGATATTACCAGCAAGTAACGGCCCAAAAAAATCCCACAATTTTTCTGGAAAACAGTGGTGCTTCAGATGTTAAATATTTGCACAAATGTAAATAATGTATCTGTGTTACTTCAGGTAACAAATCAGAATTTTCAGTTGTGAATAAGGTTGGCCAATTTTTAAACAAATATGTTTGAGAATTTAACTTTATGCATCAATAGATAAGCATTTAAGATTTTTTCTATTAATTAAAGAACAAAGCTGTTAATAACATACATATTTTCCCCATCCAATTACAAGTACAAGAAACCTAAAAAGGCCTCTAACCATCATCAATCATGTGACAAAATACACTGTGTTTTAAAGTATGATTCTTCATTGATCTCAATTTACAAAAATTCTGGCCATTAACAAGCTGACAATCAGGGTAACAGATGATGTCAGACAGCCTGAAGCCTCATTTCTTTGGATTTGTGCACCTGCAAAAAATACACAAGTAAGGAGTATGTCAATCAGTCATAATAATATACCTGCCTTTACAAAGCATAGAAAGCTTTAGAGAACTTTACCAGTCTTCTGTTGTGATCTGAGGACTAGTGGCCCAAGTGATAGAGCTGCAGAGTCATGGTAAGATATGTCCCTCTGGAATCGGCTGTGGTGTCCAGGATAGCAGTGCTGCAACAGAAGCAAGACGTTATTTAAAGCCTTTGGAGTTGCATAGTGTGATACATGATATAGCTGCGCTAAGCACACGATGCCACTTACAGCTGTACAGTTGTTGTTTCTCAGGAGACACAAATGTACACTGCAGTGCAAGAACATCTCTGTGTGGTTGGTAAAGGTGAACATTCTGAAGGAGAAACGCGCTACAGTGGAGACACCGTTTTGAATCATCTCTACTGTTCCATCTTCTGGATTAGGACACCTGAGTAACAACACAGATGCAGGAGTTAGAATTTCATCCAGCAGAGAGTAAAATAACAATGTAAGGTTATAAGAGACAATATTTCCTCATTTACTGTGAAATAATGAGATTCCAGCGAACAGGGTAGTTGGCCTGATTGACTGGTGTGGCCCAGCAAGAGTCCAGAACCGTGGAAAACTGACGCTGATCCACTCCTTCTGTTCTCACTTCCACATAAAACATCTCATCAACCTCCATTTCTATGTTTCTGTTAGTGCTGAGTGGGAAGAGGAAGTTTTCGTCTTCATATGGGATCATTCTCATACGATATGATCCGGTGCCAATTGGAAGCTTCTTCCTCAAAATGCTGCAGAACAAACATTCATTGGACCATCTGGTTTAATATCTCTGATAGCCTAAGAAAGCTATTTCTTTAAGTAATTTGAGTGTACATAATTACTGGTTACAGTACAACATACAGAATTAGAACTGGAAATAAAAAAACGGTAATACCTCTCAAGAGGATTAATACCAACAGCCATTGACAGTGCCTGGGCCAGAGGGTAAATACAGGAGAACTGCAGATGAAGGTTTCTCTGACGGCTGATTAGACCTCCATGAGGATCCACGTTCCCCTGAATGGTGTTCTCGTACATGAAGTGAGTTCCATTGCTCTAAACAGTGAAATAAACTCATGTCAGTTGATTGTAGTAACATAGTTTTACTCTTATAAAAGATGCTGTGAACTGTACCCTCAGAGCTGTCCCACACAGATGGTTGTCATTGTCAAAGTGGAAGACCAGGCGTCCGTCCTGCAGAGTCCCATTGCAGGAGGAATCTCGTAGGTGGAGAGCAGTGGGATGGAAGCCAGCTTCAAAAAGCTGACAGCGAGATATTGACATGTTGCCTGAACTGCTGGCACATTGGATGCTTGAGTCTGCTCAGGAACACAACAGGTTTAGTGACCAGCTTATGCAGTAAATAAGAAGGATTGTGCGTTAAACTTTGGGAGAAACAGAACTGAAGTCTCAGTGTGAAAATGTTGAATCATGCAACTCTTCATGTGAGGAAAAAAAAGATTTGATTGGGTTTTTATTACCGTAGCTCTCATTGTTGGGTCTATGATGGTGCTCATCACAGAAGCAGCCGTATACACCATCTTTCTTTCCACACCACTCGTAATCTGCACA
>NW_015150568.1:1398887-1401567 GCF_000732505.1 Cyprinodon variegatus
CATCCATCCATCCATCCATCCATCCATCCATCCATCCATCCATCCATCCATCCATCCATCCATCCATCCATCTTCCTCTGCTTATCCGGGGTCGGGTCACGGGGGTAGCAGCTTCAGTAGGGAGGCCAAGACGTCCCTCTCCCCAGCCACTTAGGCCAGCTACTCTGGGGGAATTCAAAGGCGTTCCCAGGCAAGCCGAGAAACATAGTCCCGCCAGTGTGTCCTGGGTCTCCCACTGTGCCCACTCCCAGTGGATGTGCCCTGAACACCTCCCCAGGGGGCATCCTAATCAGATGGCCAAGCCACCTCAACTGGTTCCACTGGATGTGGCGGAACAGCAGCCCTACTCTGAGTCCTTCCCGGATGACTGAACTCCTCACCATAGCTCTAAGGGAGAGCCCAGATGCACTATGGAGAAAACTCATTTCAGTCGCCTGTATCCGGGATCTTGTTTTTTCCGCCATGACCCAAAGCTCATGACCATACAGTAGATGAGAGCAGGAACATAGATTTACTAGTAAATCGAGAGCTTTGCTTTATGGTTCAGCTCTCTCTTCACCACAACAGAGTGGTACAGTGCATGCTTCACAGCAGACGCCGCACCAAGCCGCCTATCAATCTCCCACTCAATCTTCCCCTCATTTGTAAACAAGACCCCTAGATACTTAAACTCCTCCTCTAGGGGCAGTACATCTTCCTCAACCTGGAAAAGGCACTCTACCCTTTTCCGTTTAAGACCATGGTCTCAGATTTGGAGGCATTGATCCTCATCCTGGTCACTTCACTCTCAGCTGCGAATCACTCGAGTGAGAGCTGTAGTTAGTGCCCTGATGGAGCCAACAGAACGCAATCCTAAGGCCACCAAAATAGATCCCCTCAACACCTTGGCTGCGCCTAGAAATTCTGTCCATAAAAGTTATGAACAGAATCGGTGACAAAGGGAAATCTTGGCAGAGTCCAAAGCTCACTGGAAATGAGTCTGACTTACTGCCGGCAATGTGGACTAGGTTCTGACACTGGTCGTACAGAGACCTAACAGCACTTATAAAAGGACCTGGTACTCCATACTCCCAGAGTAGCCCCCACAGAACCCCTGATGGACACAGTTGAATGCCTTCTCCAGATCCACAAAACACATGTAGACTGGTTTGGCAAACTCCCATGCACCCTCCAGGATCCTGCTGAGGGTGTAGAGCTGATCCAATGTTTCATGGCCAGGATGAAAACCACACTGCTCCTCCTGAATCCGAGTTTCGACTATCCGAAGGACCCTCCTTTCCAGAACCCTGGAATAGACCTTACTAGGGAGGCTTAAGAGTGTTGAAATGTTGTGATTATACCTATCAAAAGATCAAAACCTATCAAATTAAACCTTTAGATCTCCATTAAGGCTTTACCATATTGTTGAGATGTATAAAAGGTTTGTGATTCTACAGTTCAACGTTTGAGGAAAATCCTAAACGATATCTCTGTCATCCAATTTTGCAAATAGTATTATGCAATAAGACACTGGTATAATATAATATTCAATTTTCCAAAGCCAGTATAAAGGTTATTTTTGGACCTTTACCTTACACATCTCTAAATTAATTTTAAAACTATAATTAAAGAGAAACAATTGACTAAAAATGGCCTACATTGAAGTAGAAGCCCTCATATTGGCAGCCACAGCTTTCCACAGGAACACAGCTGCTTCCACTCCTGGAAAAACCATCATCACAGAAACATCCCTCAGAGCAAACATGGTCACAGGTGGCATCAATGCTGCTGGCACAGGTGTTGCCACAATCTGTTCCGCACAGCTCATAATGACTGTTGACTGGGCACTCAATTCCTTTACATGGCAGGGGGAAAAAATACGGTGAGCCGGATAAAACAAGTTTAAACAGAGCAGATGCAATGGTTCAAAACACTTGTTCAATTGATTACCCTAATATCAAAGAGTCTTTTATACTTACTGCAGGTGGTGTTTTGTCTCCAAGGATAGACATGGACATTAGCAGACTGACAGGCACTGACATATGTTTCAAGGGCCCTGCACAGAAGATCATTGCCCCGATTTCCAGACACACAGACATCAAAGACACAGTCACTGAAATATGGTGATGGATCCACCACCTCGTGGCAGAAGCTGAAGGGGCCGTCAGCTGCCTGAATCACCTCACATTGGGACCTGGCAGATTGGTCATCATTGCATTGAGGGCATGAGGAGCCACAGCCATCACTGCAGGTGTAGTTCCCAGGAACCTTCCAGGCTGCCCCAAAAGCATCTGGAGTGTTGACCACTGCTCCACTTGGGGAGTGGAAGTCATCATTTCGATTTCCATTGAAGTTCCCACAAAGACCGCACATACTACCTCTGATGGAGATAAGATACACTGAAATTATGCATTGTGTAATCTGGAAAAATGAATTAACTGAAATAAATATGAGGTTTAATTTTAGCTTAGTCAAACAGTGGGAAGGCTACCTGTATGTTGGGGGCACAGAAATGGACACTGTGCTACTTCCATCATATGTAACACTCAATCCAAAGTCTGCATTGACAAATGTTTGGGATCCACTTCCAAAAATAGACAGGCTTCCATTAAAGACAACTGGCAGGTTTCTGGTAAATCCATTCACCTGTGAAGTAGAACAATTATCCCTGGACTTTTAACCAAATTTGTGGAATATAACC
>NW_015150568.1:1402432-1410200 GCF_000732505.1 Cyprinodon variegatus
CACCATTACAGGTGCAAAAGCTCTGACATTCTTCACCATCCCAGAACTGTTCACCAGCTTGCCGATAGCGCCCTTCATGATAACATCCGCATGATGTTGGTTGGACACACTGGTTACCATTCAGAACAAACCCATCGTCACACTGACACCCATCCTGGCACTGAGTGTCACAGGTGAAGGGGAAAGAGAGGCTGGGACAGGACGATGGACATGAACTTTCACAGAGTTCATAGTGGCTGTTTGAAGGACAGGTAAGTTCTGGAAGGATGAAAAGGTACACATTTGTTTAAAATAATGAAGTTATATTTCCATTTAAAAGACCTCTCTATCAACTGGGGCAAAAAAACATACCACAGCCAGTTGCATTCCTCCATTGTCCAAGGAAAACCCCATTGTGTTGACACATCAGTGCATAATCTTGTAGGACCTCACAGAGTTTTGACGCTGGATCTCTGGAGCCCTGGAGGATCTCCACACATGCATTAACTTGCAGCCCTGGGTCCACTGCACCCCAACATGATGTAAAAGGCCCAGAGTGAGAGCTAATAACTCCACAGTACTCACTGGAACTGAAATTGGCTGCAGAGTTATGATATCTGCTTTCCACACAATGATCTGCCAGGGATCCACCTCGCCAACTGTTCCCAAACACCTGAGAATCACTGACCAGAGTGCCATTGGGTGTACGGAAATCATCATGCTGGTCATCGTTGTAATTTCCACAAAGTCCACCTAATAACCCACTGTAGACACTTGGTGCAGTGATACCCACAAAGTGAGGCCAGACAGTCTGTACAGTTACACCAAAGGCTGTACGAAGGATGATGCTCTGAGTGCTGCTTTGGAAGATGCGGATTCTGTTAGACCCAGAGCTGAAGGGTAGTCTAGTTAGCTGACCATCAACCTTTAACACATCAAAAATAAAAAATAAAAAATTTTTTCTGTGGAAAACACGAGTCAATGTGCACAGTATTTTTAAATGTATGTAGAAATTCAGAAACATTCAGCATTTATTAATTTATTCAGTAGTAGTGATACAATTATACATATTTTCCCTGCTACTTTTAACACTACCAAGGTTTTAGATCATTGTACTAAACTGTCCGTGAGATATTGTTGAAGATTCATTTCTTTTTATCGTATTCTCTGTTTTAAATAACTGTTACTATATCTGTTAATTTCTGTATCTGTCGACTTTCTGTGTAAGTTAGCCAAATGGATATACTGACTGGGGGCTTTGGGGGAGTCACCTGGTCAACCTCGCTGACTTTTGGATAAACTGAAAAGCATGTAGAAGCTCTCTGACATTTTGCTGGTTCCTCAGTTGAATGGTCAAGATCAAAAAAGGCCTGACATAGAAGGTGAGGTCTTCCTCTGCAATTTGTGCTAATATCAATGATTTTGCTAACCATGACAGGGATAAATTATGCTAATGCTTACTCATGTTTCCTTCTTTATGTACACTATTTGAGAAAAAACCCTCCTTGGATTCAGACGGGGTAATCAAAAACATGATCAAACACTATAATGGGCCAAACTTTTTAGAACAATGTTACTTGAAGCACTTTAAGCTCTGTTCTTCAACAGTGTTTGCTCATACTGTATAGTTATTCAAAGGACTTAAGAGTTTGGTTATTCTGTTTCAGCATTTGTTTTTAAAGTATTTTTGTATAGGTTACAACACCAGTAAGATATTAATCATGCAAATATCACAGTATTGTTATATTACATTGTTTGAAACCTTGTAGCAGAATCTAAATCAAATTTTAATGCATGCAGCAAAATGTATCTTGTATCATAATAACTTAGGTTGATCAAAATTGATTTTATGGAAAAGTGTTCAAACAAACTAATGCTACATTTAATTTAATAGCAGTGTAAATTTTCAGTCATCTAGGATATGGCAACTACAAAACAGGCTTAAGGAGGGGGCAATCAAACTTTGGCTCAGTTTTTGCTGAGGATGTTTCGACACCTATCCAGGAGTGTCTTTTTTATTTTGTGTTGTTTTGCTCAACTTATCCTTAGAAAACGATTTGAATCACTCACCTGAACAGTGCCACTATTTGACAGCCCAATGGCAATATGTGTTCCCTCTGCCTCAAACTTTAGGACTTTGGAAAAACTTTGTACCCCCGTTGGAACTTTTTCCTCAGTAACCATGAAGTGTGAGTGGTTTGAAGATCCAATGACATTAGCAAGTGTCAAGCGACATGCTCCAGGGTACTGGTACATCAGCCCATCAAATGTTTGATATGATCCTGGGCCTCTTATCCAACATGTTGAAAAGCTGTTTGGTTTGCAACCTCTTTCTCCATCCTCCACTGTGCATGACTCATGTTGACCACAGCTGTGAGGGTTGCAGCTCATGGAGCCATCGCTACAACTGCAGCGCCTCCCACAGTCTGCATCCAATATGACAGTTTCTCCTGAGCGGTAGTACTGACCCTCAAAGCTGCAGCCACACTCAGCATGAGGGACACAGACACCACCACTTAGGATGTAGCCTGAATCACAGACACAGCTCTCCTGATTAGGGAGGGGGCAGTTGTGGGTTGAATTAGGGTTGACGCATGTGGCTGGACATCCTGTACCTTGGGCCTCAAAGTGGCTATTAGCTGGGCAAGGGATTTCTAAACACAAGGAAAGGAAGATATTCCTTATTTGTACATTTACCAGTCCTTACACTTTTATAGCAAAATTAAACGGACTGACCGACATACCACAGAAGTTAGAACTCCGCCAGCTTTGTGGCTGGATACCATTTTGTTGACACTGACTTGAGTAGACATTAAGCGCTTGGCACAAAATGGGTTGATACCCTCCGCCGACACACAGATCATACACACAGCTGTCCACAAAGGATCCTGGAGGGAGTTGTTGATGGCAGGCAGCAAACGGTCCTGAACTGTCCTCAAGAATACCACAGTGAGCAGAACTTCTGTACAATGCTGATTGATCTGCTGAGCAGGCGGCACAGGCCAATCCTCCACACTGAGCCTCACAGCCGGGCTCATCATCCCCTGGTGCCTTCCAGCTGTTTGCAAAAACCACATCAGAGCTCACTACTTCACCTTCACGGGTTCGAAAGTCATCTTCAGGGTGATTGTTGAAGTTTCCACATAGGCCACAGGTGTTATTCTGGTACGTGTAGGGCACACTGATCTGGACATAGTGATTCATGTCGTATGACACCATGACACCAAAGTCAGTGCTGACAGTCAGAGAAAAACCTGATTGATAAACTTGGATAGTGCCGTGTCTAAGGGTGAATGGAGCTGTGGCAAAGTTTCCATTAATCTGAGAGCAACAAAAAAAAAAAGGTATAAATATAAACAACACAGGAAAAGCTTACCTTATATTACTGTAAATAGGAAAGTCTTTTTACCTTAGCCACACCATGATGACCTTTAACAAGTTCAATAGTTTCATTATAGACAAAGACTTTGACCAGTCGTGTCCATGAAACATGAGTGCTGCCACGATGCTCGTTCTTGCCCTCCACTCTATAGTAAGGCAACTCATTCTGACACTGTTCTGACAGAACATAAGTACATGTACCCTGAAAGTGAAACACTGAGTTGTCAAAGGTGTAGTAATGTGGATCCCCGCTGATGGTGCAGGTACGTCTTCGCACTGTCTGGCAGGAGTACTGAAAGGAAGCTGGCCGACAAATTTGGGAAAAGGAGCAGGGGTCATTGTAGCACTGCAGCCCTGCCCTGGTGCAGGTGCACTTCTGTGCACAAGTGCTGTCACTCCAGAAAGAGTCCCCAATTTGAACAGACATGTCTTCAAAGAAACAAAACGAAAGTGTTAAAAAGCACCCTACTAATGCTCTTATAGTAATTTTACATCAGCTCCATTTCAAAATGAATTCTAAATGACTATGGATATACAAAGGAAATTTTAACAACACTATTAAATTCCATTAAAAAACAACTTATAATGAGCGTTCACATTGTCAAATATTGAAATAATTTTTTGACAAATGTTTATTATACAAAATTTGTGTTGTTTACCTTTACCACCTAAGTATTCATCTTTTATTTACATTTTTTTTTTATAAAAGGTGCAACAGAGGTACAGATAAAGTTGAAAGTGTTTAGTCATCCAACAAGAAAGCTAATTCTAATTGTAAACATCCGCTATATGCCTAAACATAACCAAATAATAACAGAAATCTGTGACCTTATGAAATATATTTTAGCACATTTTATTTTTACAATGAATAGTAAAAGGGTTCTTTTCACAAAGCAGGTTTAACAAACTAAGATTCAAATCCGCAACTCTAAATTGATCTAGATTAAGGTCAGGAACTCTGAGTTTTCGGTTTCAAAATTGCTGCTATGAATTAGTTCAATCAACTCTTAGTAGGTCCACTCAGAGTTGAACACTCGCTTAACAAGTTTTAAAAGCTATTATCAATGGAACCTCAATACGAAGAGTCACCATGACAACAGGCAACAGGAAGTGCCAATTCCACCCCAATGGAAGTAGAGATTTTAATGATAAAGTGGAAAAAAATAGAGAATGTGTTTAAAAGATAGAAAAACAGCGCTACAGATGCAAAGAAGAGGAAGATGGCAAAGGAGAAAATTGTTGCTTGAGTTAATGCGTAAGTGTATATGCAGTCCTCAATGGCAGGACATTTTTACATGTATTAAAAGCACCCTCATCTCTATTGTTCCATTTGTAGAAAACTAAAATAAGATTCTTCCTGATCAAAATCACATACCTAGACTGAACTGTAATTCACCATGAACGTTTCTTCATAGTCAAAATACTATACTGACCAGTAACAATAGGAATTTGGAGTGCTATAGGCCTAGTTTATTTCTAAACATCCATAATATTTATTCTAGATGTGAAGAATATCATTTTGTTTGAAATTGTAATTTTGACAGGGAAATTTTTTTTTCAGATACTGTATCAGGAATACATATTTAGTATTTAGCAATTTTGATATAGTCGTAAATATCAAGAAATTTTGCCATAGCCTGTTGTCACCACGATAACATTAGAGGTTTATTCCCTGAATGAAAGTTGATCAGTGTATTCTATTTAGGTGAAATCATCTGGCAGCAGATGAGATGAAGTCTAAAACGTTGCTTGAATAGAAGGAACATCCCATGAGATGCTAATCATCTCATGGGATTCTGTCTTCTTTTACACAGCAAATACTAAGAAGCTGTTTGCAGATGTTTCGCATGTTATCATCCAAATAAATGGTCATTATTAGAGGTTATCAGTCCCATGGGATGGCTTCAAATTGTGCCAGTAGGCTCAGTAGTTTGTTATCACTGAATTAATCCTAACCCTAAAGTAATTCCTTATCCCCAGGCAGAATTAACCAATTTATATGTAATCTAAAATTAATTTCAGAAGTCCTTCATGTACTGTAAAAATGAATAAATACAAATTAAATGATCTGCATGCTGCTCATATAAAACAAATTAAAAACAAATATATTTTATAGCCTGTCAACTGAGTTATAGGAATCCTCTCCCTATAAATATTTATTTCTCTGTGAAAAAGTACAGATCATTATTTTATAAGGTCCCCGTCGAACAGACATGCAATGTTTGTTTTTAAAAGCTAATGTGTCTAGTGGACCTAGGGATTGATTTTTTATTTTTTTTTATGCAAAAAAAAAACAAACACAAATCGGACTAATCAGGAAATAAAACAACGTGATTGGCTGTAAGGAGTGCGGACACAGAGGACACTCTAAGTTTACTGAACAAAACGTGCACCCGACCAGCTTAGCTCTGGGGAGAATGTTGCTACGGTGACTGAAACAGAGATTGATTAAACTCAATTTGTAAAAATGGAAAACTCAGAGTTTACCATATTTCAGGTTTATAAAACTTTGAGTTTTCAGTAATTCTGCTTTGTGAAATGGACCCCAGGGGCAATCAAACTTGTATTCTTCAGCTTTTAGCAGTAAATGTGTACTGTACTTATTTTTAAGCGGAAACTTGGACTTTTTAATGGCCTAAAATCATTTTCCCTTACTTTTTGTAAAATGAAAGCATATGCTGTGTTCAAATTCATTGTGGACAGCTTCTAAAACATTAGCATGTATGAATTTAAAACACACATTGTAACTGCCTGAATCTCAAAAGTTTTATCAAATTTTTTTTTTTATTGTAAAAAATTAGGTGCAAGGTAGAAATGTTTATAAAAAGCATTCTTAAGAGAGTAAATAACTCCGATGGAAGTGATACAGTGTAAAAACTATAGCAGCTCAAACTACTTCCATTTTTTAGATGTCTCTTTAAAACACCGTTGACATATTTTGTGGTTGATTATATTTATCCTATATTGTCTCTAACTGAAAGTAAGCATAATTATCCATCATACTGATATTTGCACTTGCACTGCAACAGATCAGCAGTTTGTAAGTGTGCTACACATATATATCTCTTACTTTGAAAAGTGCAGCCTCTTGATCCATGATCAAGTCTGAAAGCCCAGCGACCAGGCACGTTGACGTTACTACCATCACGGAAAACTGAGTAATTGCCTAAAACATTACTGGAGAAGGATCCAGGAACAGTGAGATGGTGAGTGGAATTGATTGTGTCATATCCAACCTGAAAATACAGAGTTATATTTAATATTTAAATCTTAAAACTTCTGAGTATTAACATTCAAAGTGAAAGGTGGAGATTTAAGGTTTAATACCACATCATTTGCATTTAGGAGCTCCAGGCAAAGCAAGTTTGTTTATAGAGCACATTTTAGGAGTAAGACTGGTTGTACCACAAAGAAAACAAAAAAATTCCAAAAAACAATTGAAAAATACTTAATAGAAATACACATTAGATAATTATTGAATATCACTTAATGAAATAATTAATAAAATTAATGAAGCAAAAAATTAAAATGAACAATTAAATCGAACCTGTACATTCCAAGATGGAGGGGTTATTTTACCATAGTTCATCAGTACAAAGGAATACTGGCCCCCAGATATCAAGACAGCCTGGACTGTTGTTCGCTGAAAATAAACAAAAATATTGTAATAGGATGTTTAGAGAAAAACATAGACATAATACATTTCAAAGAGTAGAACAAAAACCTACTGCACTCTGGTGAAGCCAATAGGGCATTTCATACCAAGTTGCTACAAAGACCCAGTTAGCATTAAAGTTGAATTGTGGGAAATATTTGTTGATGTCCTCTGTTGCCTGGTTGAGAATGCTGCCATTTGTGTATTGCTTATAGTACACCAGACCGGTCCATGTGTTGTCAAAGTCAGTCCAAAATGGAGCAATTATGTCCCTGCTTCCATACATTGGAAAACTTTGAGGTATGTACATCCACCATGGACTGTCAAAGGTCATGTGTCCATTATGGTTCACCTAAAAAAAAAAGGGGGGGAAAAAAATGATCTGGTAAATTCAGAAACTATTCTTCATTTCAATATGTTTGACATTCTTGACATACATAAATCTGATTATACTGCGTTCCAAAATACACAAAAGGTCGTTGTAGAATAATCTGAGGGGAGCTTCCATCAAGAGCTGGTTGAGTTGTCTGTCCAGCAATTGGGTAAAGAGGTCCTTTAAATACAAAAAATAAAGAAAGAAACACATTGAAAACAAATTGAATACACGTATTTATGAAACAGATCTTTGGCCTAAAATATTGGTAATTAAATCACTCCAATTCTGCTAAAATTCTGTAATATACAAACTCAGCTGGGACACTTCAAGATCTTTTTGCAACATATTAAACACTAACATTCTTTAGAAAAAAAAAA
>NW_015150568.1:1415235-1416303 GCF_000732505.1 Cyprinodon variegatus
TGCCGAGGCCTGAGCGCCAAAGTTCAAACTATTGTATCAATAAACTCTTCTAATTGCATCTTTCTCTCTCTGTGAGTTTTTCAGATTGAAATATTGTTACATTCACATCCATTTTAACGTTGACTTGTACTGCTGCAATGCTTTTTAAAATAAATTTCCTAAATAAGCCTTTTTTGCAGCAATGACTTGCCAAATATTTCAAGAGTGTAAAAGAATGTAAATAAAGTGTGAAGAGACTAAAAAAGTGTTAATAAAAGTGAACATAAAGTTAAATGGTGTATAGAGAGCCATTTCATTCATAATAGAATAAATACTGCTATTGATAAATTGTCAATAGATATTCCATTAAATAAATGAACATCCCCATGAAAGAAAATTTAATGCGTTAGAGTAATTTTTATTTCATTTTATAAAATTTTCAGATTTTTATTCAAAGATTTATAAATTATGTAGTTTATTTATTTTATTATGTATTTACTTTTATTTTTATTTATGTATTTAAGCAACAATGGAGTATTATTTTATGTAGTTAAACATTCTTTTAATATTCAAGGATTGAAATAACTACTTTTAGTACCATAATTAGATTATTTATGGGGACCTTGATAAGGCACAGATCATACTCAACACAGCTCAGCGTGAGGGACTATTCTGATTTGATTTGTCATCATAAATGGAATAATTCAGAAGCTTCAAAGCAGATGCATTCCACAATTCCTAACCAGCACCGCCCTAATAATAAAACACCGCCTCCTAATTTGAATATTAGAACATGAAATAAAGGAGCTTAAAATGAAAAACAGAGTTAAAAATAAGTCACTTAATAATACATAAAGTAACGTTACAATTGTCATAAAATATTACTCCATTATTAAATACTGTAAGTAAATACAATAAATAATAAATCTTTGATGGAATAAAAAAACATTAAATATGATATAATGAAATAAGATAAAAAATATTGTAACATTGTTTTTATTTCATGGGGATATTTATTTAATGGAATATTTATTAACAATTTATCAATAGCAGGATGGATGGATGGATGGATGGATGGATGGATGGATG
>NW_015150568.1:1417098-1434632 GCF_000732505.1 Cyprinodon variegatus
ATGGATGGATAAATTGATGGATGGAACAAAATGACTCTCCATAGAGGTGGACCAGAGCCCAGCAACACACTCCACCATGCAGGGTCAAAGGTGAATAAAGAATAAAAGTATAATAAAGGTATTTATTTATCAGAACAGTTTTCTGTTATGTTTTTCATTCGTATATATATACTCCTATATCAGAAAACTAACAGCCAGTGTGATCAGCCATAATTAGCGGTCTGGTTTGGTGGTAAAAATCCTGAACAGTGCCTCCCTAGTATTAGGGAAGCATTCCTTAAACTTGGAGAAAGAAACTGAAATTTAAATGTTACCTTTAAAGGTAACATTAAGGAGAGGTGGCGAAACGTCCTCAAATCTTGGAAACCAAGTCCAGTGGATATTTTTTTAATTTTTACGGAATGACTATGACCTGGATGATTGAGAACCTTCATCAGCATGTTACCTTTAAATATTTATCAGGACCTTACAATGGATAACTATGTGGTCGTTTTTCTGTTCTATATTTTCAAGGTCAAAAACTCTCTAAACCTAGCAGGTTTAAAATTAATCTATAGTATCTTAGCCTACCATATGATGACCATATGATATGAGTTTACACCTACAATGCCAGAAAATTAATATTTAACATAATATGAAAATACCTAATGATATTTATAATTCATATTTCTTAATTATTCATTTTCATTTATTCATTGTTTTAAAAACTTGAAAATCTGAGACCCCTGAAAAAATCTGATTAGTGCATTTCTGTAGCAATTACATTCAGACAGACAGAGAGAATCAACACACCTGGGTTCTGAGTTGTAACTCCGCCTATAAAACACAAATAACCATTTACATAATGCTTATATATCTAATGGTAATTCATTATAGATCGACAGATTCAACCCAGCCAAATTCTAAGTTGCCATTCCAACTATAAAACACATAATTTACATTATGCTGAACTAACCAGTGTTCATTACACGGTTTTAAAGATCGAGAGACAAACAAAGTTTTAACCTACCTGAGTTCTGAGTTGTTGTTCCACCTATAAGACACAAAAAACAATTACCAAATGCTAAAACATCTAAAGTTGATTCATTACACCTTTTTAAGATGGACTGACAGATTCAACCTACCCAAGTTCTGAGTTGCCATTCCACCTATAAAACACATAATGATTTACATTTGCTGAAATAAATGC
This sequence comes from Cyprinodon variegatus, assembly GCF_000732505.1. Taxonomy (NCBI): domain Eukaryota; kingdom Metazoa; phylum Chordata; class Actinopteri; order Cyprinodontiformes; family Cyprinodontidae; genus Cyprinodon; species Cyprinodon variegatus. Next base: position 1,418,288 of record NW_015150568.1, read on the forward strand.
ATTTTTTCATTACATTTTATGATTGACAGACAGACAGCAGGAAGTATTAACCCACCTGAGTTCTGAGTTGTTGTTCCACCTATAAGACACAAATAATAATTTACCAAATGCTAAAACATCTAAAGTTGATTCATTACACCTTTTTAAGATGGACTGACAGATTCAACCTACCCAAGTTCTGAGTTGCCATTCCACCTATAAAACACATAATGATTTACATTTGCTGAAATAAATGCATTTTTTCATTACATTTTATGATTGACAGACAGACAGCAGGAAGTATTAACCCACCTGAGTTCTGAGTTGTTGTTCCACCTATAAGACACAAAAAACAATTACCAAATGCTAAAACATCTAAAGTTGATTCATTACACCTTTTTAAGATGGACAGACAGATTCAACCCACCCAAGTTCTGAGTTGCCATTCCACCTATAAAACACATAATGATTTACATTTGCTGAAATATATGCATTTTTTTCATTATATCTTATGATTAACAGACAGACAGCAGGAAGTATTAACCCACCTGAGTTCTGAGTTGTTGTTCCACCTATAAGACACAAATAATAATTTACCAAATGCTAAAACATCTAAAGTTGATTCATTACACCTTTTTAAGATGGACTGACAGATTCAACCTACCCAAGTTCTGAGTTGCCATTCCACCTATAAAACACATAATTCACATGATGCTAAACTATCCAGTGTTCATTTCACCTTTTTAAAGATTGAGACACAAAGTTTTAACCCACCTGAGTTCTGAGTTGTCATTCCACCTATAAAACACATAAAAATTCACATAATGCAAAAACATCTCATGTTAATTCATTACACTTTTTTAAGATCAACAGACAAATTCACCCACCCAAGTTCTGGGTTGCCATTCCACCTGTAAGACACAAATAACAATTTACAAAATGCCAAAATATCTACTATCTAATTTTATTTTTCATTAAATAATACAGATGCAGATAAATAGAAATAAAAAGTTCTCAGATAAGATCGGAGGTGTATCTATAACTACGCAACCGATTTCATAAAATAAGATTATGCAGTCTATGTTAAATTAATTCATTAACTTTATTTTAATCAAAAACAAAATAAAATACCACAATATCACACCAAGATCCCCAATAAACCTGCTTTTCAGTTGACTGCAGGCCTACAAACGTCACTTTTAAGACGGCAGAGGTCCCAAGCGCCACCTGGTGGTTATCCGGGTACATTGCAGTTCTTTTTGAAATAAAAAAACTGGCCTCAGGAAATACATCGTGATTCACGCGGGAATCACACAGGAATCACGCAGGAAACCGTCCATTTCCAACCAGTGCCCACTGTACTGTTCATAATACCATTTTAAAGATCGAGAGAAAAAGTTTTAACCCACCTGAGTTCTGAGTTGTTGTTCCACTTATGTGACACATATAACCATTTACATGATTCTAAAATATGTCATTTTAATACATTTCACCTTTTAAGATTGAAAAACAGACAGAAAGTTTCAACCCACCTGAGTTCTGAGTTGTCATTCCACCTATAAAACACATAATAATTTACAAAATGCTGAAATGTCTTTACACCATTCTAAGATCGACAGACAGATTCCACCCACTCAAATTCTGAGTTGCCATTCCACCCATAAAACACATAATTCACATGATGCTAAACTATCCAATGTTCATTATACCCTTTTAAAGATCGAGAGACAGACAAAATTATAACTCACCTGAGTTCTGAGTTGTTGTTCCACCTATAAGACACAAATAACAGTTTATATAATTCTAAAATATGTCATTTTAATTTATTACACCTTTTAAGATTTACAGATAGACAGCAGAGAGTTTCATACCACCTGAATTCTGAGTTGTTGTTCCATCTAAAAACACAAACAATGTACATAATGCTAAAATATCTAATCTTACTTCATTACACCTTTTTAAGATCTATAGACAAAGTTTTGACCCACCGGAGTTCTGAGTTGTCGTTCCACCTATAAAACAAAATCATTTACATGATGTTAAAATATCTCTTAATTCATTACACTTTTTTAATATCAACAGACAGACAGTTTAAACCCACTTGTGCTCTGAGTTGTTGCTCCACCTATAAAACACAATGATTTACATGATGTTAAAATATCTCTTAATTCATTGCACTTTTTCAATAGCAATAGAAAGATAGTTTAAACACACTTGTGTTCTGAGTTGACATTCTACCTATAAAGTCTAGATCACACTGATTGCATTCGACATTTTTTTCCATGTCACACTTACTGCTATGAGTATAGAGAATTATGCATAAAGGGAACAAATCCTGATTTGCGCAATTTTTTATTTATTTATTTATTTATTTATTTTTTTGCTTTTTTCAGTTTGCCCCAAAAATTAAAACAATATTCCCTGCCTAACTGTGTCAGATCAGTAAAAGAAATGAAAAAGGATCAAAACAAAACAAACAAGCCAAAAACAGTTGGTTCGGCTAAAATGACCAACCGAAATCAGCTAAAAGATTTTGATATATTATAAAAAGGACTGCTCAAAAAAAATTTAAGGAACACTTTGAAAACACATCAGATCTCAATAGGGAAAAAAATCATGCTGTTTATTTATACTGATATGGACTGAGTAATGTGTTAGGAACAAAGGGATGCCAAATCATTTGATGGAAATGAAATTTATAAACCTACATAGGGCTGAATTCAAATACTCCCCAAAAATTAAAATGAAAAAATTATGGGACAGGCTAGTCCATTTTGCTGAAATTTCATTGCGGCAACTAAAAATGGTATTCAGTCATTTGTTTGGCCCCCACGTGTGTATGCATGCCTGACAACGTGGGAGCATGATACTAATGAGACGACGGCTGGCCTGGGATATATCCTCCCAGATCTCGACCTTTAGTCGTTCTGTTCAGTTTTGTTTATTTCAAGGTTTATGTCCTGGATCCTGGCGGCCAGTGGAAAGAGGGTTTTTGTGTCTGTATCGTCTCCTGATCGCCCACTGTTCCTCCCTTGCTGAGCACTCTGGGTTTTGGCTCTTTAAGTGGTTGGGATCAGTTTTTATTCCAGTAAGCCTGGCTCCAAGCTGGAGACCAGTTTAAAGCTTATGCATCAAGTTCTGGTTTCCATGTCCTGCCTCTGCTACCCTCTTCCACTGAGCCTGCCTGTCTGGTCATGCTTCTAGACTCTGTCAGACTCTAAATCTGCCTGGGTGCTTGTTATTGCCTGGAAGCCTGGATCCTGCCACCTGTCTGTTCCTGCCTGGTCTGGATCCTGTCTGATCTGTCTGTTCCTGCCTGCCCTGTATCCCTGACCAGGATCTGCTTCCTGCAAGTCATCCAAAGCTGCAGCACAGGGGATACTCTGAGTGACGCATCAGCCTTCAGTCCAGCAGCAACCTTCTAGGGTGATGGACTGGACTGTTGAACCAGGTAAGTGACTCACTGAGCTCATCATCTTCTGTCAGATGATTGTGGTCACTTACCTGTGTTTCTCCTAAAGAGTGTCTGAGATAGGGCGGTCCGAGCATCCACGAGCCACAGATCCTAGCAACTCCACTTTAGTTTTGTTTGTTTTATTTAATAAACGCTTTGAACTTTCCTACTGGCTGTCTCTCCTTGAACACTGGGTCCATCTGTCCTGTTTCATGACATGGGAGCCAAGTTCAATGCCCTAACCAATAGGCTGCCACTCCTCAAGTTATCTGAATGTTGTTTGTAGGAAACATAATTAGAAGAATTACATTTTTGAATATTTACAATTAGCTATTATGATGAATTTTTTTTAGAAGCAATTTTGTTGTCTGAAGTTAGGGGTATTTAAACAGCTGTTCTGCAGGTCAGAACCAGACCAGGGTAGTGGTGTGGACTTTCTTAAAAATCTGTTTCAATTTTTTTCTTAAAAAACAAACCAATTGAGATCCCTGAAAAGATCTGCCTACTAGGGGTATATCACAAAAAGACAGAGGCTCAACCTGAGTTCTGAGTTGTCGTTCCAGCTATAATACACACAAATGATATTTAACATAATTTTATTGATTATGCATCCATCCACCCATCCAACATCCACCCACGCTTACTGAGAGAAAGTTTATCTCAGACAGAAATAGAAAGATCCATAGATAGAAACTTTCAGCTTACTAGAAGTCTTAATTGTCACTTCACCTTAGGAAACACAGTTATCTTCAAACATTACAGTAGATTTAGATAACAAATGGTATTCCATTAGACTCATCTGAATTGTGCTGCAAGGGTTAGACCAGAACTTTACGTTTTCATGTGAACAAACTTCTTTAGGCATTCATAGAAAGGTTTTATGAGTGGTTACTTACTTAAAACTGACAGAAGCAGTAGAGGCAGAATAATTTTGCCTGCCATTCTTCAAAGTTTAATGTTAAACCTGCTAAGAAAAACAAAATCACCTTTAGGATACACTAATGATGTTGATCCAGAAAAGCACAAAGAACAAAGCATTTTCTTACACCCTGACTTATTTGAAATAAAACAATCCTGAAAGTTTTTTCACTTTTGCTCAAACAAAAAAAAAAGAAAGTTCTTTATTCATTTATAAAATGAACACTTTTTACCTTTTCTATGGACCCATCTGTAGTGTAAACATCTCGAATGAAAGAACAGTGCCGTAACAAGGCTTTATACAGTGAGATTTGGCACAAATCCCACATTCTACATTTACTGATAAGCAGCATTAAAATAACAACAGCACAGCTGCTTCCTCATATTTTAGCTTGGTAATGTTTGATTAGGAAGGACAGTTTCACTTTTTAGTACACCCTGCATTGTATTTTTGGTCATGGGTCCCCCTCAAGATGTGACATTTTGAAACCCAATAGGGCTAAAAGGGGTACTCAAGGCTATGGTACAGTAAAGTAATCAATCAACAACTTCCCTAAAATAAAAAAAAGCAACATAAATATCCTTGTTGCACCTGTAGGCTGGAGCCTGTAGCATTTTCTGGAGACACCAAAAGCTCTGTTAGATTGTCACCTATTTTTATTTCGAATACCAGTTTATGTTAGTGAAAACTGTGAAAAAATAAAACCTTCCCCTTGCATTTTGAACAGAGTGATTTTTTTAGGAAACAGTACAATAACAGGAAATGGATAGGTTTTTATGGATATTTTTTTAAGAAAATGGGGCTTTATGTGTTGATTTTGTATTTTTTTTAATGGAATATTTTTTTGCTTGATATGTGTAAAATAGTGACCAGATCTCTGGCAAAATTCAGCTAAAACTCTCTGAAAATTCTCTCACTGAGTTATAAACTGTTCCAGAGTCTTTTAGTTGCAGTCTTCTCTATAAACATTGTTAATTACATTTTGATTTAATTATTTTCACCTGTTTTGTTTTATGTCAAGAGCTTTATGTGTTCGTCATGACATGGGGCACTGCTTTGTATTTTTATGGATTCGCTGGTGTGGCTGTCATAGCTCTCTGAGCAAGCACCTCTGCTTTCTTTATATTTAAGAAAAAAAACATGTTAATTATCTATTTATCTATTTGTTTTTATTCAAGAATCTCACCAGTATATGCGGTAAAGTAGTTTAAACTTTTTGGACACAGAGGCTCAGGTGTACAATACAGCACAGATCTTTGTGTATTTTGTGTATGCAATCTATATTTTTTTTGTATATAATCAACAGGCACAAAAAAGACAAAGAAATCTTTGATTTTAATGAAAACGTTCAAGGTTGGTCTTATTTAAAACTTAAAATTTATTGTAAAACCGAACTGAAGATTCATCAAAAAGGAAGAACAATGCACAGATAAACATAAAGTTGTAAGATCATCGTGGTTTTAGAAGTTGAAAAATTATAATTTTTCTTTCAGCCTTCTTCCCCAAGCACCATGGATGAAACACACATAAAAATTTTCCGGGCGCTCAAGGACCAAAGAATGTTCTGTTTGTTTGATGTGGTTGAAAACATCTCCAAGTCCCAAAAGCTGAACAACAGGTCTAGCTTGTAAAGTTTTTTTTTGTTTTTTTTCCTGGTATTTGCTGAAATGTGAAAAAGTCTGCACTTCCATGAAACAATGTGTATAATATGCATAGCAAATATAAAGCCTCTTTTTTCATATTTCTTAAAAATATCAAGACACATCATGAAGCTCTGCCTAAAAGATTACAACATTTCAATTAATTCAGTAAGTACCATTCAGCTTTTATTTGGATTTGCAACATTTATGTTCAGATGTCCATTTCCTGTTAGTTTATTTTAATGGTAATTACAAGTAGATATTTTCTGGCTTACCTCATAGGCATTATTTAGTTCATTCAGATCCAATCTAATCTAAAAAAGACTAAATCTCTAACAGGTTTAAATGTTGTTGTTTTTACCCATTTTTGTTACTAACACTAAGACATTACACCTCTACAGTGTTTGTGTAGAGTAATTTAGTAAAACTAGTGATGCTTGCAGTACTACTAGGTTGAACGCCCAGAGAGTGTAGTCAGACTTTTTTAATCTGAGACATGCCATTATAATAGCCAGGAATCTTGCAATCATATGCTATTGCATGAAGATTGAGTCCACATAAGATCCAGACTAAAGACAAAAGGGTTGGGAAAACAAAAACCCAAACATCATAGCTGAAAAAAAGATGTTAAATTGGAAATAAAAGATCTACATAATGCTGCACATATATAAGAGCAAACTGGTGTAAAACATAATTTATCCCCAGATGTGCATTTATAAGGCAATGGTTTAATTTAATAGAAAATAAGATGAGCGGTTCAGTAAGGAGCAACAATAAGTTCAAATATGAACAAGCCAGGTAGACTGTAAAATCTAGAAAAGAATTAAAACCAAAGATAGCGTGGGTAATAATTAGGCCATGTGGAGAGTAAACAAAGCATGTTTGCAGAGAACTATGAGTAACTTGAAGAGCAGGTTTTTTTTAAGGTTGATTACAGGAAGGATTACTGATTAAAAAGCATGTGTTCCCATAGACACAAAAAAATAAAGTGTTATGCAAATATCACTAGTTGGTTGAAGGCGAAGCAGTATTTAGTCTATACATGTATGTGTTGCTGGGGCATGCTTAGAGTCAGTCTTTGGCATGCTTAAACTTTATACTTTATAAATGCTTCTCACTGTTGAAAATTTCCCTTTCAGAATATTTTGTTAGGTCATCCCAAGCCTAAAATCGAAGTCGATTAGCTTGTCCCTGTCCATTTTATTGCTATAATGTGTTTCTTTGTTCCTCCAGCTGTTTAAGAACCTGTGCACAACACAAAGGCTACCTGTGTTTTGAACACAAATAATTAATTGGTGGTAACAATTTAGTGTTTTGTGCCAACACTGTATCTCTTTTTCTCCATTTGAGTCTATATATCCATCTAATGTTTTTGAATTCTTGCCTATTGACATGGGGATAAAATATTTGTATTAATACTTTTAAGAGCTTTAGAGACGTATGGGTAGGACACAACAACACCTAATTCACCTGACCTTAATTTTCAGTACAGCATACATTTTTTAAGGTAGACTTAGACCTAGACAGATATATTTGGTCATTTTGTATACACAAGTGTAAACAAAAAGAAATGTCTTTTAGAACAACTATCTAGACAACTTTATTTTTTAAAGTGCAGCCATGATAAGGTACGCAGCAGTTGTTGTTGAGCTGCTACTACTGCCTCCAGCTCCTGAAGCACATGCTTCAGAAAGAGGACGATGATGATGATGCTGTGAAGGTGGTAGCCCCAGATCCAATCAAAATGTTGAAGCGAATTAACCCTTTTAAATAAAAATGGGACTTTGCAACTCTTAGTTCATCAGCCTTTCTTACTGCATGACTTAACCTGGTTAAGTCTTAGCTGTTCGCTACATATGAAACCCTTTTATTACGGGTCCAGATCTGTGGAAGTATTACTTTTCAGATAGTGTACACAAAGAAGGAAACAAGTTTAAGCATTAACATAATTTATTCCAGTCATGGTTAACAAAATCAGTGATACCGGCAGAAATTTGAGAGGAAGATCTCACCTTCTATTAGGCCCTTACATCTCGACTATTCAGGGTAGAACCCACTGAAAAGGCAGAGAGCTTTTGCCCACTTTCCTATTTTATCTACTGTAAAAGTCAGACAGGATGTGTCTCACCCAAAGCCCCCAGTAACTATCCAGCCCTTCTCACACATACTACAATATTATCATATAAGGTGATGCTGGAGCCACTCCAGCCAGCATATGTCATCATAAATGCCTGAACACAATGGTTGTATACAACTTCTTCATCTCTGATCCTTATTTTTTTTCCATGTCACACTGACTGCATAATGAGAGGCCCCGACTAGGCAGGGTGGGCAGATCTGCGCAAAAAGGAAATAGACTGAAAATAGTCAAGAGTTAAGTACAAATGAACTGCGGATACAAAACCAGCTGCAAACACATTAATGATGTTAACACAAAAACAAGAAAATGGAAAATTTTGCTGGTAGGGAACACAACGGCCAGTTATACAGAACTGCAAAGTGGTTCAGCAAAACGTAAATGCTCCAGACCACTAGAGAGAGATAGGGGCGGGCTCCTCTTTATGCTTTGCAAAAGGTCTGGTCCACAGATTTTGATGCATTGTAATGTCTAGGTTCTGGTTGCATGTGTCATTCATCATCTTGCCCTACTGGTCTCAAATGCTTCCTTTATGCAGGACAAGTTTACAGCTTTTCTTAACTTTGAATGTTTTTTGCTACTTGCAGCATTTTCTCTTTCAATGTATTTGTAGGTTTTGTGTTTGCAGCATGTTTGCACTTTGCTGCTCTTAATGTTCTGTGATTGCAGCATTTAAAATTCGCAACATTTTACTTTGCTCTTGTTTTGAGTGTTTGTATGACAGTTGATTTATTGTGCTTGCTAGTCTCCTTTTGTGTTTACAAGCCCAAATGTTGGTCTTTGCAAAGTTTTAGGTATTTGCTACACAAACCATCTATTTGCAACATGTTTGCAACCCTTGGACACTGTGCTGAACAATTTCATATTTGTCTTCAAAATTGGATTTTTCCTGTTAAAATAATTTCTTTTCATTTACTTTTCTGAATGTGTACTCATCCAAAGCTGCCTTTGGGAAACATATGCACACATTTATGCATTTCGTACTTGCCAGTGGAGACGAATTTACACATCTTTAAAAAAAATCAACTACAGTATAATGATGATAACTTAAACACAAACTGGGTTCTGTTATTTAGATAATATTGTAAGATGTCCCAAATCAGCCGATGGGATGGGATCAGTACTGGAATAATGTATATCGATCTATCCCTAAATTAAGTATTTTATAAACCTGATCTTTCATGTTTTTCATTTTTGGTGCAGACCTAACCATGGTTTAGACTGATCCCTAAAAGAGAAAAAAAACAAACTTAGCTGCAACTGTGAATTCTATACAAAGAGATTGGAAAAATGTTGGCCGAATTTTCTGGTTTCAATACAAGCCCACTATTTAGATGATTAGGTCAACATTTTGCAGTCCATCTTCTCTCAGTAGGATAACGCACTGTGTCACATAGCTCAACTCATCTCCAACTGCTACTTATAACACAATAATGAGTTCATTGTACCTGATTTGAATCTAACTTAGCATATGGAATGTGGAGAAATGTGAGATTCATATCAATACTATGGATAAGACCAATCTGCATCAACTCTGCTATCATCCATCCATCAACACATCATCTACTTATCAATTAGGGTCACGGTGGACTGGTGCCTATCACCAGATGTCTATGGGCAAAAGGCATGGAACAACCCTTTATAGGATGCCAGTCTGGGGTAGATAGTGCTACTACATGAATAAAAAAAAACAGGGTTTAAGTAAGAAATTTGACAGCAATAGATGAAGCCAGCTCATGATTTTTAATTAAAAAGTTTATAAAACTTAGTACCTTACATTCCTTTCAGAAACTTGTAACCATTTGCAGTTAAGCAGGAAATGTGCATGAAACAAGATGTTTCTGTAATGCTGTGCAAAATAATAATGATAGAAGAAAACAATAACAAACATGCGGAAACTCTTAAGAAAAGCAACGCTGTAGAAGAACACATTAGTCATTGTTATTGTTGGCTCACTGCCAAAACAGTGATTGGTAATTGTTCTTGATCCGGTTTGCAAACACAAAAAAATGAGTCACTGTTTCATTATAAAGTGTTAGTGGTGGATTGACAGGTTTTGAAATAAATCTGGGCTAACTTTAAGCTTCGTGACATTCTCATTGCATTATATTTTAGGTGTTTCTCGTTTTGAAATAAACAAATCTAGTGGTGGGGTAATGAATCAAAAAAACAAGTTAGTTAAAAGTTAATCATTACCTATGTAAATTGTAATGAAATTTCTTTACTAGTTACTAAATTTCAAAAGTGACTACAGTCTGTATCACTTTACCTTTTCTTATATTATTGTTCGTAAAAAATAGCAGTATCATCACTTGTCTTTGCATGGTGTTTATTGTATCACTAGAAGCAAAGTACCATGTAAAACCATAGGCACAAACAATGACAACTCTTTCTGCATAAAGACATGTGGATCACAGTTAACAAACAATGTGATAAAGGAGTCTGTATGAAGTTAATCAGAAGTACCAACAAGTTTAATAAAGGGTTAAATAAAAAAAAATAAAATAAAATTGTTAAAAGAAATGAAAGAGTCAATAAAAAAAATAACAATAATAGCATTATTGTGACATAAATTAAGACAGAATTGCAACTTAAGCTAATAAAAGAAGTAAAGATACATGTATTTTGCATTTGCAAAAAAAGTGCACAGTGAAAATGGGAAGTGCCACACGTTTATCTCAAAAACCTTATCCCACTCATTTCTATCAATTAGCTAAATAATAAATTGTGAATATAGTATTAACTGAAACTGGGGTTGGGATGGATGGATGGATGGATGGATGGATGGATGGATGGATGGATGGATGGATGGATGGATGGATGGATGGATGGATGGATGGATGGATGATTATGATTTACAATTTGCTCAATTACCAGGTGTTACTTGGTTAGACATTTTGAACAGGCTGTTTAAATCCAAGATGTCTCCACCATTAGTAAATATCAATAACTTGGTTTATAAATTAGGCAGAGCAATTAATGATACACCTCAAGAAAAATATTTGTCTCTCTCTATTCAAGATATTAACCAAAATGGAGGTAGGCTCTTCTCTTTTTAGACAATCGGTCACTGCTGTATAAATAACCACAAAATGATCACAATTAAAACAGATAGGTGCTTAATAAATTGAACCTAATAATCCCTCACGGAAAAGCCTCAAAACTTTCAGCCTATGCAACAGGACATTAAGTTTTCTAGACGACATTTCACCTTTGGCCCAAAGGGCTTCTTCTATGAGAAGAAGCCTCTTGGATGAGAGGCCTGGATGAAACGTCTTATACAAAACTTCATGTCCAGTTGCCTAGACTGAACTTTTTCAGCTTTTATTTTCATTACACTGCCAGCTCAGTAAGCAGTAGCGACTCAGCAGTCTCAGCAGACTCAGGCAATCCACTAACTAGTTACCCTTTTAAATTATTTATTAATTTTAGTAAATGGGTATAATATTTTACACCATAGATTCACCATTGTCATAAATTCTTTAATAATCTTATTTATATTTGACTCCAAGGAAAAGAAAGGAAATAAGTTAAAGAATGGAAATAAGTTAAAGAAAAAATAATGATAACTAAGATGGTTCATAGCTGACTTGGCTATTGGCATCCGAACGGTGGGCGCTATGAACCTCTGGACAACAAGGGCGAGGTTGTTGGAATTCTTTGGTACTATGAATTAAATCTCTTTTGGGATGCTCGTTTGCCATGCCGTCTTGGCATACTTCCTGATCTCTTGCATCCAAAAGGTTTTGGTTTCGTAGTACGTGGTTACTTCATACCCAATGATCTTGTGAATATTGTGGAGGAAAAGAGATTCTAAGGTGTGGGTTTCCTTGAAGCCAGGAGCATTGCCCCCCTGGAAATACACAGATTGCAGCTGACAGTAGTATTGTTTCAGTGCTTCATTCTTTTTCTGCTGGATACCAAGGGCACGGAACAATGTGGAAAATGGATCTGTGTAAACCAAATATTCCTCTCTTAAAGCGTGACAAAGAGAAGAATAGTGATACAGTATCTAATGGAGGGCAGGAGGCTATCCGTTGCAACACATGAACTCTTCTTGACGTTGTCTTCCAGATTAGCCTGAATTGCTCCTGAGCGGAGGGGCTCGTTAATTTGTTCATTACATTTAGTATTAAAATATTTTACCTGTTTGGTTTCATATTAACGGCATTGCGCAGAGGTTGGTCATGACATGAACCACTGCTTTGTATTTTCATTGACAGCTGGCACTGCTGTCATAGATCTGTGACTATGCATGCACCTCTGCTTTGTTTATATTTAAGAAAAGCACATGAAATTAAACTATTTTACTTTTTAGAATCTGGACCAGTTAAATGCAATAAAGTAGTCTCAACCTTTGTTGACACTGGGCTCAGGTGTATATTACAGCACAGATCAACGCAAATCAGAACATCTGCTCATAGTAAGCATGACATTGCTGTTAACAGCAACAGTCACTGACTCTGACAAAGGCTATGGTTCTAGAAAGACTAGAATGATTAGCAAAACTTTTACAGACTGTATGCTTTACATATAATCAACAATTTTGTATATAATCAATCAATCTGAGCAGTAACTTATAATACCCACTTATACTTTAACCTGTTATTTTAGCTTTTCCTTCAGGATTCAGGACCTAACAGGCACAACAAAAGGACTCTTGACCCTTTCTTCCTGATATTTTTCATATTAATGAAAACATGTCAGGTTGTTTTTTAATTTAAAACAATTAACTGAAGATTCATCAAAAAGAAAGAACAATGCAAAGAGAAGCACATAGTTGTATGATCATTCCGGTTTTAGAAGTTAAGTGATTAAAATTTTCCTTTCAGCCTTCTTGTCCAAGGGTCATGACTGAGACTCGAATGAAAAATTTCCAAAGGTTCAAGAACAATAGAATGTTTGTTTGTTTGATTTGGTTGAAAACATCTCCAAGTTTCAAAAGCTGAAAAACAGGTCTAGCTTGTAATGTTTTTTCCTGGTATGTGCTGAAATGTGAATCTGCACTTTTATGAACCGATGTGTATGTTGTGATTTTATGTTCAATTCTATTCCCAGTTAGCTGGGAATTTATATTTCTGATACTTTAAGATGTTTATTGCCCTCCCCGGTAGGGGGTGTAAAATATCTTATTTAATCAGATATTGTTTTGGCTGTTATCTACTGTTTATGACACACAGTCCTACTAGCTGTGTGTTAGAACAATAAATGAAAGAGTGATTCGAGCACTAATCATGGTCAGTTAATTCTGCACATACATAGAATAAGTTCACCACAACTTCTGTTCATAATATACGTTTATTAACAAAAATCATTCAGCTCCAAGTCAAACATATTTCAGTTTAACACTCTCAACTAAGTCTAGTAAAACTCAACTAAACTAAACTACTATGTACAAAGAGGAAGGGAAGCATGGTTTAAAACCATATTACAGTTTAAGATGGATTTTTGTGTTTGAAACCAAAGTTTATCTGGAAGAATTTGGAATTATGATCAAATGAACAAAATTAGCTTTTTGCTCATTTTAAAGAAATTGGAATGTTTTCAGACCAATTCACAATGCAAATCCATGAGGTGAATAAAACATTATTAGGCCGAATAATGTTTTATTAAATTATTTTCTTAATCAAGAACCAAAAACCTTTAGTCAAATGATTCTTTACCCTCTTTGAAATAGTTAGCAGCGAATAGACATCAGGATTCCACTAAATGACTCTTGGTCATACTCGGTAATGGAAATGTAATGTGCGTTTGAGAAACACATGAACACTAATGTTATATCAGTGTTTAAACTCTTAGTGAAATAAAGCTTGTCCAAGCTTCAGCAACAGCCCAACACATATTCCTGTAGCATAGCGTAGCATGCAGTCTATTCTGTAGCATCAATTAGCATTGTCTTTACTCAGCAGTAAACACATGATATGATTAACATCATCAAAAGACATATTTTTTGTTCTGTCCGTAATTATGCCAGACCTGCAAACCTTTTTCCATCTCTATAAGTTCTGAAACTCAAGAGAAATGTGTTGCAAAAGGTCTGTTTTGCAGCAGTTTGGTTCTGAAAGGTTTTGACCTATCCTTGATGGTTCTTGAGATCTGGTTCCACTGGGGCCCGCATCTCCACAGCCTACTGGGCAAGGGAGAGGAGGCAAGGAGAGCAGGAGCCAAAGAGAAAAGAAAAGAGAGAGAATCCTGTGTGCTCTGTGGTTTTGTTCTGTCCTCACAGAGAGGGGGGTAAGTTTTCACACCTCTGGTGGCTTCCATGTGACTTGCCTGTGGAAGCCTTGTCTGAAACAGGGGTTTTTGCAGAGATTCCACAGCTGATTCCACATAATCATGTCAAGATGAAATATGGACACTGGTTCCCAATGTCCAAAAAGTATGATCATGGCATATGGTGCAACATGTATGATATGCATCGCAAATATGAAACCTTTCTTTTTTATATATATATTTCTTAAAAATGTCAACACAAATCATGAAGTGCTTGAATGCCTAAAAAATAACAGCACTTCAATTAAGCTAGTAAGTACAGTTCACCTTTTACTAGGACTTACAGTATTGCTGTTAAGATTTCTATTAACCATTATTTAGTGGTAGTAACAGGTAGACATTGTCTGGCTTACCTCATAGGCCCATTTGCTTAATTAAGATTAAATCCATATTAAAAAGTGGCAAAATCTCTAACAAGTTTAGATGAACACCTCAGTGTGGAGTGGACTGCAGACTGTTTAATGTGAGCCATGCCATTGTAATGACCAAGTACCTTGCCATCATATGCTATTTTATAAAGCTGGAGTCCACAGAAGATCCAGACTCGAGACAAAAGGGTTGGGGAAACACACAAGCTTATATCAAAGCTGAAAAAAACAGTGTTAAGGTGGTAAAAAAAAAAAAAAAACACATTTTAATGCTGCAAATATATTAGAGTGCGCTGGAATGAATCATAATGTGAATGTAATGTGAATATATAATGCAATGATTTAATTTAGAAACTAAGATGAGCATTTCAGTAAGGAGTCAGTTCATAAAATTTTGATATATAAAGAGGGCAACATTTTCCAAAGTATAAAGACAAGCGGTATTAACATAAAGTATCTAAAGCATGAAAAACTATAGAAAAGGAATAAGATGGGGGGGTTCAATAAGGGGCAAAAATAAGTTCAAATATAAACAAGTAAGATAGACTAGGAAATCTACAAAAGAATTAAAACCAAAGATAGCGTGGGTAATAATTAGGTCATGTGGAGAGTAAAGACGTTTGCAGAGAACTATGAGTAGCTTGAAGAGCAGGTTTTTTTTAAGGTTGATTACAGGAAAGATTACTGTCATGATGGGATAAGATGTCTAACCCATATGCAGAAACACACGGAGGTTAGGAGAAAGTTCAAAAGGTTTATTGACAAAGTTGTAAATAAAATGTGAACAGGAACTTGGGTGGTATGACTGGTCACGGCTGGATCTCCACTGAGGAGGACAGAGAGGTTAGAGGAGTTCCATGTAAACTGCTGTTTATCAGATGATGGGGGAATACCTGCTTAGAAGTGGAACTGATCAGCAGGGGGGGCAACTTGAGGGTCCAGAGGCTAGTAGGCAGGCAGAGGGCTGAGGGCTAAGCTGAGACGGAGACAGAGTGCAGGCAGTCAGGTTTCTGGCTGAGAGATGGGATTCAGATCTGCAGAGGGGAAACCTTGTGAGTCCAGAGGCTTATCGGAAGCAGTGAGCTGAGGAGTGAGGGCTAGGCTGAGATTGAACTGAGTGCAGGTAGGCGGAGAACTGAGAGCTTGGCAGAGGCAAACTGAGTGCAGGCAGGCAGATTCCAGGTTGAGGTCTCTCTCTTCAGTGTTTCAGGTTTCCAGGCAAGTCAGGTTCTGAGAGACAGGGAGAAAACAGGGTCAGACAGGTTCACAAGAATCAGGCAAGATCTGGTAGACTGCCTCAGGTTTTGCTGGTACCATTACTGGCAAACACTCTGGCGCTGGAGTGTCAGTCTCCTCCTCCTTAAGTAGGAGTCCTCTTGATGAGCAGATGGAAGACAGGTGTTGCAGGTGAGCACAAGCCCTCAGGAAGGGATCCTCAGCGCCCTCTGGTGGGCAAGCCTCCGGATCCCAACAGGACCCACCCCCTCAAGGGCGGATTCCAGACGTCCCCAGAAAAGTCCAAGAAAAACAAAAGAAAACAACCCACCCAGGGTGGGAGGAGGGGGAACCAGGCAA
>NW_015150568.1:1435503-1438305 GCF_000732505.1 Cyprinodon variegatus
CAGACTTGGAGGGGGCCGCCCACTGTGGCACAGGAACCACCATGGAGGGGGTTGCCCACTGCGGCACAGGAACCACCATGGAGGGGGCCGCCCACTGCGGCACAGGTACAGCCTCCGAGGGGACTTGGAGCGCCCGCTGAGGGCTCAAGGAGGCTTGGAGCGCCCGCAGAGGGCTCTTGGAGGCTTGGAGCGCCCGCAGGGGGCTCTTGGAGGCTTGGAGCGCCCGCAGGAGGCTCTTGGGGGCATACTTCCTAATACCCCGAACTCTGAAGCATCTTTGAAAGCTGGCTCAGGGGTCTCTGGACGGCACAGAGCGGGCTCAGGGGTCTCTGGACGGCACAGAGCGGGCTCAGGGGTCTCTGGACGGCACAGAGCGGGCTCAGGGGTCTCTGGACGGCTCAGAGCAGGCTCAGGGGTCTCTAGACGGCTCAGAGCAGGCTCAGGGCTCTCTAGACGGCTCAGAGCGGGCTTAGGGGTCTCTGAATCTAAGCTAACTTGCCTGCTAACGGCCTCAGGTGGGCAAGCCTCCGGATCCCAACAGGAAGCACAAGCCCTCAGGAAGGGATCCTCGGCGCCCTCTGGTGGGCAAGCCTCCGGATCCCAACAATTACTGATTAAAAAGCATTTCTTTCCATGAACAAACAAAAAAATTAAGTGTTATGTAAACATTGCTAGTTGGTTGAAGGCGAAGCAATATTTGGTCTATATGTGTTGCTGGGGCATGCTTTTTGTTGGTCATCCCAAACCTAAAATTGAAGCCGATTAGAATATCCCTGTCCATTTTGTTGCTACATTATATTCCTTTGTTCCTCTACCTGTTTCAGAAGGTTTGATGAAGATATCTTGTGAACAACACATAGGCTACCTGTGTTTTGACCACAAAGATTACTTTGTGGTAAAAATTTGGTGTATTGTGCAAACATTGTATCTCTTTTTCTATTGTCAGTTCCCATGCTCTGTTTATATGACATGTTAAATGCATAACATTTTTTTCAACGGGATGGATTCAGTCTATATATCTATCTGATAATTTTTTTCTTGATTCTTGCCGATTCACATGGGGATACAATATTTGTATTTTAAGCTTTAGAGACCTATGGGTAGGACACAGCCACACCTAATTCACCCAAGCTTAAGTTCCAGTAAGGCAGAAAATACTTTAAGGAAGTGTCTACAATTTCCTTTCAAACAAAGGCATGTGTTACCAAGAACATAAGCATGTAATTGTTAAAATGCTGAAGTGAATTAACCCTTTGAATGCAAATATATTGCAATTTTGAGTTTGTCAGCCTTTCTTGTTGCATGAGCTGACCTGGTCAATTTTTAGCTGTACGCTACATATGAGGTGAAAGTTTAATTCTAGAATAAGGCACTGAATGCAAAGACCATGCACTACAAATTATGTAACTGAAATGTGATGAGGAAAATTGTTGAAAAATTAGTTTGTTGGAAAATTGTTGGAAAATTAATTTTGCCTTCCCCTATTTACAAGAGCGAAAGTAAACTTCTTTTGGATGTTGCCCTACAAAGTTGTCAAGTACTGCAAGGCTCCAATGTATTGTAAGAGTCTTCTGCAGATCTGGTGCAAGACAGACCAATATAGAAGATCCCTCAGCTATCAACACCTACAACACTTCTATAAAAAATAACTTCTAACTTATATAAAAATAACTTAAATAACAACATTTAATTTCCCTTTCGAAGTAATTAAATATTTTTTAACTGAATTGAAAAAATTAGGGTGAGGGTTAAAATCCAGTTTGTTTTTTTTCTTCTTGGTTTTAAATTACAATTGGTCATCTAAACAATAATCAGTTGTCAATATTGTCTAATATTAAAGGCTTATATCCTGGTAGATTTAACATTTTTGTTGTTGAGTGGCTATGTTAAGCATAACCAGGGGCAGAGTTAGGAAGGCCAGGGATAATCTGCCACCCCTATGGCCACCCCTACCAAATGATATTTTATTACCAGAGGGACATTTTGTACCACCTCCGGAAAAAGCAGTCCCCTTTAAAACAGAGGGTGAAAGCACTGATACAACAGTTGAAATCTCCTAACTGCGGTATACTGGGGAAGATTCTCAGTCATCCAGGTCATAGTCATTCCGTAAAAGTTTAAAAAACAATCCACTGGACTTGGTTTTCAACGTTTGAAGATGTTTCGCTTACCATCCAGGAAGCTTTCTCAATTCAAAATGTCTGGATTCGCATTGAGTTTGAGGCTTTATATAGATAAGGCCTTGTATTGCTTGTAAACATGCAAACATCAGTTTTCCAACATAATGGAATGGAAAATTCTGCAGGTAGTGAACACAACTGCCAGTTATAAAAAACTGCAAAGTGGCTCTGCAAAACATAAATGCTCCAGACCACTAGAGGGAGATTAGGGTGTGTTCCTATTTATTCGTTGCAAAAGATCTTGTCCAAAGATATTAATACATACTGTAGTAATGTCTAGGTTCTGGTTGCATGTGTCATTAATCATCTTGCCCTAGTGGTCTGAAACACTTCCATTATGCAGGGCAAGTTTACAGCTTTTCTTAACTATGAATTTTTTTTCACTACTAACAGGATTTTCTCTTTGCATGTATTCTTTACTCTTAGCATAACTCAAGTATTTGCGTAAGGTTTTATGTTTGCACTTTATTGCACTTTATATTTGTCTTCACAATAGGATTTTTCCTGTTAACCTAATTTCTTGATTTACTTTTATGTGAAGTCATCCTAAACTGCCTTTGGGAAATATATGCATACATTTGTGCTTATCATACTTGTATATATATATATATATATATATATA
>NW_015150568.1:1438617-1447305 GCF_000732505.1 Cyprinodon variegatus
TGAGTTCACTTTTTCCACTTAACTCAGCAAACACCTGATCTAAAGCTAAGTTAGCACATGGATTGTGGAGGAACATAAGATTCAAATCATTACCATGGACAAGACAAGTATGTAGCGACCCTGTAATGGTGTCATCCATCCACCAATACAGACTCTAAGTATGGCACTGGAAGGGCAATGATTTAGACTTGCTTAGCAAAACATGGTTTATTTGAAGTTGCCGAGATAACTATTAACTCCTCTTTATTACAAAATATTCTAAAGCTCTATACATCCTTGATGGGATTCTTTAACCACCTCTGAACTTCTATCTTTCTAGACATCATCTAGGTAGACAAACTAAAAGGAGGTCATATCCCAGTTTCTATGTGTTCAGGAACTTCTATAAAATGCAAAACCACGTTATTTTTCCAGTGAAAAAAAATAATCACATCAGTATTTTTACTTTACATTGTATGCTGTTCGATCAAAAGTGAATTGCAACACAGGGGGTAACACATGAAATTGACATGCCTTTAGCCAGAGAAGTTCTTAGATTCTTGACCAAGGGTAACTTCTACAGTAATTGTGTATGGTGAAAAATATGTGTATACATGTATGATGTTTAGTTTACCTCCTTCTTTCTCTAAACAAATGTAAATACTTAAGTGATATGTCTCAGCTCTGGCCTTGGCTTCACTACCATACAACTTTTTTTTTTTTATCTTTGTACTCATTCAGGAGAAATATCATTGCACCACTAAATTTACCGCAACCTGAAAACTACAACAAATCTAGTTTGTGAGTTTTCTCGCAGTGACAGCTGCAGATATTGTCATGTTGGTTTGTAGTTTTTTGACCTGTAGGCAGAATCACTTGGAGAACTAGCTATTTTAAACATCTTATTTACAAAAGCAACAAGAATATAGAAGCGGAGAACTACAAGAAGTCAGTTAACTTTTTTGGTTTGTGAAGGGAGAAAGCAGACTGATTAGGAAGGAGTTTGTTAATTAATTACAACTGATGACTGGTTGCAATGCTGCATATTCAAATGTTTAGGTAGGTTGTTCATTTACTTAGCCAGTGTCTAGTCTCTTGCACATAGGTTTCATTTTACAAGAATATTTCTTTTGCACATATGTTTCATTTCACAAGAATATGCTTGTTATGTAAATAATGGCACAAGCTGAGACTCCCTGTCTTTGTCTTTGTCTCCGCCTCCAATCCTTGCATGGGAAAACATACAGTCTTTGTCTATGTTTCTGGCTTCTTTGATCTAGACAAGGTTTTTCTTACCAACTTAAAATTTGCAAAACGCTATAATGTAAGGTTGTCCTAGTCTAGCCTTCTTTTCCTTCAGGAAGGTGTGGAATTGTTAGAAAACCACCAGGAATCTTTAAATAGATAAATGCCCCGTACCAAAAGTGAATAACAAATCCCACATTCACTTTAACCTTACGTGGACTGCACTTGAAAGTAAAAACAATAAAAATGATAAATGCTGGTTTGGATTAATTAAGATGAACGGATCAAAAAGCTATGCCATTTGTGGTATTTCTTTTCTTTGATTAACTTAAATTTTATGTCATAACAATAATAGTCAAAGTAAATTTGTGCTGTCAGTTCAAATGGAGTCACCAATTTGTGCAGGTTGACCTTTGAGCAAAGAATCAAGCAAGAGTTATTTTAAGGCTTTGATTTTAGCCTATACACTACTATTAATTTTGACGTTGAACTTAATTTGATGTTTCTGAAATCACAGACAGTCTTGAAAAAAATTCCCTACACCAAAAGTGAATAACAATTCAACATTCACTTTAACCTTAAATGGACTATTCCACTTTACCTCGCTCAGCATCCTCCTCCTAACGATGCACTGCTATGTCACCTCTTGCACAATTTTCCCAGTCTCTGTTTCCTTTTTTTTCCCCTTGTTTTTTAACAAAAGAAATGTGAATGAAACAGCTTCTCAGCCAATCCTGGGCAGAAATGTCCTTTTGGAACCAGGCGGCTGGCAGAAGGTGAGAGTCAGGTTCCCCCTAGACTTAGACTTAGACAACTTTTATTGTCCTTATGTATACACAGAGTATACCCAGAGTGTGTTTTAGACAGTAAATGAACATTTCCATTCCATAAAGTGCAGCAGTGATCAAATGTAAACAGTGTAGGCCTTGGGACACGCCACACTGGAATGAAATGTCTTTTATGGAGGGAAGAAGAGCCCTGATGATCTTCTTTGCTGTTCTCACCACTCTTCTCACTTGCTTCCAGTCTGAGGCGCTGCAGCCTCCACACCACACAGTGAAACAACTCGTCAGAACGCTCTCTATGGTGCTTTTAGAAGGTGGTGAGGATGGGTGAGGGTAGGTGGGCTCTCTTTTGTTGCCCTATTTAACCAGTGAGGTGTTGGTTACAGTCCAGGTGAGGTTGTCTGTGATGTTCACCACCAGGAATTTGGTGC
This sequence comes from Cyprinodon variegatus, assembly GCF_000732505.1. Taxonomy (NCBI): domain Eukaryota; kingdom Metazoa; phylum Chordata; class Actinopteri; order Cyprinodontiformes; family Cyprinodontidae; genus Cyprinodon; species Cyprinodon variegatus. The sequence goes on from NW_015150568.1 coordinate 1,441,058, forward strand.
TGCTGACCACCTCAAGAGCTGAGCTGTTGATTATCAGTGGATCGTGGTTAGGCCGGGTCTTCCTAAAGTTGACAATTATCTCCTTCCTCTTCTCCACGTTCAGGATCAGGCTGTTATATCTGCATCAGTCCACCAGCTGCTCCACCTCCTCTCAGTAGTCCTGGTCATTGTCGTCTCTAATGAGGCCCACCAACGTGGTATTGCCTGCAAACTTCACCATGTGTTTGGTGGTGAACCTGGGGGTGCAGTCGTGTGTCATCAGGGTGAACAACAGAGGGCTCAGGACGCAGCGCTGACAGGAGCCTGTGATAGCAGCCAATTGCAGAGGGGTGTATTGAGGCCCAGCTGTTCCAGTTTACCTATCATATGTTGTGGGATGATGGTGTTGAAAGCTGAGCTGAAGTTCAGGAACAGCATCCACACATGGGTGTTCTTCTCCTCCAGGTGTGGCCAACTGAAGAGCAGAGGACATGGCATCTTCAGTGGAGTGGTTCCGTCGGTAGGCAAACTGGGACAGGTTGAACGTTGGGGGGAGACTGAAGACGATTTGTTCTTCAACCCGCCTTTTGAAGTACTTCATCATGGTAGCAGCAGTGCGACTGGCTGGTAGTCGTTGAATGAGGTGACCTGATACCTTTGTGGTACTGGAATGATGGTGGCAGAATGAAAGCATGCTAGCACTGTGGATTGGTCCAGCAAGGTGTTAAAAATGTTTGTAAGGACACCAGCCAGCTGATCTGCACACTCCTTATACACCAGCCCAGGTATGTTATCGTTGCCTGGGGCCTTTCTTGGGTTGACTCTCCTCAGAGTCTTCCACACATCAGCTATGTCATGGCAGAGATCCTCATCTCCCTTTCACAGCTGTAGCACTGTTTAATGCCTCAGACCTTCCAAAGAAGTTTTTTTAGTCCATGTAGGAAGTAAGCATAGCTGCGCCCACTGGGGAGGAGGGTGTGTTGTTGTCTGTGATCGCCCGTAAGCCTTGTCACGTCTTCCTGGTGTTGCTAGGGATGTGGAAGAGATTTTGGATCTTCCGGCTGTGGTCCTAGTTCTAGTTCTGTTCTAGTTCTAGATTAAAGTTTAGTCTGTCATTAGGCTGGCCAGGCACCCATCTCCCCTGCATGCCAGCTTGCTGGATCCCACTTATGATACCAAATTGTCTTGGAATGTATCAATTCAAGAAGCTATGCCTTGTTTCAACAAAAAAAAAGATACATTTTGTCTTTATAAGTCTTGAGCCTTGAGCAATAACCCCCTCTGACTATACATGCACACTGTATAGCTTACCTGAAGTCTGAGCTGTCACTTCACCTACAAAAAAAAATCATGTGACATAAAGTTGAAATTACTAATGGTAGTAAATAAGTACCGTAAATACAATCCAATTTCTTTGGTGCTGGAACATAAACCTTTTGTTCAACATTTTCCTCATCATTAAAAAGGCACAGCAGTGGAAACACTTCCTTAGAGTCCTGAGGAAGCAAAACCTTAACCTCAACCTGTTACTGACCTTCTAAAGTTCATTGATCAAGAGTGTGGGACATCTTTCATCACAGTAAGATATGGTAACTGCACTGCTACTGATAGGAAGAGGCTGCAGAATTTTTTTAAGGCAGCATTGAAGAATACCAGCTGCCGTCCCCACTCTGTTCTGGCTCTGCTCTGATTGATCTGCTGCCCTTAGGAAGGCACTACAGGAGCATTAGGACAAACAGAGAGAAAGTTTTTTTTTTCCAAAGGCTATAACCACTCTGAGCTCTGACATACACTGTCAATCTCAATCCAATTAATAATGAACAACATAGTGTTGGAATATAATGTTATTTTATATCTGTAAATACACCAGTTTTCTTTTTTCTTTTTTTTTTATTCTCAAGACTTTACACTGATGTCTACATGTTGACATGGTATATATCCATTGATGCATTTTCTCTCGGTAATTCATCAGGGTTGCTGTGAGACCGGTCCCTATCTCTGGCAGTCTATGGGCAATGCAGGGTAAGTGTCTTTTAGTGGGGCTGTGGGACCTTCTTTGGCATTAGATATAGTCTGCAGCAGTCTTTTCCCTGAATAAACTTATCAAACAAGTCTGCTCTGTAAGATCACTTGGCTTTATTGATAACTTTAATATCTTGTGGGAAAAATTACTCCTCCAGAAGAGAGATGGATTTTTCAAATTCAAATAGTTCAAATCATTCAAAACAGCTGCAGTTTGACTCTTAAGTGGGAACCCGGAAACATGAGCTTATAACCTCAGTTTAACCTTGTCTTCATTGCCTTCCTGTGTCTTTATTTGTAGATTTTAAAATTCTTCTGTTAGTTTTTCAAGTTATATAAATGACAAAGTTGTGGCCTAGCTTCAGAATCTTCTGCACAAACGTTCCATCTCCAGAACCCTTCAGTCAAATAATAAACTGTTCTGACATTTGCCCAAAACCAGAGTTAAAAAGCAGAGGGGACTGGGCATTTGCTGTTAGAACTCAGATTGGATGTAATATCTTCCCCTTTTATAATAAGATCTGCTCTGAAAGCACAGGTATGGATGTGCTCAGTGTTCCTCAAATCCTCGGTTCTTCCTGCAGTTATTTGGAGACAGATTCAATGGCAACAGTCTACAAAGTTCTGTGTCACCTCCCTGTATTCTCTTCCATTCCCTTCCAAGATTAAGCCAACAGTCACAGTCATTTGAGGCTTTCTATAGCAGACAGGTGGGAATTATACAAGAAATCAATTATAATAATGGTAAAGAGGACAGAGCAAAATTTGTACCCTGTATGGTTCTCCCCTTAAGATCATTGTGTTTGACACATCTGAGTTAATACCCCTTTCAAGTCTACAAAAGATTTAAATTATAATGTTATGCCAAATCAGATTTTAGCGCCAAACGTTTGACTTATTAGAACAATCATTAGTCCCATTCGTAAGTCAGAAGATTTCAGAAAAATCCCACAAAATTTAAAAATGCATTATTCAAACCTTACACCACCTGTTGATATCTTTAAAAGAGAGAACTTTGAATCAATCAAATTAGTTAATGTCCCACCTGTATTAAATATCTAAATGCTTTTAATTTTATTGTGTAAAACCCAATCATTTTACTACTTCATAGTCAAATTTTAAATCCATCACACTAACAGGTGTGTATTCCCATTTCAAAATGTTAGAACTATTTTTAATGTAACAAAGACTCAAGAAAAATACAAATCGGTTCTTCCATTTCAAATTATAGAAACACAGAGATATCAGTCTTTCAATGTGAGCGCTCACGTACATTCATCACACATTCACTCCAAAACACACACACACACAAAAAAAAATTCAAAACAAAAATATGGTAGCACTCTTTAAAATCTCAAGCTGCTGTTAACACAGTCATGGGCTGCAGTAACAAATAAAAAAAAGAACTGAAAACTTTCACAAAAACCTTAAAAGAGTAAAACAAGGTCAGTCAAGTTCTTTTAAAAACATCCATCCATCCAACCTCTTCCGCTTATCTGCGGTCAGGTCGGGGGGGGCAGCATCTTCAGTAGGGAGGCCCAGACGTCCTTCTACCCAGCCACTTCACTTCAGTCTTCTTTTTTCTGGTTTGTTCTCCAACCTTCTTTCATTTTATTATTGTTTTCATCTTCCTTTTTATTGTCTTGCAATGTGCTTCTCCCTTTGTTTTCATATTGTGTACAGGACTACGGCTAGTCCTGCTACTTAAAGGTGCTTTTTATGTTCCCTGACTTCCCTGCAGCTTGAATCAATGTTGTTTTATTCCTTGCTCGGATGTGCTCTCTAGTGGCTGTTCTTAGTTATGTTATACAGTAGAAGAAATTAAAAAAGAAGCACAGCAAGTTTTTAGCCACCACAACTCCATAGCTTGGCCTATGTTGTTTTCTTCTCTGCTAAAGCATAATCAATAAAACAATTATAAGATGTGTTAATGGCACATAAGAGTAACTACTGCAGGTATCTTTATTTGTAGAAACAAATTGTTGCTGCAGAAAACACATTCAGCATTAAGACAATGTCACGTATCGTCTTTCTGTGTTTATCCTTTTACAGTTTAGCAGAAAGAAATATTTCACAGAATTCTACAAGATGTTGTTTTTCAGAACAACAGATGGTTGATAATCTTACGTTATCCTTAAGTTATAATTAAGTGAACTTAAGTTATTATTTTGTTCTATTCTGATAATGAGTGTATTTAACAATAATAATAACAATAATTGAAATTTATTGATCTCACATTGGAAAAATGTACCTCTATATTTAACCCATCCTCTGGGGAAGCAGTGGGCTGCCATCGTGAGGCACCCAGGGAGCAGTGTGGGGTTAAGGGTGTTGCTCAGAGAACCAGAGTGGCAGTGCGTGGGAGTGGGGCTCAAACTCAGAACCATAGGATTCCAGGCTCTATGCCCTAACCACTAGGCCTCCACTCCCTACCATATCACCAGCAAATAATTGAAAAGCCAGAAACAGAATGCATTTCAGTATATTTATTAATGTCTGTAATAATCAATTACATACATCTCCCCACATCCAAAAACATTCTTAAACAGAATACAGATATTAATTCAATCTTATTTAGTTAATTTTAACACTTTGAGATCATCCCTGGAAACATTAATTAGTGCTTTATATGTGTACCTTAAAACCCACAATACCAGTTACCTTAATAGTTTGCACCCTCTGATAATAATAGCAAGTAATGACACAAAAAATCCCCCAAAACAAATAAAAAATGAATATTCCATAAACCCGTCAAATGGACTGAAAAATGAATGGTGCCGCAGATGTTGTGGACCAGAACCCTATGTATGCAAATTCTAATCTTAGATAATAAACCAAAAAGTGTTATGATAAATATACTTTGTCACCTTGTAAACCAATACACCTGAGAATTTGATTTACATTCATCAATAGATGTTTCCTTCTTTTTCCTGATGACGAGTATATACCAGAAAACCAGAAAATGCCCCCAACCAAAAATCAATCAAGTAATAAAATTCTACTAGATCTTAAAGTATGAATTTTTTTTTTTTAATCTCAATTCACTAAGATTCTGGCTATCAGTAAGCTGAAAATCAGGGTAACAGTTGATGTCAGACAGCCTGAAGCACCATTTCTTTGGATCAGTGCACCTGTAAAAGAGACACATATTTATTAATCAGTCGCAATATGATCTTTGTCATTATAAAGCAAAGAGAGTTTGAGACTGTTTTACCATTCTTCTGTTGGGCCCCAAGGACTAGTGGTCCAAGCGTTAGCGCTGCAGAATCATGGTAAGATATGTCCCTCTGGAATCGGTTGTGGTGTCCTGGATAGCAGTGCTGAAACAAACCAAAGCAGCAACATTAAAGGTCTGTGAATTCGTACAATGGGATAATATGTACATGATATAGCTGCACTGAACACACAATGCTACTTACAGCTGTGCAGTTGTTGTTTCTCATGAGACACAAGTGGACATTGCAGTGCAAGTACATCTCTGTGTGGTTGGTAAAGGTAAACATCCTGAAGGAGAAACGCGCTACAGTGGAGACACCGTTTTGAATCACATCTACTGTTCCATCGTCTGGATTAGGACACCTGAGTAACAAAACAGATGCAGGATTAATTTCAGCCTGCAGAGAGTAAAGTAACAATCTAAAGTTATAAAAGACAATACGATTTTCTCAATTACTGTGAAATAATGAGATTCCAGCGAATAGGGTAGTTTGCTTGGTTGATTGGCGTGGCCCAGCAAGAGTCCAGAACTGTGGCAAACTGGCGCTGATCTACTCCTTCTGTTCTCACTTCTATATAAAGCATTTCATCAACTTCCATCTCTATGTTTCTGTTAGTGCTAAGTGGGAAGTGGAAGTCTTCATCCTCGTATGGGATCATTCTCATACGATATGATCCAATCCCAATTGGAAGCTTCTTCCTCAAAATGCTGCAGAACAAACAATAATTGTGAGCATCCAGATTTATGCATCAGATAGGCTGAATAAACAACTCTGTGTTAAATGATTTAAGTATATATAATCTGTAACTAGTTAAGATATAAAAGTAGAATTGAACAGATCATTTTTTCATCACCTCTCCACAGGGTTGATGCCTACAGCCATTGACAGTGCCTGAGCCAGAGGGTAAATACAGCAGAACTGCAGATGAAGGTTCCTCTGACGGCTGATTAGACCTCCATGAGGATCCACGTTCCCCTGAATGGTGTTCTCGTACATGAAGTGAGTTCCATTGCTCTAAACAGTGAAATA
>NW_015150568.1:1448917-1450681 GCF_000732505.1 Cyprinodon variegatus
TGTTCCCTGAAAATGAGCCAGGGCTCCATCGGAGGTGTTGTAATGTGGGTCACCCCATGCAGTACAGGTAGACATTGGATCATGACAGCCCAGCTGACCATCTCTGATAGAGCATTCTTGTGCAGGAGTGCATGATGAAGGATAGCAGTTGAGGACATTGGGTGCTTGACATTCACATCTCTGGGAGCATCCATCTGTCCAAAAGGACTCGCCAGCCTTCAAGGTGACAAAATAGGAAAAATATTCATTTGTGCAACAGTATTTAGAAATTATGAAGCATAAGAAGAACAAATGTGGTAGTGTAATCCTTCTTTTCAGCTTGAAATTATATTTGCAGATTAGCCATGGCCAAGTTTCTATTCCTTACTTTCAGTTTTGGCTTTAATCAAATAACAGGAAATTTTTTGACTAAGTCCCTAAACCAAACCTATAAGACATGATCAATTTAGCCAATCATCACTCGGAACTTGAAAACTGGAATGCCAGTAAAGATACAGCGAACATTAATGCGGTAATGCTATTAATTGCGAATTCCAACCTTAAGGAATTGTATTCACATACACTTTAAATACAAAACACCTTTTGCTACTCTCTCAATTTAAATCACACACAACTTAACCCATATTTAAGGTCGGACCCCACAACATGCTATTGTTCCAGAAAAATGGGCCATATAATATATTACAAAACTGAATCAGTGCACCAGTGAAAAAGACAAATATTTATTAATCAGTCGCAATATGATCTTTGGAATTGGAATTTTACATAAAAATATGTCAAGAGTAATACAATAAACTGAGTGTTGCAAATTAGTCTTTTTGAAGCCTACAAAGCCCTTAGATAATAATTTACGCTTTTCCAGTAGTATACCCATATAAGCTTGTAACTTTACAGTTCAAAATAAGAAGGAAATGCTGCAAAAAATCTCTCTCATATCATATCGTCAATCTTTGCATATAAATAATATTTTGGAAACACTCACTGACAGGAAAAGTTTCTGATCTAATATGAGAAATATTGGTACATATGACACGCACACATGATATGTCTTAGTATTTGTGAGTGTAAAAATACAGTGATATAACATATAATTTAAATTGTCAAAGTAACTATAATGTGTTGTTTGGGCCCTTATTCTCTTATCTCTGAGCAAACATGAAAACCCCAATAAATAAGAATCAGGTTACTTAAATGGCCTACATTGAAGTAGAGGCCTTCATACTGGCAGCCACAACTTTCCACAGGGACACAGCTGCTTCCACTCCTGGAAAAACCATCATCACAGAAACATCCCTCAGAGCAAACATGGTCACAGGGGGGATCAATGCTGCTGGCACAGGTGTGGCCACAATCTGTTCCACACAGCTCATAATGACTGTTGGCTGGGCACTCAATTCCTTTACATGGAAGGAAAATAAACAAAGTGTGAGCTGGATAAATGGGTTTCAGCAGATAAGATGCTATAGTTAAAGAGACTATTGAATAAAACACTTTTTGGATTGATTACTCTAACATTAAAGGGCCTTCTACAGTATACTTACTGCAGGTGGTGTTTTGTCTCCAAGGATAGACTCGGACATTAGCAGACTGACAGGCACTCACATATGCTTCAAGAGCCCTGCACAGAAGATCACTGCCCCGATTTCCCGACACACAGACATCAAAGACACAGTCACTGAAATATGGTGACGGGTCCACCAACTCGTGGCAGAAGCTGAATCATCTCACATTGGGACCTGGCAGATTGGTCATCATTGCATTGAG
>NW_015150568.1:1453530-1455417 GCF_000732505.1 Cyprinodon variegatus
TATCGGAAAAATCTACTTGAGTACAGTAACGAAGTATTTGTACTTTGTTACTTCCCATCTCTGCTCAGGATGTAGCCTGAATCACAGACACAGCTCTCCTGATTGGGGAGGGGGCAGTTGTGGGTGGAATTAGGGTTGACGCATGTGGCTGGACATCCTGTACCTTGGGCCTCAAAGTGGCTATTTGCTGGGCAAGGAATTTCTAAATGAAACAGACATTTATTCTAAGTCACTGGAAATTTTACAGGAGATATTTGAAATAATTTAAGTTGAATAACAGACATACCACAGAAGTCAGTACTCCGCCAGCTTTGTGGCTGAATACCATTTTGTTGACACTGACTTGAGTAGACGTCAAGCGCTTGGCACAGAATGGGTTGATACCCTCCGCCGACACACAGATCATACACACAGCTGTCCACAAAGGATCCTGGAGGGAGTTGTTGATGGCAGGCAGCAAACGGCCCTGAACTGTCCTCAAGAATACCACAGTGAGCAGAATTTCTGTACAATGCTGACTGATCTGCTGAGCAGGCAGCACAGGCCAATCCTCCACACTGAGCCTCACAGCCGGGCTCATCATCCCTTGATGCCTTCCAGCTGTTTGCAAAAACCACATCAGAGCTCACTACTTCACCTTCACGGGTTCGAAAGTCATCTTCACGGTCATTGTTGAAGTTTCCACATAGGCCACAGGTGTTATTCTGGTACGTGTAGGGCACACGGATGCGGACATAGTGATTCATGTCATATGACGCCATCACACCAAAGTCAGTGCTGACAATCAGAGAAAAACCTGATTGATAAACTTGGATGGAGCCATTTCTGAGGGAAAATGGAGCTGTGAGAAAGTTTCCATTAACCTGAAAGCAACAAAAAATAATGACAAAACAAAACATGCAAATAACATACAAATAACATAATAGTATATGTTACTGTACATAACAGTAGTCCTTATTACCTTAGCCTGACCCCGACGGCCTTTAACAAGTTCAATAGTTTCATTATAGACAAAGACTTTGACCAGTCGTGTCCAAGAAACTCGAGTGCTGCCACGGTGCTCGTTCTTGCCCTCCACTCTATAGTAAGGCAGCTCATTCTGACACTGTTCTGACAGAACATAAGTACATGTTCCCTGAAAGTGAAACACTGCATTGTCAAAGGTGTAGTAATGTGGATCCCCGCTGATGGTGCAGGTACGTCTTCGCACTGTCTGGCAGGAGTACTGAAAGGAAGCTGGCCGACAAATTTGGGAAAAGGAGCAGGGGTCATTGGAGCACTGCAGCCCTGCTCTGGTGCAGGTACACTTCTGTGCACAAGTGCTGTCACTCCAGAAAGAGTCCCCAATTTGAACAGGTTGACCTTTAAGAAAAAAAGTCAAACAAGATTCATTTAAGGCTTTTATTTTATCCTGTTAACTAATATTAATTTTGAGTTTGAATTTAACTTGATTTTTCTAAAATCAAAGACTGATAAAAGTGTTATCAAAGAAGAACAACGTTGTTTAGTATTCACTACACCATGATTAATGACCCCACTTTTCACCATGAGACATAGACAATATTTTTTTCTTTTACCCCTTGATATATGTAGTTATCTTTATAAAGAGGTACATTAAAAGACCCTCTGTTCTTACCATTAAAAGTGCAGCCTGTTGACCCTTGATCTACGCGAAAAGCCCAGCGGCCAGGTACATTGACGTTACTATTAAGACTTAAAACAGAGTTGGGACCGGTTGCATTTACAGAGAATGATCCTGGGATGGTAAAATGGTGAGAGGAATTGACCGTGTCATATCCAGCCTGGAAAATTCATATTCATAAATTATTATATTTTAATCATATTTTAGAAAAAAAAACGGACTTTGAGAAATACAAAGCAAATAAT
>NW_015150568.1:1456104-1459619 GCF_000732505.1 Cyprinodon variegatus
CCTCTTTTTCACAGTGCCATTTAAGTCAGAGGTTATGTTTATTGGTTAACAACACTGTAGGACGGATGGAAGGACAGACAGATAGATAGATCAGAAAGGTCTTCAGCTTTCCTGAAGTCTGATTTGTCACTTGACCTACAAAAAACAAGCAGTTATCATTTGACATAAAACTGAAAGTACTAATGAAAGTAAATAAAACCCATTTTCTTCTGGTTTTGAAACATTTCAACCTATTGTTTAACATGTTTTTCATGTAAAAAAATTGTATACTCTTTTCATCATCATGTCATCAATAAAAAGGCTCTCTAACATATACACTTAGATAAATACATCCTTTCTATAAATACAACGTGAGAGTTGCTTAGGATGCAGGAGCTAGCCGTGCAACTAGAGTGTTGTACAAGGGCTGTTCAAACCCCAGCTCAGTCTCTGTTATTGTGTCGTTGGTCAAGATACTTCATTTGCATTACCTATTGATGGTGGTCAGGGGGCCTTTTGGCACCAGTGAACGCCACCTCGCTTCTGTAAGTTAGCTGAAGGACAGCTGTGACCACCATCAGTGTGTGCGATTGAATTGTACCTTTTTTCTAGATGCGAGGTAAATCAGAAGTTATGTAACAGAGGGATGGACGGAAGGACAGACGTAAGGCAGCTTTAGCCACCATCAGTGTGTACGTGAAAGGGTGAATGACTGAATGTAGTGTAAAGCACCTTCAAGACATATATAAGTACAGGCCATATACCATTTACGATTCAGCTTACCTGAAGCCTGAGTTGTCACTGCACCTAAAAAAAAAAAACATGTGAAATAAATTAGAAATTACTAATGGCAGTACATAAAACAAATTTCCTTTGGAACATTCAAATCTTTTGTTCAACATTTTCCCTGTAATACAAAGGAATACGTGTTCATAATCATTTCCTCATTAAAAAGGCTCTGCAGCGGCTACACTTCCTAAGGAAACACAACCTCAACTCCGACCTACTGCTGACCCTCTAACATTCACCCATCAATAACCAGCTGACATCCTTCATCAGAGTATGGTATGGCGACTGACAGGGAGAGGCTGCGTAGAGTTTTTAAGGCAGCATAGAAGATCATCACCTCCCCTCTCCCCTCCCTAATGGAGAATTATACCTCCCCCTGCCTCAGGAAAGCCAAGGCAGTCATCAAATATAGCTCCCATCCTGGATCTGAAAATTACAATTTCAAACAAAATGACATTCTTCAAATCTAGAATAAACTTTCAAGATGTCTAGACATGAACTACAGATCTCAATATTCTTATTATTACTGGTCATCCTTTGTATTATTTTGACAATGAAGAAATGTATTTCAGATATCATTAAAACATATTCAGACAAGCTGAGGAACGTCAAAACGGCCACTTAAAATGTGTAAGCATTTCTAGATATAGAAAACATAATTCTTACTCGTAAAGTTACATTTTTTAGGCTTTCTGAAATTCAGTTTCTGCTGCAAAATTTTTTATTTAGAACCCCTATTATTACAGTTCTGACTAGGGATGTTATATTGATCAAGTAGAATCCTATTTTTGTTATCTACAAACGGAACAACACAGAGGAGAGTGCTGCCATAGTCATATTCATGTAAACCTAAACTCAAGCAGAAATCTTCTTCTTCACCATCTTCCTCCTCTTTGCAGATTTAGGACTGTTGCTTTGTATTTTAAACACATTCTTCTTTTCTTTTTAAATTTCTGCATTCAAATGTCTAGTTACAGTGGGGTAAACAAGGCACTTCCTGTTGTCTGTCGTCATGGTGACTTGTCAAATTGGGGATCCACTGATCATAGATCTTCACACTTGTAATGCACGTGTTAAACTTCACAGCAGCCGTTGTAAAATCAAAAACTCAGAGTTCCCGACCTTAGGCAAAATCAATTTAGAGTTGAGGACTTGAATCTGAGTTTGTTAAACCTGCTTATTGAAATGAATCCCTGGACTCTGACATGCACTGGTTTTTCCCTCTTGCAATAGCAAACCATGTGCAATATTTCAATCACTAATGGACAAAATATGGTACTTGCAAAATTGCTAATTATACTTTTGTTATATATCTGTATATGCACCCGATTTACAAGACGTTTGAGCTACATGTTCTAATTGTATATATTTTACATATTTTTCTTTTTTTATATTCTGTCTTTGCATTTATGTTTGTGGCATTTAATCTCATTGTACTGTATTTAAAGATAGTAAAGGTATTCCAATTCTGATTATATTTAATAACTCGGAAAAGGGTTCTACAAACTGCATTAGATATTTGAGGAAAATGGAATCTGTGGATAATGGCATGCCTAAAGTGCCCATGTTTTAATTCTATTATATCGTATCTATTATTAGAAACAAAGAAAATGGAAAATAAAATAAAGGTTGAATAACATATGGTGGTCGCTGAACAAGTCATCACACAGATATCTGACTTTTTTCGTTGTAAAGCTTGTCTGTTGGTGCTTGGTTTCAATAAAACCTCCTGGAAAACTAAAAGTGTGAAAGTGGCTTTTTCTATGTGTGTGTGTGGGCTTGTTGTTCACATCAGTAAAGCCAAGACGCTTGCACTTTCCATAATGCTCGATTTTGGTCCATCTTCTGTGTTGATGTCAATCCTGAATGGGTGGTTACTTTATCTCGGGATACTATCGCCACTCACATCTCTATTCCACCAAAAAGGCATGATTCCAACAAGCAGGCTTATCAGGGGGCGGCAGATAAATGTTTCTGCCTGTTTAACTTTTTAATTCAATTCAGTTTATTTGTATAGCGCCAATTCACAACACGTCATCTCAAGGAACTTTACAGTTCACCAGATCATACATTCAAATTGATTAAAAGTTTTCTATCTAACGAAAACCAATTTATTGCATCAACTCATTGACTCGAAGGCAATCCTTCACACTAAGCATGCTTGTAGCGACAGTGAAGAAGAAAAACTCCCTTTTAACAGGAAGAAACCTCCAGCAGAACCAGTTACCACCATTTTTACCAGTAATGTGTAGCAGTATAGTTGTTCTTTTTGTCCTAAAAATTATTAAATCTAAATTTAAACACAATTTTAGATCAATTGTATATGTAAAAAAAAAAGCAGGTTATGATGCCTCCTTTAACCAAACATTTGACAAGTTCATCTACAATTAGAGCTTGAATTGTAATGTACATGTTAGAGTAACTCTTTGTTGCTGTTCTTTTTCATTTTATAATGATAATATTATTAAGATATTAAAATAATTGATCAAACCCAACTGTGTTTGGGGGGGCTGCATTTTATAATACATCATTGTTCTAGTTAAGAAATAATGTTCTAGGAGGCTGAAGTGACTGCAAGAAGAGGATATATTTACATTTATTGATGCTATAAAATCATAGTGTCAAAGATATGTCACCAGCATCTACATTCAATATTGATGAATATATATATATATATATATATATATCTTTAACAACAGATTGATGGCATATTAGATTTCAGGTTTCATCAGATTCATTTCATGTTG
>NW_015150568.1:1459677-1472638 GCF_000732505.1 Cyprinodon variegatus
TCAGGGGGCCTTTTGGCACCAGTGAACGCCACCTCGCTTCTGTAAGTTAGCTGCAGGACAGCTGTGACCATCATCAGTGTGTGCGATTTAATTGTACTTTTTGTGTACGTGAAAGGGTGAATGACTGAATGTAGTGTAAAGCACCTTCAAGACTTATATAAGTACAGGCCATATACCATTTACGATTCAGCTTACCTGAAGCCTGAGTTGTCACTGCACCTAAAAAAAAAAAACATGTGAAATAAATTAGAAATTACTAATGGCAGTACATAAAATAAATAAATAAAACAAATATATATATATATATATATATATATATATATCTTTAACATTAGATTGATGAAATATTAGATTTCAGGTTTCATCAGATTCATTTCATGTTGACTTAAATATATACTTACCTATAGCCGATAGAAGCAGTAAAGGCAGAACAATTTTGCCTGCCATTCTTCAAATATTGAAAGTCAAATCTGGTGGAGGTGGGGGTATAAAAAATAGACAATAATGATCTATTAATAATGTTTATCAAGAAAAAGTTTAAACTAAGAATATTTTTTTACCCAGAGCCTTATGTAAAATATACGATTTTTGAAAGCAATTTCTTTCCTTTTCCTGCAAAATGTAACAAATTATTAGTTGCAATAAAGGCAAAATTTACCTTTTCTATGTGCCTCTTTGATGTTTTGACATCTCGACTGAAGAAACAGAGCTGCGACGCAGCTTTTATAGATAGATGGCTGGCACAAATTCAACTTTCTGTGTTTAACAGTTAATTGTCTTGAAAGAATGAAGCACAAATGCTTCCTCATATTTTAATACTAATATATTACCACAGGGCTTTCTAGTTCAAACATTTAGCCACATTTTTTTGTTTAATAATAGCTATCCTTATCCTTTCTGTTTATCTGGAGCCTCTGATAATTTGACAGCAAATATTTTGGTTAGTTTTATCTCTGTAAAAAGATTGTTTTGTAAAGTGTGTGATCTGTTCTTCAACGCAAAACAAAGCATCTTTGATGAACAATAGCACATATTAAACACCTTTCTGCCACATAACATCCCATCTCATGTTGCTCCATATTCACTTTTTCTCACGGCCAATGAAGGACATTGTCAAAAGGACTAGATCTACAAAAAAACATGTGAACTGGTTGGGCACAAACACATGAAGGTGCAAACACCCTGAAGAGGCTATAGAGAGGCTCATAAAAAAAGGGAATATAATTCCTTTAATTATTGGAAAAATTGTCACAGGCCATTGTAAGCAACAACAATACAATATGATCACTGTTTATATATATATATATATATATACCTGTAGTAACTTATCAACTATCTAACCACACAAAATAATTTGAGAAAGAGCTTTCATGTAACACATGCTTTTGTAACTAGATTGAAATGTTGAGCAAAATCACATTTTCAACTCACTTTAACTGTTTAATGGAAGCAGAGTCAGCATAAAGAGTAATATAAGTCAATTCTTTCTCATTTTTATTATTTAATGAGTTTAAGAGCTCAAACAGAGAGGGTGAAGCTAAATGATGCACATCTAATTGTTATAAATGTCTGACTACACATGGAAAATAATTAAGCTTTAATTAAGTTCCAGGATATCCTTTTTAGACGTAGACAAACTTTATTGTAATTTTGTATACACAAAATTTTCCCACATACAGCTTTCAACAGTGAATGAGCAGCTTACAACAGTGAAGTGAACATTACCATTTATAAAGTGCAGCGCAAAATAAATAAATAAGTTGCAAAATGCAGTAGAACATTGAGTTGTGTTCTTTTTAAAGGGATTATGAAAAAAAATATGCCTCGTTGGTAGTGTAATAAAATATTTTCAAATGTGATGCAGAGACTTGATTAGTTCAACATTCTGATTGCAGCAGGGAAGAAGCCGTTGCAGAACCTGCTGGACCTGCAGCAGGGAGAACAGTCCATGGTTCGGGTGTGAGGGGTTACTAATGATATTATGACCTTGGGACACACAGCGCTGGGATGAAATGTCTTTAATGGAGGAAAGAGGAGCCCTGGTGGTCCTCTCTGTTATCCTCACAACTCTTCTCATTTTCTTCCAATGCGAGGGGGTGCAGCCTCCACACAACACAGTGAGACGCCTGGTCAGAATGATCTCTATGGTTCTTTTGAAGAAGGTCATAAGGATGGGTTCAGGACAGGTGGTCTCTCCTCATTCTCAGCAGTAAGTACAATGCCTCTGTGCCCTTTTGACCAGTGAGGTGGTGTTTACAGTCCAGGTGAGGTTATCTGTGATGTGCAATTCAAGGAATTTGGTGCTGTTTACCACCACTTGACCGATTCTTTCACCATCATCAAGTCTACAATGATCTCCTTCTTCTCCAGGTTCAGGATCAGGCTGTAGTCTCTACACCAACCTACCAGGTGCTCCACCTCCTTTCTGTAGTCCCAGTCATTGTGGTCTCTGATGAGGCCCACCAATTCAATTTAATTCAATTCAATTCAGTTTATTTATATAGCGTCAAATTCACAACACATGTCATCTCAAGGCACTTTAAAGTTCAACCAGATCATACAGTCAAGTTGATTCAAAGTGTTCTATCTAATGAAAACCAGTTGATTGCATTGACTCATTGACTCAAATACAACCCCTCACACTAAGCATGCTTGTAGCGACAGTGGATAGGAAAAACTCCCTTTTAACTGGAAGAAACCTCCAGCAGAACCAGACTCAGTGTGAGCGGCCATCTGCCGAGGCATCTTTTGAGTTCATCAAAACAGGCCCAGGAGTCACACTGAGTACAAATACATTTAGAAACTATATTAACTACATCTATTAAATG
This sequence comes from Cyprinodon variegatus, assembly GCF_000732505.1. Lineage (NCBI taxonomy): Eukaryota > Metazoa > Chordata > Actinopteri > Cyprinodontiformes > Cyprinodontidae > Cyprinodon > Cyprinodon variegatus. The sequence goes on from NW_015150568.1 coordinate 1,462,506, forward strand.
TACTGTGTTAGAGTGTCATTTTATGTCATTTTGTTTGGTGGTGTTTCGGAGGATTTTAGATGTAAAAAATGTGCCGCATCTCAAAAAAGGTTGAAAATCCATGCTTTCACCTATTTCCCTTTTATTTCAGTTTTCACTTCAGAACTGCAATGATTATGAAACAAATCATGCATGACAAAAATATTGTTTCCATCTAAATGTAAAGTAATTAAGCTTTAACTAGGTTCCCCTAAAACGTGAACTCATTACTCATCTTACTCATCAAACTTGCTTTTCCTCATTCTGTCGGTGTTTTTGACAGGTTGAGGAGTGGTGTGACAACAAAGAGTCTATTAAACTTAATTGGGTCTAACAGTAAAGCCAGCAACCAGTAGGAGAAACGCAAGTATTTTAATAATTGACGAGAGAATTGATATAATGATTTCTTTTGAGAAGGATTAAAACTATATTTTAAAAATATATTTTCACTTAGATAAAATTTAGGAATTGTAAATGTGATGTATAATATTGTAACAGATGCAGAAAAAATGTAACAGTTTTAGGTATATTGTAATATCACTTCAGATGCATGTCAGGGTCATTGATTTTGAGATTTAAATTCGAAACAGAGTTTAGCTCAGATTAAATTATTCACCTTTTTCAAATCACGTGAGAATGTGTACAAAATAACAAAAATGGCCCTGGCAACGCTTGTGGGTCGTTTTCAGCGAATGTCTGTTATTTTAAAGTAATTTAAAATGATAAATAATTTTTTTTTGCAATCATTGCACTTGCCCGGTGGGCAAATGCAATGAAATTTGTACTCTCACACCAATAAAAACTACTTGCCCCGGGCGATCGGGCAATGGTTGACATCGAGCCCTGCACTCTGTCCAAAATGTGAACATTCTGGTCTTCAAAAGAATGTCCTCTGTCCATAAGTTGTAGATGTAATGCAGAGTCTTTTCCTGAGGACATCTATGGTACATCTACGGACACCTGCGGTACATCTACACCTTATGGACTGAGGACATTCGATTTAGTCCCAGAATTTTCACAGTTTGGACAACAAAAATATTAATAGCACAGACACCCTAACTGATATTGATACTGCATATGAAACATTTTTGAAAGAATATTCACGTATGGTTTAGAGCAAATAGTTAAACAGGACTGGCATTAAATGGATCATTCAAAGGAATCACAAAAACCATAGATCATAGTATAAATTGCATTCAATTGGAATGCTAAAATATTTACAAAAAAAGCTTCTTTTTTTGACATAGTCATTCCATATTATTCGAAGTTCTGGGGGGTAGAGATGCGATAGCTAAGAAGTTACTAACGTAACAGAAGATAGTTTGTAAAGACATGTCAATATTTATCATTATGCCTGGACATTGCTTGGAGTGTATTAATCAAAACTGTTTTCTCTATATAAATGACTTGTGCAAAACAAATATTGAAAATTAAAATGAACACTGACAGCAGTTTCTTAGGGTAATATGTTCTAATAATTTGAATTGTTAATTAATTATCTCATTTTAAAGGAGCAAAAATTATGTTTTAAGCAATACACAATTTGTTTCTTATAAATATTCAAAAATTGTTGTTGAACAGAGTTGAAGCCTATAATTTCAGAGGAGAGTCTTACTCTAAAAATCAGCAACCATTTACAACACTAAAATTTCTTTTTGCGTCTCAGTTTGTCGGATCATGTATTGGAACAGATATGGTGTGAAACCATCTTTTGATGTTTTTTAGCTAAGTTCCACAGGATCTATGTCACATTAAAGCTTAAACTGGACTATTTGAAAGAGAGGAGTCAGAAAACTTTCATGATGATCGCAGATTTTTTTTTTTGTTTAATCAGATTAACTGGGATCAAATTTGAACCAAAGAAGACAAATTTCAACCAAAGAAGAATAAATGTAAATTATCGGTCAAAAGGATGTTGAAAACAATTTGTGTTTGAGACTGACTTCATTTTAATTAGGTCAGGCTGTTCACTGTCAAAAGTTTATGGAAAAAAAACATTTGCGGTAATGTGGTAATTACCTACAAGTTAAAGACGATCTATTAGAGGTTAACTCCCAGTACAATGTATAACGAAAGTATTTGATGGAGGTGTGAAGGGTAAAATTAAAAGTATGTCTTAACTAGAAGAACAAAGCCCTTCAAAGCCGAAAAATTTTCTAAATGCAAATGTGTCATATATGAGTCATATTTCTAGTTTCAACTGTACAACAGCTTGCAGTAGTTTTCTACATGTGACATAAAACTTATCAATGTTTGCAAAGTACAAATCGCTTGTGGGAAAAGCATATGTTGAATTATCACTGCTCCGCCTTTATTGTGTATCTACAGTCATTAAAGACAATAATGTTCATAAAATTATGAATTTGCAGTTGCATCATCATTTGCTTTTGTTTCATAGAGAGCTATCTGTTTATTAAAGCCATTATATGCAAACATCTTACATATGACCAATTTAACTGAATTTGTATATTCTGATTAATAAGTGTGCATATCAAATGGAGATGTAATTTAGAAAAAGTGACAAAGTCTTCATTGTCAAATTGCCTTCTCTAGGTCTACAAAAAACAAGTGAGCTGGTTGGGCAAAACACCCTACAGTTAGTGCAGAGCTGGTCTATATATATATATATATATATATATATATATATATATATATATATATATATATCTTTACTCGGGTGAAGAGAGGGGCTGAGCTGTCAACAGATCACCACCTTGTGGTGAGCTGGATCCACTGGCAGAGGAGGAAACCGGTCAGACATGGCAGGCCTAAGCATGTTGTTAGGGTCCGTTGGGAACGTCTGGTGGATACCTCTGTTAGTGCGGTCTTCAACTCCCACCTCCGGACGAGTTTCTCCCAGATGGAGTCAGACTGGTCCATGTTCTGAGTGGTCCATGTTCCTCCATAGTCGATGTGGACGTTCGTAGCTGTGGCGGTAAGGCCTCTGGTGTCTGTCGCCGTTGCAATCCCCGAACCCTGTGGTGTTGCCCAGAAGTAAGGGATGCCGTCAAGCTGAAGGAGGAGGCAGAGGCTGGGGACTTAGAGGCGGACTTACACATCAGCCAGGCTGAAGTCACCGAGGTAGTTAGAAAGGTTATTGGTGGCAGGGCCCCAGAGGTGGATGAGATTCAGCCTGAGTACCTTACATTTCTCTGGATGTTGTAGGACTGTCTTGGCTGACACATCTCTGCAGTTTCGCGTGGCAGTCGGGGACAGTACCCCTGGATTGGCAAACTGGTGTGGTGGTTTCTTTAAAAAGGGGGACCGGAGGTTGTGCTCCAATTACAGAGGGATCACACTACTCAGCTTCCCTGGTAAGATGTATTCCAGGGTGCTGGAGAGGAGGATCTGGCCGACAGTCCAACATCGGATTCAGGAGGAACAATGGGGTTTTCGTCCTGGTCACACTGGACCAGCTCTATACTCTTCATCGGGTGCTCAAGGGTTTCTGGGAGTTCTCTAAGCCAACCTGGAGAAGGCTTTCAACCGTATCCCTCTTGGTGCCCTGTGGGGGTGCTTCAGGAGTATGGGGTCTGGGGCCCTCTGTTAAGGGCTGTCCGCTCTCTGTATGACCTCAGTAGGAGCTTGGTTTGCATTACATAGAACAGTGATTTTTCAAACTTTTTGAGCCACATTTTTTACATTTGCAAAATCTTTGGACACACCACCAACCAAAATGACACTCTAAACACAGCACATATTATAGATACACTAGTTAATGATATCATTTCTAAACATTTATACTCAGTGTGAAACCTGGACTTGTTCTGACGAACACAAAAGTGTTGTGAATAACTGTTATATTCAATGCCCAGCCAGCTGGCACGCCATATAATGTCATGATACTTTAAGATGATTATTGCCTTCCCCGGTGGGGGTGGCAAATGTCTTCTTTAATCACATATTATTCGGACTGTCATATATTGTTTATGAACCAAGGCCCTACTGGCTGTGTGTTAGAACAACAAATGAAAGAGTGAAACAAGCTCAAATCATGGTCAAACACATACATGGAATACATTTACCATAACTACTGTGCAAAATTTAAGACTTTTTAACAAAAATCATTCAGCTCCAAGTGAACACATTTCAGTTGAAAACACTTGACTAAAGCTAGAGAAACTCAACTAAACAACTAATATGTACAAAGAGGAAGGGGTAACATTGTTGAAAACCATATCATAGTTGAAGATGGATTTTGTGTTTGAAAACCAATCTTTATCTGGAAGAATTTGGGATATGATCAAATTTGCTTTTCACTAATTTAGAGCAATTGGAATTTTTTCAAACAAATTCACAATGCAAATCCATTGGGTGAATAAATATCATTTAGCAAATGTTTTTTTAAACAATTCTCTTAATCTGGAACCAGTAACCTTTAGTTAAATGTTTCTTAACCATCTTTTTAAAGCTAGCAGCGAATAGACATTAGGATTCAATGAAATTAATTTTGGTCATACTTGGTAATCAAAATGTAATCAGCATATGAGAAAACACATGAACACTAACTTTATATTAGTGTTTAAACCCTAGGTTAACTAAATCTCCTCCAAGTCTCAACAACAGCTCAAAACACATTAAGCTTAAACTTAAGTTTAAACACCCTCTCATACGAAACACCCTTCTGTTCAAAACAAGCAGTTGGACTATGTTGTACACTAACGTACAAACAATGAGAAACAGGCAACTTTCTTGAGGAAAAAAATGCAAAGGTAAATGAGAGAGCTCTCTAAGCTAGTTATCTTGTTGCTGAACTCGTAGCTAAATCAAAAAAGGTGCAGCAGTGATCAAGAGTGTAGACAGTGAAGGATAAATGGAAACCAGTTTAAAGTTTGAACGTGGAAAAGGCATTGATATGGAAAGGTTCAGTGGAGCGCAAAATAAATAAATAAATTTGGTGCAAAATGCAGTAGAACATTGAGTTGTGTTCTATTCAAAGGGATTATGAAAACATAAGCCACCTTGGTATTGCAATATAATATTTTTAAATGTGATGCAGAGACTTTAATAGTCCAACATTCTGATGACAGTGATGAGGCATCCACTATGAGGCAACGCAGCCTCCACACTATACAGAGATACGGCAAGTCAGAATGAGCTCTACGGTTCTTCTGTAGGTCATGAGGATTGGTTCAGGGCAGGTGGGCTCTCCTCATCCTCAGAAGGAAGTACAACGCTTGTGTGCCCTTGACCAGTGAGGTGGTGTTTACAGTCCAGGTGAAGCTCTCTGTGATGTGCACCCACAGGAATTTAGTGCTGCTGACCACCTCTACAGCTGAGCTGCTGATGAGCAGTGGAGCGTAGTTAGGCCGGTTCCCTTTGAAGTCGACAATCATTTCCTCGTCTTGCAAAGTAATTAAGCTTTAACTAGGTTCCTCTTAAATTGAAACCCATGACTCATCTAGAAATGCATAGCTTATTTAATTAAAAAGTACAACTTGCTTCTCCTCACTCTGTCGGTGTTTTTGACATATTGATGAATAGTCTGACATCTAGGAGTTCATTACACTAAGGTCGGTCCAACAGTAAAGCAACCAACCGGTAAGATAACATGACTATTTTTAGCAACCAACCAGTAAGACAACATGACTATTTTTATAAGTAATAAGGGAATGAGGTTATAATTTATTTTGAGAAGAATTAAAAGATGTTTTTTTTAAATAGAATATTTTTACTTAGGTAAAAATAAGGAACTTTAAATAAAACGTATATAATATTATAATAGATGCAGAAACAATGCAATGGCAGGGAACAGTTTTAGGCATATGGTAATTTTACTTCAGAAGCATGTTAGGGTCACTGGTTCTGAAATTAAAATTATAAAACAGAATTTAGCTTAGATTTATACATTTTCTACATCAAGTCCCTGTCACACCTTGACATATTAGCCAGCGTATGTCTGAAGTCATACAATCTTCTGAAACCTTTGCATATGCTGAACTCAATGTATTTTTTTTCAATTTTGGGCGTATACATAGAGTATTCATAACAACTCTAGAACTTATGTCCAGCGACAGCCTAACTTATGCCTAATGCAAGGCAGTGTAATGCCCATGAAATTTCACAAGCCAGTGTCCTGAGGGGGGCAGCAATGCACCAGGAGGCACCCAGCTTGCATAAAAAGATTTAGTTGATCACGGTTTTAACCTAGCTGCTATTTACACCTGCCAAAAAAAAAGAATAAATGATTAAATAAGAAAAAAGAAAAAGAAAGAAAGAGGATTTGCATTCTTCTTTCTTCACATTACATATTAGTTGATATAGTCAGCAATTATAAAAAAAAAAAACTAGACTCTCAATTAATGACATTAGTTACAAACTATGAGTTTTTACACTCTATCAAAGCAACTTCCAGAGTAACCAACCACAGAAATAGTCAAGTATAGGCAATTAAGATCAGAGAAAAAAATGCAACAATTAAGAAACTAAGTACAAGAAAAGAGGAGATATATTGGAAGTGATATTAATACACCATATTAAACTTTTTGAAGATACCCATATTAACATATGTAATTAGAGCAAAAAGCTTTTGACACATTCATTCATTCCATATTAGTTAAAGAGGTAGAGACGGACAGGCTTAGAAGTTACTAAAGTAAAAGAAAACAGTTTGTGAAGAGATATCAACATTTATCATTATGCTTGGACATTGCTTGGAGTGTATTAAAGGGATAAGAATTGGGTCCAAAGCAGTTTACTCTATATAAATGACTTATGCAAGAATTAAGACAAATGGATTAGGTGGATTGTTAGGTTTATTCAATGATGATTATAAAGTTAATGTGTGTGCATATGAAACATTGAAGAAATAAGATGCTACATTCTGTCCTGTGATTCAAACAGGAGGGTCATTCTAGACTTGCCTTCAGCCAGAAGGCATTTACAGGGTCATTTCACTTTATGACTTGCTTCCGGCCAGTTGTCACTTTATGACCTGCTTCTAGCCAGTTGGTCATAAAGCAGGGTCATGCTGTTTTATGACCTGCATCCAGCTAGATAATCATTGCAGGGTCTTCTGCCCTAAGACCCACCCATTTGTTTGTGTTCTGTTAATAAAAGACTCTGCTGTTTTGTTGGGGGCCAGAAAGGTGCTGAACTGTGAGCAGCTAGCCTTTCTCATCCTGCAGGAAAAGCTCTGTTTGAAAAACCCTTTGTGCGTCAGATTCATTTTTGTCCTATATGAAATATGAACTCACAATATTTTGAATCTAACATGGATATAAGTTTCTTAGGATGATAGGTTCTAATAAAATAAACACAGATTAAAATTAATATTTACAAATGGTTAATTTTCAAAGAGCAAAAATCCTGTTTTAAGCCAAAGGTGTGAAAGTGGTTCCAGAAAGGGCCATGTGGCTACAGGTTTTCTTTCCAACCAAGCAATAGCACACCAGACTCCAATCATGTCATCAAGTGAGTCCAATCTGAACATGATGACTTGATGAGATGACTGGAGTCTGGTGTGCTACTGCTTGGTCAGAAAGAAGACCTGCAGCCACACAGCACCTTCTGGAACCACGTTCACACCGCTGTTTTAAGAAACACACAATTTATAATCAGAAATGGTTGTTGAACAGAGTTGAAGCCTAAAATTTGAGAGGAGAGTGTTACGGTACTCTTAACACATGTGAAACTATCTTTTAAGTTTTCTAACTGAGTTCCACAGGATGTTTGTCAAATTAAAGCTTAAAATGGACTTTTTGAAAGAGGGGAGTCAGAAAAATTGCACGATGATGACTGAACTTTATTTCAGGTTTATCAGATTTACTGGGAACAATGACAAGTGTGAATACAAGGGGAATAAATATAATTATCAGTCAAAAGGTGGTTGAACATAATTTGTGTCAGAGACTGACTTAATTTTAATTAAGTCAGGATGTGTCCTCTCAAAGTTTGGGGAAAGAATTTGTTCTAATGTGGTAATTACCCTTAAGTATACGACACTTAATCTATTAGAGCTTAGCTTTCTGTAATGAGGCAGAAAATATTTGATGGAGCGTGTACGGTTTCCTTAAACCAGAAACTAGATGTTATATAGAAGAACAAAGCACTTTAAAGGTGAGGAATGTTCTGAAGGCTAAACAGCTTGAATAGCTACATAACTTTGCAGTAATTTCACAGATGAGCGAGCGGTGCTTTCATTTGACAGAGTCATATATCTAGTTTCAACAGTACAACAATTACAGTAGTTTTCCTTAACATTTAATATATTGCTAAAAATTATCAATGACTACAAAGTGTGAATCCGCTGTAAGAAAAACATATGCTAAATCACCGTTGCTCCACCTGTATAGTGTATCTGCATTTATTAAAAATAATGTTCATAAAAGGATGAATTTGCAATGGCACAATCATTTCCTTTTTCTTATTTGACAGCTATCTGTTTATTGAAGCCATTCTATACAAACATCTTACATATGACCAATTTAATTGAATTTTTATTTATTTTTTTATTTATTTATCCTTTATTTTTTTATTTAATTGTATATTTCCAATAATAGATATCTACTAAAAAGGCAGCTGTAATCTAGAAAAAGTGACAAATTGTTGGGGACATATTTTAAAACAAATAGATAACATAACATCAGACTAAAAACAATGACACAGACATTTAGAGAAGCTACAAAATGCTTAAGTAACATAAAATACCCTCCACTGGCCATTTTATTTAATACACAACCCTGTGTAGGATATGCAAAACTGCTATTTGTTTTTTTTTTTTCTTTTTTTCTCTCATGGAACATGGAATTTACAGCAATATTGTCTTATAATATATATTGTCAAGTAGGGAAAAAAGAGCAAAGAAAATGTTCACTTGTGCACATAGGGTGCCTCAACCTACCACTGAAGGAACTCCACAGAGCAGACACAGTCATACAAATTGGATGGATGAGCTATCCAGCACAGGGTAGGGATTTCCTTCCAGCTTCTGTACTTAATGTCTTCAGAAATTTATCCATGTGGTCATTACTGCACACTTAAGGTTAATAATCATAAAGAAAATGTGGACAAGTCTTCTTTAAAGTGACTTCAGATTATTGAAAATGCTGCAGTTCGATTCTTAGCTGGAACCCGGAGACATGAGTATATAACCCTTTTTGGTTTCTCTTCATTAGCTGCCTGTAAATTATCTGACTAATTTTTTAATTCTTCTTTTAACTATAAAGCTATAAATGGCCTAGCTGGAGCCTATCTTCAGGATGTTCTGCACAACCATTCCATTTCCAGAACATTACAGTTCAATAATTTATGGTTCTTACGTGAAACCAAAGTTAAAAAGCAGAGTAGACCTGGCATTTGCTGTCAGAACTACTAAAGTGTGTAAATACTTCCCCTTTAACATTAGATCTGCTCATAGTCTCAAACTCTATTTAAATCAAGCTTTAATATAACTCATCTTCTTTCTATAGCTGGGGTAGGCCACGTCGGTCTTCGAGTGCCACTGTCCTACAGCTTTTACATGCATCCCTGCTCTGAAACACCTGAAACTAAAGGCCAAATTACCTCCTTAGCATGTCGGTAAGTTGGCAAGAGGCCTGACCATTTTCCTTTAATATCTTTCAGATGGGTTGAAGAAGGGGTGCATGCAAAAGATGCAAGACAGGGGGACTCGAGGACCAATGTTACCTACCCCTGTTCTATAACATTCACAAAAACCCTGAGTTGGGATTCCTCTTTGGGAAGTGTTCTGTGTTGTATTTCAATGTAGTTATTTTATAGGTAGTTTTGGGAAGTAGATGGTACAAAAACATAAGTCCAGAAATAACAATCTACAAAAACTAGAGAGGTTTGGGAGAAACATACAAGGAACCTGCAATGAGGAACTGCACAGGAGGTGTATAGATGGGGGAGAGAACTTGCTCTGCCACTATGAATTAAAATCGATAAGAAGTCAAGAGAGATGAAATAATAAATAAAAAATTGTTTTTGGCATATGGATATGTATAGATATATGTGTACGTATATGTAGATAGAGATATGTGTATACTGTAGTTATGTGGGTGTGTATGTATATGCATGTATGTGTGCATGTGTTTGAGATACGGGTGTATGTGTATGTATGTATGTATGTGTGTATATATATGTATAAGTATGCATGTGTATGTGTATGTATG
>NW_015150568.1:1472998-1479657 GCF_000732505.1 Cyprinodon variegatus
TGTGTGTGTGTGTGTGTGTGTGTGTGTGTGTATATATAGATATGTATGTATGCTTAAACATAGGTAGATGTTAATATAGAACAGGGGTAGGATTTAATAAGTTTTATTACTTCTTCCTACTCCTTTTCGAACACATATGTTTTTTTTCTTTTTTGTTTTGTTTTGTTTTGTTATGACTTTATTAATTTACTTATATTTGCTTTTTATTAAGTGTTCGAAATAAATGATCAATCAGAATAAAGAATGGGCTAATTAGCTGGTATGGTGTGGATAGAAGTAACCTGAAGGAAGCTAGGGCAAAGGAGACTGGCACACGGGGCAATAGAGAGTAATTTAAAAAAATTATAATAACACTGCATAACACAAAATGGAAATGAAAACCAATGACCAACAAATCAGAATGACATAAATAACTGAAGTCCACAAAAGGCAGAATCATTAACCTTGAAGCTCATTGTAAAAACTGAAACATTGATGGTAATGCCAAAACAACAGGGGCATGCTCAGATACTGTCAGTTTAATTTAAACAGTTCATGATTTTAAAGGGGTTTAGAAACCTTTAGGTAAAAGATAGCCACACCTAATTCGCCTGAGCTTACTATCCTGTACAGTAAGAAAATATCTGAAGGAGGTATAAAAAGATTCCTCTAAAGCAAAACTATGTTCCAACAAAAAGAACAAAGCCCAGAACATTTAAAAATGTCCATGTCATTAAACCCTTTGAAAAACTATGCAACTTCGCAATGAGGTGTAAATTACCAGATGAAAGTGCGGTGCTTTAACACAATGGCATATTTTCGGTAAGTGGATCAAAGCATTCCTAAATATGTAAATAGGTAATAATGCCCTTTAGCAACTTTTTAATCACTTTAAGCCAGCCAGTGAAAACTTTTCTAGCTAAAGAGCTGACAACAATGAGAGTAAGAAAATTCACTGAGGAGTTGATAAGATTTAATAGAAATATAGGAAAGTTTTTAAAGACAGCAAATATAAATTAGCACAGCAGATAGTAACAATTAGTTATCCCCATCTAACACCATTAAGTTCCTGTCAGGTTGAGTGGAGGTTTAAAGAGGACCCAAATGCAGGGATAGAAGCTTAAGTGGTTTCTTTTTTGATTTAATAATCCAAGAGGTGGCAAATGAGGCAAAAATATCCAAAAATAACCAAATACAGCAAAACCAAAAAAAAAAAACAGGAGCTGTCAGGGAAAACACACACGAAGAGCAAGGAATGACAAGAAACCAGCAAACAATCACTGAAGAGGAGGAGTATATATGCCAAACAGAACAAAGACTGGGGTAATCAACTGATTGGAAGCAGGCGTGGGCAGAAGAATCTAAAAGGGAGCTAGGGGAAAGAAGATTGACACAAGAGGGCAACAGAGAGTAAACAAGAGATATATAAGAACTCAAATACAACCAGAAAACAACCCAAAATGGAACTGAAACCGTTGAAAACTCCCATAAAAAACATAAACAGAACCAAAAAGTGAAAAACCGTGACAGTTCAATGGTAGAAATGAAAGATGTTTATCAAAACAAAAAATGCTTGATATTTTAATTGTGTAATTATGGTATCCCCTTGAGAGGACTTAAAGGAGAAGTCCGGTCATATTCAGAATTCAAACTTCTGAAAGTACTTTAAATATAAAATTATTACATACTGTTCAATAACAGATAATTGTTTCTAATTAGGAGTAACTTTCATTTGAATGTACTTTACTGGAGCCATCCATGCTAGAAAAAGAGGACTACTGCCACCTACCGGTTTATGACGTCTCGTTGCAGTATCGGCTGTTGAGCAAGTCCCAGTGCTGTATCTGGTGTTTGTCACAGCACGCTATTATCCAAGTCATCTTGAAAACATTCTTCCTCGAAATGTTGGCTACATATTAAGTGTTTTTTTTCTCTGGCCAGAAGATCAATTGCAAATCCTCCTTCAACCTGTGGTGGATCATGAATCGGAAAGGGAAAAGAACTCTTTTTTTTCCACTTTTACCCGATGTAGTGCAACATCCAACTGCCATGCACGTGGGCATTGTCACTTTAACTATAGCTCTCGCAAATTTCAAAGGCGAACTCCTCTGGAAATCTTAAATAATGTTGTTGATTGCAGATGTGTCAAGTAGTTCCCATTGAATTTGCTTGTAAAGCGCTAAGCTTACTGCACCATGACATCACTGCCAGAAGATGTCAGGAGTGATGTGTTACTATATTTTGGCAAAAATGTCCGGTCTCGGACTTAGTGATCGGGACGAAAAATATTGTTGATATTTTTTTACTGATTAACACTAAATTCATTAAATTACTGTGAATGTATTAGTTTTAGTTACAGTGATCCATTTATTCTGACCGGACTTCTCGTTTAAAAACAACAGTTTTAAAAAGTCACTAAAAAAACTACTTTAAAAATTTAGGATTTTTTTCTCTAAATAACTGTTACTAAGCTAATACTTTATGGAAATATATGTCAGATGTGACAGGTATGGGGCAAAATTAAAGATTATTGAAAATTAAAGGAAGAAAATAGAGTAATGTATCATGTTAAAACAAATCTGTCTGTTTTACATGAGAAAAAAAAAAACTGAACCTATTGGCTTGGTAATTTTCATAGTGATTTTTCTATTAGTCAAAGGTAAACGGCTTCTATAAAAAACGAAACAAAAAAAACTCTTTACCACTTTATCAAGTAGCCCTTTGTGTCCCTCTATGCCCCTGAAGCAGCTCTCTCTTTATTACCTGTCATGGTTTTAGAGAGGTTTTTGGTCCACATGTAGAACAAACTCAGGAGAGTGAAGCTGATTATGAATCTTTATTACTTGAACTGACTGAGCTTATCCAGACCTGCAAACTCAGCAACAGGTCTTTGACTGGGTGAAGAGAAGCGAGACGTTAGGTTTTGAATGAATATTGAGGATCAGTAGGAGAACGGAGAGGTCGATGGATTACTGACAGAGAGAAATAAGTCAAGTCTGAGAGAGGACGACTCTGGAGGGTGGAAGCAGAGTTGAACCTGCTGCTTCAGGAGTGGCTAAATACAGGAAATAGAGGTTGGCACAGGGTGGATGCTTGCTGTGTGGGTCGAAAGCAGAGCAGAGTTCAATCGGAAGAAACTTGCAAGAAAAGTCTAATGAGGAAGATGCCAGTGTGGTATCTCATGAGGTAAGAGAAACTTGAGACTTGCAGATGGAGGAGTTTTCTAGATATCTTATTCTGGAAGCATGGAAGAAACCAGGCTGATTAACACGTTGGCGTGGAAGGGCTGGCAGCAGACTCCTTTAGAGCTTCTGCTTGAAGAGGTCTTTTTTGATCGACCAAGAAGGGATGTTTCTCAGATACTGTAGTATACACAAAGAAGTAAACAAGCACAAATGGCAGAGGAAGATCTCACCTTCTATCTTAGGCCTTTTTTCATTGGCTTCTGATTTGATTCTAAAAATTCAAACAGAGGAACTACTGAAACAGCCAAAGAAATAGCAGAGAAACAACAGTACTGAGAAATTTAAAGCTTATATCCATGTAAATTCTCTACTTACAATTAGTCTTTTAGTTTCAGTTCAAAAGGGCTTACTACTGCAATCCTTATCCTGAAATAATCATGAGCTCAACAATAGAAAAAAATCTGAATTTGCAAATTAATAAAAAATAGTCTATAGACTACTTCTTATAACAATGCCAAAAATTTTTGTTATATCTTATCAGTGTGCGTCTTTTTCCTGCAAAGGCTAACCCAATGTCCTCATGAGTTTCCTTCCCCTCGCAAAACCAGGTCACGCACGATCATCATTTGATCACCTATGGTTCAACCAGAAAAGGGATATTTCTCAGATAGTGTACACAAAGAAGAAAACATCTTTAAGCATTAACATTATTTATGCAATATTATTCAAGTCATTAACAAAATCATTGATATAAGCACAAATTGCTGAGGAAGATCTTACCTTCTATCTTAGGCCTTTTTTTCATCTTGACTATATGCTGAGGAACCAGCAAAATGGCAGAGAGCCTTATCATGCTTTTCCCTTTATCCCAGTCAGGATCTGGCCCTTCTCATACAGCCTCCAGCATAACCATATAAAGTGATTCTAGGGCCTCTCTGAAAGTCCTCATATCTCAACATAAGAACTTCCATTTGGCTGACTTACACAGAAAGTTTAACTTAACTAAATTTAACAAATATGAGTTATTTAAAACAGAAAACAAAAGAAAAAGAAATCAATCTTCAACAGTCTGATGGGAAACGCTTATCAGTCCCCAGTTACCTGAGCACAGGCGCCATCTACTGGATAGGAAAGAAAGCAGCAGGCAAACTTGAGGAAAACATGCCAAACTCCAATATTACCCAGCCCTGGTGTTAACATTATATTGGATGGAGTTATTTCTGATACAGTTATTTTTATGGAACTTGATATAAATATAAATTATGTAACATTTCAATCAAGGTGCACAATATCACCCTTATGAGCTGCTAGTTAGCAGAGTAATGATTAGTAAGTGGAGGTAACCAAGAGAGATGGAGTGGTGTGAAAAATGAATCACTCATTTTCTGAGTGTTAATAAACACTTTAAATGACTATACAACTTTACAACAATTACCCAGATGAAATAGAGCAGTGTTGTAATGTGACAGTGTCATATTTGTGCCTTTAATTTGTACGAATACAAACCATAGAGATATATTCAACCATTTTTAAAGAAAAATAAATTTAACAAATGGAATAACTGGCATAGGACTTATATTTCTCCTGTGCATTTTAGAATCGCTGATGTGGATAAGCTATGGTATTTGTTTTAGAATTTTATAGATTCCCAATGTTTTCACTTCAGGTTTGGCATTTGGGATACATGATGTACTTCATGGGTAGGCTATGTCATTTTGGTTGTGTTTAAACTATACTGTTTCCAGGATTTCAGCTGGTTTGAAGTTTTGCAAACACTCTTCTGACCTAATCATTTCCTGTTGAATGTATCATCATTTTTCTTTCATGACTCAAGTTTCAGCTGCAGCTGCCTGAACAGCTTTATTTAAAATGTGGCCTTTATGCAGTGGCTCTCAGAAGTGTACTGTTAAATACCAGAGGTCTGTGTCTTGAAGCAGTTTTAATGAAAACTGATAGTTTGTTCACCATGAAATCAGAAAAACTCAGTTTCCCATTTCACAAAGGTAGTTTAGTCCAGGGATTCCCAAACCTTACCATGCCAAGGCCCCCCTACACCAGTACATTTTCAGCTGAGCCCCCCCTTCATATGAAACATGCCTAAAAACTAATGTGTAAGCTACAGCGACAGAATTAAAAAATGAGTGAACAAACCACCTAAATAAAAATACATTTATTTTGTAAAAATGAAGTCAAAATTATATTTTATTAAACTTTCATTCATTAATTTAATGAATAAAATATAACAATAATATAGGCCCACCACTTTAATTTTAATAACCTTTTTTTAAACGATGAACCTCTTTATACCTTTCAAAAACAGAAAGATTTGTGAACAAAATAAAAGTTTGGCCAGGCATTATATATAATGCAGGCCTAACAACAAATGTAGGCTACATGAGAAATACATAGACATACCATGCTAATGGAAGCAGTGGGCCTGATGGCTTCTACAGTTTGTCCAGTCTGGGCTTGATGTCTGTCAGAGCAACACACATGTCGTTCTCCAAATTTAAAACGTGATCTGTGTTTTGTTTTCAGTACTTTTAAAGTGGAAAAGCCAGACTCACACAAGTAAGTGGTTGAAAATGGAAGGAGATATTTCAGAGCCCTTTCAGCTAGGGTAGGAAACTGTTGTCTTAGGGTTAGGTGAATGTTTTTTATAATGTAGTTATACCCAGACAGGAAAATTTTAATTATTTTTATTCAATAAAAATAATTTCATGTATAACTTTTTATTTTTTTATCCATCTTCCCCCACTTTGAAAACCAGGGGTTTAGTCAACCTCTGTGTCTGTTACTGTACTAACATTTTCCCTTGAGCTAACCTGGAAAGGAGAAGGTTTTCCTTAAGAATCTTACTGTCCTCTGGTTCCACCCTCTACTGCCAATCACACCATTTCATATCCTTATTTAGTCAGGAGGGTTTGTAAATAGGTTTGGATCCATTTGAAACATTCGGGGGGTTAAAAACACTTCTGACCTCCTTTTGTTGAGGATCCAATCAATTAAGACTGAGAATTAGATATTAATAGGGTAAGGTTTTCAGACCAGGTATATATGTCCTTTCATATTCACAAAGTTATCTTTATATGCGCTACTATTTCATCTCACAATCAGTCACATATATCAAAGACTCATCAGATTTGTAGCATTACACAGACTTCTTTGAAAGGTATTTAACAAAACTTGATATTGGTAAGAGCAAATTGATGTGTGTAATAACCGCATCATAGAAAACAACTGCAAAGTCAAATAGCCACTTAGTATTTAGACTTTAGACTTTTAGACTTTAGACTTTTATTTGTCCCCAGGGGGAGATTCTTTTCCACATACACAGAGCTCGTTTACACAAAGACATAAAAAAGACACCACAGTAAACACCAGCACAAGTACAAGACACGATACACTTAACAGGGCCTGTTGTTTAAAAAGGTGATGGCTGAAGGGATCAGGCTCCTGCCAAAAAGGGCCCTTCTACACCTGAGTGCCCTTTAC
>NW_015150568.1:1480337-1484356 GCF_000732505.1 Cyprinodon variegatus
CGAGATGTTGGAGGAGGAGGTGCAGCAGGCAGGCTACAGCGTCCTCCGTGCCTCTCTTGGCCTTGTATGCAAACTGGAGAGGGTCTAGTTGTGCACTGACAGGTGGCAAGATGGCTTTTAGCAGTAGCTTCTCCAGGCCTTTCATTATTATGGAGGTGAGGGCCAGTGGGCGGTAGTGGTTGAGTTCTGTGGGCCTCGGCTTCTTTGGTACCGGGATTATTGTAGATTTTTTCCAGATGGTTGGTACTGTGGTGGTGAAGAAGACCTCTTTGAAAAGGGAGTGAATGACAGGGGCAAGTTCCTGGGCACAGCTCTTCAGCGCCTTTGCAGAGATGAGATCTGGACCTGGGGCCTTACCCAGCTTGCACCTGCTGAGCTGAAGCCTCACGTCCTCTACCATGAATGGGACTTGCTCATCCTGCTCCCCAAATGGAAGCGCTTGTAGGAGTCTCTCACACTCGTTTGAAGAATCCACTGTGTCAAAACGAGCATAAAAGTCATTCAGTTCCCCAACAAACTGTACTGGGTCCATTGTAGATACTGTACTGGGTTTGGGGCTGCATCCTGTCAGTGTGTGTACCTTTTGAAAAGCCTGTTTTGTATTCATGTTGGAGAATTCCCGTTTCAATTTGTCCTTGTATTTTAGTTTAGCCTTAAATACAGCATTTTTAACCTCACGATTTGCCAATTTCAGATCATGCAAATTATTATTTGCAAAGGCTTTATTTCTTTTTTAGACTTTGTTTGAATTCTGGAGTCACCCAGGGGTTTGTTTTGGAGAATTTCTTTATTGTTTTGACAGGAATGCAAGTGCCAATGCAAAAATGTATATAGTCCGTAATCACAGATGTTTTATTGTTTATTATGCTCTAGTAGTTGACCTTGTATTCAAAACTCAATAGAACCATCTAGTGGGCATATCTGGAACTACTGTTGAATACATTCTGCATATTTAATATGTAATGTCAGACAGAATTAAAATTAGAAGGTACCCCATGAGATGATGCACAGGTTCTACATGTTTGAGCAGCATTTTTATGCTTCATCATCACTTGCTGCCATGCTTGTCCCCTGTGGAATTGCACCTAAATAGAATACTTTGATACATTAACTGAACATGTATTTCTGATATCTGAAATACATTCCTTGCTTGTCGAAATGAATCTTTCAGAAACAGATTGAAATGCTTCATATCTAAAATAAATATTCTGGACGTCTACAAATCAATTTTAGAGCTCCATATTCTTATTGTTACTGTTATAACTTTTATTATTTTGACCCAGAAAAAAATGTATCTTTGTAAAAAAACATATTCAGGCAAGCTGATACATGTTAAAACAGCAAATGAAAAATGTATAAAACATTTTAGGTAGATAAATTAATTTTTACTAGTAAGGTGACCAGATTTCTAAAATGAAATCTGGGGACATTACGTTCCATATAGATGAAATTAGGAAACTGGAACAGTAATGGTTTCATAGGTTTTTACATAATTATTATTATCAAAACAACTCAAATGTCATGTATAGGGCAGGAATTTGCCTCTCCATTATTCCCTAAGAATAATAATATGAATAAATAGATATTGTTATTAATGGAAAACTGGAACTGTGTCTTGATTGTTTCATTCAAGTGATTTGCAATGTCATTGCCATAGAGGGCAGTTAAACTATTTAAGTTAATTTCATAGATTTAATTATGTTTAAAATAATATAGAATTAAGAAAATCAGACAACTGACATTAAAAATGCTAATTTTGAAGCTTCTGTAAATGTTTTAGGGTGGAACCAATGCGTTGTTTAGGTTGGATCGGTTACACTTTATATTCAATAGAGGGTAGCATGCTTTATTTTTCCCTGTCCCTGTGATACTTACAGGTTAAATATGGGCAAAAAATGAAATGGTTGTGGTTAGGCTTCAGATGACTTTATTTAATTGTTTCCTTAATCTTTTGTCAATTATTTTGGATATTTCATAAACTGACTGTGGCATGAAGCCTTGTCTATTTCTTGCCCATAATAAAGATAAAAATTACTTATGTTTGGTTTATTCTTGACACATCCTCAAGAATTTCTGCAAAGAGTCGGAAAAATCTATTTCTTGTAACATCACTTCAAATATTATTTATTTTATTTTTTTACTCTTTCTTTATAAAAGTTTCCCCTAATGCTGTTGCACACCTGTAAGGCTATCTGTATACAGGGTCTGGGTTAGATGTGTTATTTAGTACTATTAGGGAATATTTAGACTGAAGGCCAGACTCCAGTTTATTAAAACATTTGACAGTTTTCAGTCTGTAACTTGTTTCGATTAACTTTTTGTGGTGACCTTCAAAGCTCTATGCTGACTTCAGTTTAGTTTTAAAACCTTGTCTAGAGAAGAACAGGGCAGAACATCAAGCTGTGAGGGCTTTAACGATTGTCCTGTTCTCCTCTTTACAAANCTGATGGAGGGACAAATAAAAACAGCTCTCTGCTGTCCTCATCATTAACAGCACACTGATTATTTACTCCTGATGTTTATAAGAAATATCAAACTTTAGACGTTTCAGACAAAAATCTTTCTGGTTTATTTGAATAGTTTTAAAGCTTCTCTCTGGATTTTAGCTGATTTAAAAAAAAAACATTTTTTTCAGAGGAAGGATTCAATAAATTGAGTCATGGAGACAAAAAGGGTTGAAAAAAGTTCATTAATTCAATATAAATTCAGATAAGATATACTTTATTGAATTCAAAGAGAGATTAAATGTTATATTAACAGTTTTAGGGGTTGATGCTCTAGGCAGGAAGGATCTGCTGTAGTGGTCTGTATTGCAGCGGATCTGGAGAAGCCTCTGACTGAAGATGTTAAACGGTGTGAGAAGGAGGTTACTGTTGTTCATTTTATGAAGAATTCTTCTTTATTAAAACATCTCCAGAGGTTCTAGGAGATCCAACAACTTTATCCGCTTGTTGATTTGCTCTGATGCAACTAGAACATCGGCAACAGTTTGCTGCAAACGTTTCCGGTAGTTCAGTCTGCTCTGCCCCCCGATGTAAACGACTTCCTCTGCAGAAATTAATAGTTTCATTAAGAATCTTTCCCAGGTTTGGATTCTCATCTATTTTATCTGCTGCAGATGTTGGTAAAAACATAAAAACGTTCAGAAATCCAGAACAGATAATAATCAGGACAATAATCAGCTGCTTATAGAAGAAAACCTTCATTAAAATGGATTTCAAACTTTTGCATAATTCTATAGATTATTCCTGTTTTTATTTTCTACCTTTATTATTTTCTTCTGCAATTAATAGAAGCACAAAAATCATATTTTATCTCAACATGTTATAAAGACTTTAATGCTTTAAAGTGATTCGATCAGTTAAAACAGTATCTGTCTGTCTTCCTCTTAGTCTTTAGTTTATCTTGGGATTTATTTTCCATTCTACAAACTTATATCTATCTACTACAAGTAAGGAAACAACTTACAACCAATCTTGCATTGAAATCTGAGATTTTCTTTTGATTAAACTCTGTAATCTGAGTTTCACCATAAACAGCAGGTGCAGAAGTGACTCCAATTCCTCAACGCAGGATCCAGTCAGCTGTGAACCACATGAGTCACTCCAGAAGCATCCTTTGCTTTCATGGTTGCGTCAGGAAGTTTACTACTCCAACAATTCATGTTGATGAAAAACAGACTGGGGTGATGTAACAGTGGATGACTGGATTAAATTAAAGTTAAAAATGCATAAGAATGTGCATCACTGGTTAAACTTTGGATCTGCACTGAAAAAGTGATCTAAGAATGAGTAAAAATGTTAAATAAGTAGTAAAATAGTAAAATAAGTATTTTTCCCTTTAATAGGGCAAGAAAGCGGAGCTTGGCCTGTTTTCCAGTGTAGTCCTGTTTCTCTGACTGTGACTAACTGGATGTGCTCTCTTCATCCTCTGACATGGGAGCTGGCTCGGAGCTCGTCTGCCTGGCTGTGTGTTTCCTGGACGGGGCCGCCTGTGGAGCTGGTTGACAGTTGCCTTTT
>NW_015150568.1:1487157-1488243 GCF_000732505.1 Cyprinodon variegatus
GGCTCCAAGGCCCCTGTGCCGCGCTCAGCGGGCCCCTGTGCCACAGTGAACTCGCCCCAAGGCCCCTGCTCCATCATTTTTAATAAATGCTTTTTGAGAGATCTGTCTGTTTGAATAAAAGTTTTCTGTTCTGATGCTTATTTTGGTTTATAAGCCCCAAAGTTTCTTTTCTCTGGCGCTGAGTTAGCATCAATGTCTCTGGGTGAGAAGCAAGAGCTGAATAAACTCCACCAGCAGCACCACAGTTATAGAAACTGTTTTATTTTAAATGTTGGTGCAACATATTTAAAAAGCTGATGTACTGAAATTAGATTATATTTATTCTTTTTTTTTTCTTTTTTTCTGCAGTACACGCGAAAATACAGACATAAAAGGAAAGTGCCAAATAAAAGAAGTTTTAGCACAAAGCTTTAGGAAAAACCCACTCAGCAGTTTTCACTAAGCCTCTGGCTCCTACTGAGTGGCTGAATAACCTGAAGTTCAGCAGTGCACAAACACATAGACTGTTAAACTCTGTCATAACGAAGCTTTTCCACTGATTCTAGCTTTTTTTCCCCTAAATTCAATAGAATCTGTCTTAGAAACTCCTCCACCATGGGAAACCATAAGCACTTTATAAATGTTGTAGCACCAGGGAGACGTTTACCCGGTTCCTTCCTTTACTTCCTGAGTAACAGGAGTCTCTGCTTCTCTTCTCCAATCATTTCTCTTCAGCTTTAGGATTTTTTTCTCTTCATTCTGTTGTGTTTGGTCTAACAGTCAGAGCTGCAGTCTAATTTCTTCCTAACTGTCCCCCATATTTGGCTATCTGATGGAGTTTGTCTTTAAACATACTATAAATGATGATTTTCCTGTTTTTTCTCCTGGTTTTCCTTTATTGTGGAATAACATCATATGATAGACTTAACTGGAGTTGATCTAACTGCAAAACAGTCTGTTTTTAGCAATGGAGTAAAACTGAAATCTCTTTGTTCATAAAATACTCGACTCTGCAGCTGATACAGTCGGTGACTTCTACATGAATAACAATTATGATAATTTATTCTAATCTAAGCAATATGATTGGATGCCACAGAGGAGGGCCCA
>NW_015150568.1:1491590-1493091 GCF_000732505.1 Cyprinodon variegatus
TAGGGCGCACCGCACTATAGGGCGCGCCGCACATTTTGAGGGAAAAAAAGACGTTAATATGCGCCTTATAGACGTGAAAATATGGTAAATATCCCTTATCATCCTGGGTCACGTAACATTAAGCCAGATGCCCTGTCCAGACAGTTTGCCTCGGATGACTTCTCCAAAACCCTACAGATGTTTTGGACTCGTATTGTGTCTGCACCAGAGTCTACTAAAGAATCATGTCACAAATATTTTCATTCCAAAGGGAAGGTCAGACCTCAACTCAAAAACAAATCGATCTGAAGCTGGCCCATCAGTTTCAATGACAGATTTCTTCTCCCTAGATGTTCACAGATGGTTTGGTGTCTGTCTGTGGATTCTCCACCTTGGTGCTATTTTAGCCTTGGTGTCAAAGCAGCAGATTTCTGACACAAGGCTGAAAAGCCTCCTTTGTCTGGTAGCCTCAGACTTGTTCAGGATCATGTTTCCACTGGCCTCTACTGGAAGCCAGAGTGTGTTTCTGACATAAAAGTGAAATTAAATGTCTCGCCGAACCAGATGTTTTACAGTTGGCAGATGTGGAGAGTCTGAGCAAAAGCCGAGGGAAGAAAGCAGAAAGTTGTTAAAACTGTCGACTGGGTGGAAAGTTTTAGAGGAAAGAACATTTACTTCTGTTTTTTCTGCTGCCTGCTTTCAAACTATATTTATAAGATAAAGGATATAAGATTAAATCTTTAGAACTTCACCTAAATTGAAAATCAAGTGTTTTAATATCAGTAAAAATGTTTGATGCTGGTACAAAGCAGGGAGGTCAGAAAAGTAGAGGAGAAACTTAGCATCAACAAAGGTTGCTACTTTAATTCCTGCTTCCCTTTTCCTGAAAAAAAAACAGATTACATTAACCATGGTTGGACAGAGCGCTCATGTTGGGGAGCCGTTTTTAGGGTTTGGTTTTTGGGAAATTGTTCCTCCTTCCATTTGCTAATCTGAGACGCCGGCAGCAAGGCATTAGTTTTATGGCATGCCTTCTCAGAGCATTGGGCCCCTGGCTGCAGACGATCGGCCCTTGTTGGAAAACTGTGGTCCAGCTCACATCATTAGCTCATGTTTTGGCTGGACCAGCCCCAATATCGTTCACCGCTGCGACAATTGCATTAGCAGACCGCCAGCTACACCACAATGCAAGGAATTCAGACATTACCCAACGTCCAGAGAGAAGGTCTGAGGGGATCGCTGCTCCCGCTGCTGCTCCCGCTGATAATTGATAAGTAATAATTCTTATCATTGCCTGTTTTCTGAACCAGAATCACTCGTCTCCCCAAATATTTAATCAAAGCAAAAGGCAGCTACTTTAAAGAACCTAGAATATAAGACATATTTTCAGTTGTTTCACACGTTTTTAAGTAATTCTGCACATTTTCATTCAGAGTTTTGATGCCTCCAGTGTGAATCTTCAATTTTCATAGTCATGAAAAAAAAGAAAACTCTTTGCATGAGTGTATCTCTCTCTCTCTCT
>NW_015150569.1:0-982 GCF_000732505.1 Cyprinodon variegatus
AACCAGTAGGTGGCAGTAGTGTTCTTTGACAAACATGGATGCCTCCAGTAAAGCACATTCACATGAAAATTACTCTGAATTAAAAACACTGATCATTTATTGAACAGGATGGAATCATTTCATATTTCAAGATTTTTCAGAAGTTTAAATTCTGAATATGAGCGACTTTTCCTTTAAACCAGCAAAGCACTGCTGGGAGGATGCAGAGTAAAAGGGAGAGGTCTGTAGAAAGGGCAGATCTGATAAGCCAACTTCACTTTATGTCTTTGGGTTTTATTTGGACAGAACCAAGTAACCAGAGAGTGCAGCTCCAACATACTGTTGGTTTAAAAAGGGAAAAATCTGAAAATGTTCTTAAAAATGAAGAGCTTTGAACAGAATGCACGTCACAACCATGTGTTTTAACATGTGTTTTTGCCACAGGCTACACGTCGTCTTTCCATCCGTCCAAGGAGCCCAGCAGGCCCTTCATCACTGAGGCACATGAGCTGGAGCAGCTGGAGCAGCAGGAACAGCAGGAGCAGCTGGAGCAGCAGGAGCAGCAGGAGCAGCAGGAGCAGCCGGCTCCTACAGTCATACAGGTCAGGACAGATAAATGTGTCCTTTTAATTCTTTTTAGCAACCAATAAATGATCATTCTTCTATTCCTAAATAAGCTAAACTCTGATTGTTGTTTCATTTGAATGTTTGATGAGTGAAATGTTTTGGGAATCCATCTTGGATACGGGACAAGGGGATGTTTTTTTATCACTGGATGTTTGGTTCTTATGACTGAATATTAGGGCCAGGCTAGAGATTTTTTTTCTTCTTCTATTTTGAGAATAAAGTTGTATTTTATAACATCTCTTCCAAGAATCCCTTTCTTCCCTAAAAGGAGGAATGTGGAGCATCATGTGAAGTTCTACTTTAGCATCAGTTTGATAAATCAGGAAATCTTTTAGCAGCAGCATCAAACTGGGCAGGATGTCAAAGTGGACTCTGG
>NW_015150569.1:2389-3252 GCF_000732505.1 Cyprinodon variegatus
GAGGGAGGTGCAGGGACAGATGAGGGAGGTGCAGGGACAGATCAGGGAGGTACAGGGACAGAGCGCTGCTGCCAGGGGCTCGCTGTGAGGCTCTGTCTTTATCTCTGTGGAAAGAAAGGAGCTCACACTTTATCCTCGACAGGGTACAGTTTGAGATATCAACGGTGGTATTTGAGGCGGTAGTTCTGGGCCCTTCCACCATAACATCCAAGGGAGTTTTGATAGGGGGGGGGTCTTGAGTCTTTTCTTGCTGGCTCCTCGTGGCGAATCCAATATTTCCAATGTGTTTGGCTTTTCCACCTTGAAGCGAGCGGACGCATCCAAGATATTATCCCATCTCACCTTTGAGTTCAACCACTGCACCCAGCCTGCATTCATTTGCACCCAGCATACGGCTCATCCTGCTCGTTCACAGCCTTAGTGAGAGCGTTAACCGCTGCCTGATCGTCGCCCAAACTGCCACCAACATCCTCTGTAATTAAAGATACATCAGCTATCCTCCAAATCCAAACAGGAGATATCAAACAAGTAAATGTCTTCCACGTCCTCAACTGACAGCATCGTAAAACACGCCATCCTCCAATCCTTCAGGAGTCCAGGGTGGATCCCACGAAGAACGTCCCATCAGGACAAGAAGGCTCCTCTTTACCCTGTCAGCGAGTTAAGGACATTTGATCATTGAGAGGCCAGATGAGCAGATCCATTGTTTGATTTGGGAGAAATGAAGAGAGAACTCAGAAAAGACACAGCAAAGCAGGGACGGAGCAGGGAGGTGCAGGGGCAGAGGAGGGAGGTGCAGGGGCAGAGGAGGGAGGTGCAGGGGCAGAGCAGGGAGGTGCAGGGGCAGAGGAGGGAGGTGCAGG
>NW_015150569.1:4486-6091 GCF_000732505.1 Cyprinodon variegatus
GCAAACACCTCCACTGAGAGCAGAACAAGCTGTGAGTTCTGAGGGATGTTTCATGAAATTGTCCTTTAGTCTGGAAGTCAGGCTTAGTTAACCAGGCTTGGATTATGTTGTCCTCACATGTGTGCCAGACTCTGCATCACACAAACCATTTACTAGAGAACAGTAAATCAACTTGACTGCCTTGACTGGACCACAGCAATCCCACAGAACCAATCCAGTCCTGTAGAGACTGACCGATTTGGTTTCTTATTAAGGCCAATACCGGTACTGATTATTTTGACATCAGCCTAATGCTGCGTCTACACCAGGTGCATTCTGGGCATCAAAGCGTCTGGTTTACATGCAGCATGTAGCGGGGGACGGTGTCCCGGGAGGTTAGTGACGCCTCTGAGCATCCAGAGCGCCTGGTAACGGGTCCAATCTCTGTTACTGAAAGTGTTAAATGTGGGTAAAAACTATCTTTTTCATATTTCAGTCAAAGACAGATACTTGCTGACTAAAATCTAAATAGATCTGCATTAAAAACAGTTCATAGGAGTAAAACTATGACTAAAACCTCCACACCGGAACCAGCCGTTCTGGACTATAAGCCGCTACTTTTTCCCCAAGCTTTGAACCATGCGGGTTATAAGAAGGTGCAGCTTTTCTGTAGATTTGTCCTAAACATCCGAGGTGGAAGTCAAAGTTGGAAAAGAAAGAATAAGTGGCTAATTTTCATTTAGCACAATAACATGCTAGCAGCAGGAAGGAGAACAAATGTCCTGATTTCAGACATTTTGACATTTATTTGCCGCATTAAAGCTGCTGAACCAATGAAGAGACTGAGCTCAACTCCTGCAGAGCTGAAATAAAGAGCTGATGAAGCTCCATCTTTCAGGAGAAGATCTTACTGCTGCGAGCTAACAAGCTAACAGGAACTAGCATTCTTCCTCCCTACTCCAGGGGATATATGTAGAGCTCCCCCTACAGGTTTGGTGGAAGACAGTTCAGTAGATATCAGCGGCTTTAAGTAAGGTGCGCTCTATAGTCTGGAAAATACGGTATTTGACTGTTTACATTTTTGTTAAAAGATTTTGACTAACACTAATTTGAAATTCCTTTTAAAATTGATACGGGTTAAATATCAAATACATTTTTTATGTTTCTTCTGTCTGAATATTATTTCTGGAAGGAGAAAGATGTGTGGAGAGCAGAGAAGGACAGAGACGTTCAGTCCAGCGGCTACGGAGTCCTCGGCTCTTCGGCCCCTGAAGGAACGGCGCCGCCACAGACCGACACCGGCACCGACTTTGGGCTTCTGGGAGGGGACAGAAACGGTACGATCTGTTGTTGTAGATCCATTTTTACCCGCTCCAAATCCGATGGAGGTATTATTTCTCAGATAGCGTACACAAAGGAGGAAACATGGTTAAGTAGTAACAGCATTTATTCCAGTAATGTTTATCAAATCGTTGATAGAACCCAAACTGCAGAGGAAGATCTATCAGGCCCCAGCATCTTCATCCAGTTAACAGGGGAGATTCTACCGTCTTTCTAAAAAACGTTCAGCAGGTCTCACCACAGCATCATCACACAGCCTACAGCATTACCATATAGAATAGAATA
>NW_015150569.1:7877-13115 GCF_000732505.1 Cyprinodon variegatus
ATCAGAATAGAATGGAATGGAATAGATCAGAATAGAATGGAATGCTAAACTCTCTGCAGGTTCTTGTCTTTGTCGTCCGCTCTATGCAGCTGGCTTTGGAAACACACGGCGAGAAGGTGGGGGCCGAGTGGTGAGGGTAACGGGGGCGAGAAACACAAAAGTAACGCAATAGTTACTTTAGCTAGTAACTAATTACTTTTCTTGTGGAGTAACTCAGTTAGTAACTCAGTTACTTTTTGGACGTACGTACTCTGTTTCTGCTTAGATAAGATAATAGTCATTCACCCAGTAAGATAATCTGGATATAATCTGAGATGGGGGAGCTGGTTTGGAAAGGATTGGGGCCAAGATCTCAGCCTTGAGGAGCTCCATGTTATGTTTGCTACAGGAAGAGCTAAAACTGTTCATGTTTTCTCTCTGGTTCGTCAAACAGAGGATGAAGGAGCAGGTGGGTCACAGGCAGGCGTTTTCACCCAGAATCCCACCGCTCCAGAGGTCGGATCAGCGCCCAGCAGAGAACCTCTGCAGCCCAGTTTGGATCACGAGGAGTACTGGGAGGAAGGGGAAGATATGGAGAATGACAGGAAGGAAAAAGAGGGAATCATCCCGCTCACCACAGATCCTTCTCCCACCACTGGCTTCACCGAGACGGAGTTGGATCCCGGCCTGGAGGAGCCGATGCAGGTCGGTTCAGATTCCCTTCACACAATTAGAAAAAAAAAAAGTCTGTTCTCTCACCTGTGAATGTTTCAGGTGGTTTGTTTGAACTGGAGTGAGCTGGCTGGGCGTGGCTACGTGGTCCTCAACATGACCAAGAACATGAACTGTGTAAGTACCAGGAACCACTTTGGTTCCTTTAGATTTATCTGCCCTTGGCCTCATTAATACCCTGATTCAAAACAACAAACCCTGGATAACTGGGATTAAATCAAGCTATTTGTGCCAAATCCCTTAAAGCATCACATCAAACAAACAACTGTTCAAAGATTCATTTACACCCAGTTTATTTTCCAATCTGAACCCTTGTCTGGTCTTAAATCTCCTGCTGCTCTTCCTCCAGCAGTGACTGAGCTAACAGTAATTAGCGCCATCCTTTGATGGAAGCTCCAGTTCTATGGAAGAAAAACAGTCTCATTGAAATATGTCTTTTAGTTACAATGAATTTTAAACACTGAATTTTTTTAGCTCCGAATTTTAGACGCTGAGTTTATTTACACATTGAATAACTTTTTATCTGGTGAAAATTACCCACAAAAAATTTGAATGCAAATGTGTCGACCTTTTGGTGAACTGAAGCCAAAGCAACCTACAGTCAATGCAGTCGAGCAGCTCCTAGCCAATGAAATTAGCTCATTTGGTCATTCAACAAAAGGTCAACACATTTACAGGCCAATTTTTTGCAGCAGAGCGTGCCTCTTGGCGCAGTGGTTAGCGTGCACGTCCCATGTACGGAGGCCTTAGTCCTCGACGCGGCCGACCCGGGTTCGAATCCAACCTGTGTTCAATGGCCGCATGTCTCACCCCCTTTCCTGTCAGCCTGCTGTAAAGAAAACAAGCCACTAGTGCCATAAAAAAAAAATCTAAAAAAAACCCCTTTTTTTTTTGCAGTCAAAATTTTTGCTCATGAATTTTTTCAGTCGAATTTTTTGCAGGTGATTTTTTTTCAGCTGATTTTTTTTTTTGCATCTCAACTTTTTGTTGGCTAATTTTTTGCAGCTGAATTTTTGCAGGCAAATACGGTGAACAGAAAAGGCAGATTCCAATGAGTGTTTTTCTTCCATACATTTCAGGTTTAAAGGAACTGCTTTCTAAACATCTCAGGCAGTTTCTTCAAGTTTGTTCCAATTTTTCCATGCCATGTTGCATTTATCTGACCTGAGCCTCAGTAAGAATCGGCATAGAAGTGGGAAGAAAAACAACGGCCATGGCGGACGATAAAGTCGAGAACAGTCTTTATTTTCAACCATCTTGAAAAGACTGTGTTGTTAATGCACTGACTTTAGTTTGGATAGAAATGAAAGATCGCTAGATGCGCTCCTGCATCATCCATGTTTTCTTCTGTAAACACAGAGCACGCTCACTTGTGACGTCATCGCCTCCTCTGCTGCGCATGCGGGACACTTGCGCTGTTTGAATACAGTTCACACCAGAGATCACATACAATTCGCATAGATTTGAATAGTGAATGACCACGCAAAATCGGATTTAACAAAAAAAATGGAATTGAGCATCACTGCAGAGTGAACGTAGCCTAAATGCTTCTGGTCCCGGGGTTAAGCAGTCTCTGAATCAGATGACTGATTCTCTCCTTCAATCTGTTAACGAGACACTTTGATTCAGGTTTGCTGAAGCAGGGA
This sequence comes from Cyprinodon variegatus, assembly GCF_000732505.1. Taxonomy (NCBI): domain Eukaryota; kingdom Metazoa; phylum Chordata; class Actinopteri; order Cyprinodontiformes; family Cyprinodontidae; genus Cyprinodon; species Cyprinodon variegatus. Next base: position 10,235 of record NW_015150569.1, read on the forward strand.
TGCATCTACAGACTGCAAGGCAGCGGATCTCAGCTCTGAAATTTATTTTGTTTTCTAAATGTATTTATTTTTGAAATCTAGTCTTTGACAAACAGTGATTAAAAGCTGATAGCTGCAGGCTAAGCTCCTCCCAGGCACTAGGTGGCGCACTCCCACTCACCCGCTCTCCTTTGGTAATGTTTGCCAGCCAATTTCCACCTTTGGTTAGCATTAGCAAATATTGAACTTAGTTATCCAGATTTTTTTATGTTTTTTTTTTGCTTCTTTTTATTTGATTAAATTTATACTTTTTGGCTTGAATCTAGAGAAATATAACGTAGAAGAAGCAATTTCTCCGTCCATCTTTGATCCAAACCCTGCAATGATCCGTTCTTCTGTTAGGAGTAGACTGTCACCGTCGCGACATTTACCCCATACTGCTCCCAGTGCATTAACGGTTTCCACGGTAACCTGCTGAGGCCACGGTAACGTCGTGGATCGCTGAGTGTTCGAGCTTCATAGAAAATGTGTTTGTTTGTGAGACAGGAGGAGTTTCGTGTTTGCCAGGGCGTCCAGCTGCTGAAGATCATCGAACGTGAGTTTGCACGCAGGATGAACAGCCCTGAGGGATCATGGGTACTTTACCTCAGCAAGCCAACGCATCAGCAACACCAGCTGCTGATGAACCTGGCGTCTGGATGGGGTACGCTTCTCTTCTGTTGCTCTTAAACCAAACTGTTAGCAAAACAGGACTTTAGGAACAGCAAAATGTTCTCACTTTGATGAGTCTCTCTGGAGTCGTAGACGGGTAGATGTTGGCCAATGGGGCGGGTAATTGCTGTTCATCATGTTCTGTCTTTTAGGAGTCATTGCTGCTCAGGAAGTTCTGGACATGTTAGGAGAAATCAGGACGAGCCTCAATAAGGTACAGAAACATTTATCTAGCATTGAGTCTGTTCTGTTGGTCTGCTTTAGTTACAATTATACTTTCACTTTTGATCTACAGCTTTTTGTCAATAAATTTGAAATTTGGGATCATAGTTGAATTCTGATTTCTTCTTTCTTACATCGCCATTTAGCGAAAAATGTCATGGTTTTATTTTTGGTCCGTAACGTCCTGCTGCCTGATCTTTTAAAGTGTTTCATCGACTATTCTTCAGATTTCCTTAAAATGTTTTTTGTTTTAAAGGAAAAGTCCGGTCCTCCAGGAATAATCAATGGATCATTGTTTATACCTAAAACTAATATGTTCGCGGTGATTTAATGAATTTAGCGTTAATCAGAAAAAGAATGAAAGCAATAATTTTAATTGCGATCATCAGGGCAAGAAGATGTTTGGAGCTAAATGCAGGACCAAGTTCTAGAAGGAACCACCCTAAACATACCATCAGAGCTTCACAATCGAAAAAGTTTAATTTTTTCTGTTTGGCCTTGAAAAAAGGAAAACAAAGCCAATTTCTGCTGATGTCCTTCAGACGACCTTGGTCAGTTTCTGGGATCTGCAGGAGAATAAAATTCCCCTGAATGATTCTTCTGCTGGTGCTTCTCCTCAGGTTGGAATCCAGAACTACAGCGCAGCCAGCAGCTGTCAGTCTCGGCCCAGTAAGACTCGCAGCGACTACGGTAAACTGTTCGTGGTGCTAGTCATCATCGGCTCCGTCTGCATGGTGATCATCACGTCCGGGTTCATCTACATCTGCTGGCAGAGGAGGCTGCCTGGAGTGAAGAGCATGGTAGGTCCACACGTTCTGGTTTGCTTGAACTTGGACCCATTTTGGGGTTTTTAGGCTGTAACATCATCCAAGAAATTGATAAACTGATTCATCTCACCAGAATCCAGCTCGCTGATCATAGAGAGGTGAGGTCAGCCTTTAAAAATGATTTCGGACTCCCTTCGTGTCCACATGGTTTAATCAATGATCAATTGTCCTTGGAGTGACGTCTGCCGGCTGTCCAGCTTAGGCTCTGCCCCTGCAGTGGTTTCATGATCACATTATCTTAGCTTTGACCCTGATTAAATGCTGTCGCTAACGTCCAGCAGACCAATAGAAATGTGTCCTCACTTCGGAGGAAAGCCCGCCCCCCAGATCCAGCACAGAACCACCGGATAATCTCATCATAGGACGCCACGGACCACGAAATGTTTATTTTGAAATGAAAAAAAAACAAACTAAAGCCTCTTTCCACATGAAAATAGCAGGTTAAAGTGTGTTTTCTTCAAACATGAATCGACCCGCTAACAATCAACATCTGGTTCCCTTTCCAATGGCAAAAGAAGCTGGTCTAACCCCTCACTGGCAGCTGCCTGGCCTCTTTTACCCCCGTAGCTGCATGTCCTGTGACATCATCATGCTGGCTTTGCGTTGATGATGTCACCAGTGTGACAGAAATCAGGAAAGTAAACAATGAAGAGCATCATGGAAAGAAGCCATGGGGTAGTCAGTGTGCTTCATTGTTTCTCTCTATTATCTGTCTGAATCCGTCTCACCAGAGCTGCTCCATGTTTACCCAATGGAAACCGAGTTGATTCTGCTTGTTAGATCAGAAGCGACTGACGCAATGTGCTGACGTCCGTATGGTGCATTCAATGGTCTCATGTAATTTAGCGGGTCGACCCGGTGTTCTGTCAAATCATCAACAGGCATGTGCAAGATGTCACATCGCTTTTATGCTTTTAGTTTTGTATGAAAAATACACTTTAAACTACCTCAATGGGCATGTGTCCCTTTAGTCACGTACAAAAAAAAAATTCAGATGGACATACACTTTAAAAACCACCAAAAAGTAAGTAGTCAAATAGCTGTTTTGTCCATGACTACAGGGATACACACCTTTTAAGGTAATTTAAAGTCGTAGTGAAGCGGCTGTTCCAATCGTTGCATTTCTGAATTCTCCCGAGTGG
>NW_015150569.1:13648-15520 GCF_000732505.1 Cyprinodon variegatus
TGCTATGACCGAAAACATTTGATTGACAGATGACTGTTGATATATGATTGGTCGAATTTAGGTGTTCAGGCTGACGTAGAACTAACTGGCCTGCAGAAGATAACGGAAAAACAAAAAACAGACAATATGGTCTGATAAAGAGAACATTTATATACATGTTTAAGCCAGAATGATTTGACATTAAATACGACTTCCCAATGACTTTAAAGTTTGTTTTTCGTAAAAAACTAAAGGGATAAACAAGTATTGATTATGGGTATGCTGGTCTGACAGAACAGCGGCTCTGGTGTTCTCACAGCGTGCCGATCAGAATCGAGGAGATTATAACGCGGGTCGCTTGCCGAGTCGTTTGACCCGGGTAAACACGCGTCAGTGAGCTGTTCCCACTGCCACTAAAAGCTGATTGCTCCCGGGTTTAAACTGGTTTTTGGGCCAGTGGGAAAGGGGGATATTTTATTTTACACGACTCTGTTTTATAAAGATAACAGCAGAAAGTAAAGGCACAGGCTGAGGTGTTATATGGCCAGATGAAGAGTCAGGAACATGGTTCTACCGGCCAAATAACCACTGTACTGTTCTATTTGAAGCCTACATGTATATACAGCTACGTTGTGACGATGAAATCCTTTGTGTGATCTGAGTTTAATCGCTCCGAGGCGCTAAAACGCTTGCGGTGGGATATGGTGCTTGGCTGAATCCACAGACCTTACGCTTTGAGTGGAACCCCGGGGGTTAGAGGGGGAACGGCTGTTTTCATTTCTGAACCTCATTCACTCCAGGATTCAACATGTGACTGTTACATGTTTATAGTGATGACCTTTAAAGGTTCCCTATTATGCAATGAGGAGTAACCTTTGGTGTTTATACTCTTTCTAAAAAGAAAAAGGTGAATAGAAGGTCTTCAGCTTAGATCCAGCTTAGCTGGACATTTCTAATAACGTCCTTTACCTGGCCTGGTTCCCTTTATTGGTTCAGGTGGATGAAAGCTGAATTCTCTGACCTATTTGTTGACGTCGGCTTTATTTATCCTTATTTTGCTCTAATTTCAGACCTACTGAAGACCTCCTGACTAGTTAAATGTGATAAAAACTTCCTTCTGCTTCGTCAGTTTCCTGCAGAGGAGCTTCATTCTGTGAAGAATGGTTACCATGACAACCCCACCCTGGACGTGACCAACGAAAGCCAGGCTGAGATGCAGGAGAAGAAGCCGAGCACCAATGGGCTGACGGGGGCGGGAGGAGGAGGAGGGGAGGACAGCGGACACTGGCAGGTGATTGGATGATGGATTTAGCTGAAAGAAAGTTTATGTGTTTGTTTTAAATAACTAAAACTGCTCGTATCAGTATTTATTACATGTGCAAACTTTTGGAAGAAATCTGACTTCATAGTTAAGGAAGCAAAGGATCTAAAAAGCAACTCTAAGATTGCTGCTTTTTTTTTCTAACCTAATATTAGCATTAGTGGACCTGATAATCAGCTGGCAAAGGGTGCAAAACGAAGAACAGGCGATGGCGGCAGTTACTGGGGGGAGGAATTCAACCTGCAGCTTTCATCCTAAAATGAATTATTTTCAAAAGACATACAGTTATTTCTCTCTGTATTTATTTATTTAATGGATGGCCAGCAGCAGTGTCATCATAACATTTAGCTAAACATCAGGCTGATTTCCACCTAGCTTTAACGTCGCTTTAAAGGAGAAGTCCGGTCATCTAGGAATAATCAGTGGATCTTTATTTATACCTAAAACTAATACTTTCGCAGTGATTTAATGAATTTAGTGTTAATCAGTAAAAAAATTAAAACAATAATTTTCATCTGGGAGCGGCCATTTCTGCAAATATAGTAGCCCCTCCCTCCTGCCATCTTCCAGCA
>NW_015150569.1:16555-22949 GCF_000732505.1 Cyprinodon variegatus
TTTTTTGGAGTTTGTTTTAATGTATTTAATAAATAAAACTTGTAAATGAACTAAACTAAACAGAGAGGTTTAACATCAGTAGCTTTGACTTCTCTTTGTTTTTCAGGCATTTGTTAACCAGGCAGCCACTGAGGATGATGAAGAGGAGCAGGACACACATCTCTGACTGAGGAGATGAGATCGCTGTGATGAAGATGGAGGAGAAGAGTAGCAGTGGCTGAGAACACGAGTGTTAAGCTGGAGGAGTCACTGAGGTCATTAGAAACCATTAAGCTTCATCAAGCGTGGGAAATGAATCAACATATGACATCAAAGCTCTTCTGTTTGGCGTGCCTTAAGCTCTCGGTTCTTAGAGCTGAGTTGGTGACAAATCATCGCTCTTCATCTGCAAACTTTCAAGCCGCTTTAACTGCTTTGTCAGAATGTTCCTGAATGCACCATTTGTTTCCCAGTCTGTTAGCACAGGCAGACAGTGAACGCACCCCTGAATAAATGACAGGATGGTGCTGATCCTTTTTAAAACTTCTAGCTTTATTGTGACATAAATCCTGGACTAAAAGTTTACACACCCTCAGACTAATACTTTTAGAAGTCTGCTTTCCAATATTTAGGCCTTTAGAGTTTCAGTTTGTCTCCTGTTTGGGTTTTCAGAGTCAGAACCAGAGAGCTCATTGTTGAGATGACAAACAGTATTCTGGATCATCCCAAAATAAGGGTCAGGATATTTTTATATTTATAAATAAATACGATTTTATTTTTAAAATAAATTTATTTATTTACTGATCTGATACATAACTCAAATATTAGCTAAACCTGCCTTTTGGGGTTCGTTAGGACTCTCTGGTGAGCTCAGATATTTGTGACAATAATAACTTTGCTCCAGAAGGTGGCAGCACAAAGCTTGTACCGTAAGTTTTTTGTCTTCTTCTCCTCCTCTAACAGCTAGATTATGTTTAAAACAAGACGCAGACTTTTCTTCCATTAAACAACTATCATTACTAAAGGGACCTGCAGTGTAGAACACGGTGGTGGCAGCAGGAGGCTGTGGGGTTGTTTGACTTTCCAAGAACAGGTTTGTGTTTTTTCCGCCTAAAAAGGATGATGAAGTTGAAAACTTCTAAACTTGTCTGTCAGTTTGTTGCCAAACCGAGTCTAACTCTGCATCCAGATCAGTTCAGAAGATTTCTAAAGTCTCAGAATGGCCTAGTCAAAGTCTAAGGTGTCCCTAAATGTAGGTTTCCTTATAACCTGGCAGATCCGCTGCACTCTTTCACATTAAAAACCTATTATTTTTAAGTGTTTTTAGTGGAACTAGGTCACATTAAAGCAGTAAAAGGTTTTATAAGCGATGCATCGTGATCCCAGGTTCATTTGCTGACATTCTAGAATTTCAGCAGGTGAGACTTTATTCATAGATTCACCTTGATGAGCAGTAATATTTTATTGCTGTGATTCTAAGGATGACGTGAATGTTACCCTGATGGTGAAATATTTGCTGCTAACCAAGAATCCGTCACACCAGCAGGAATGTCTCTTATGGCCCCACAGCAGTGGCTTCGCCGCTGTCCCTAACGGCCGCTTCCACCTCTGATCCACTGTGAAGGAAAAGTTTGGCACTTTATGGGTTGATGGTGGAGGAGCAGCCTCTGAGATGCTGCAGGACTTTATCCCAAACGGAGACTCTGGAGCATCACTCTTTTGCTTTTAGTAGCGGTTTGAACTGCTGAGGATGTTCTCTGTGTTTGCTGTGCAGCACTTCACTACTAGCTTAGCCTGTGCTCTGTCAGCCTGATGTGCTTTTCTTAATAGTGCTGAATAGTTTGCTCCCGACTTAAAGTCGATTCTGTGAAACAGGGACAAAATCTGAGTCCAAAAGCATGAATATAGTTCTATGTTTATCTGTACTATAGCTGTGATGTCCAGGCTGAGTCACCAACCCTTACATTTTTTAATTTATTTAAACTTGGAGTCTTGCACGGAAGCCCAAAACGGTCGTGTCCCTCCAACAAGTTCCTTTTCTCAATATCTAAAGATAACGAAAGCCGTTTTCTCGTCATAACGAGATGATTGGTTTGTGTTAAAGCTGATTACATCCTTTAATACCACGACAGCGGGAGAGGATTATAAGGCCCAGTCCTTTTTCTCTCACTAGCACGCGGTTTTTCACGTTGATGTGTAAGGTTAGTGTATCCCAATAGTTATAGGAGCTAGGGGGAAGTGCCCCTCCATCATGGCTGTCTGTGTGTAATTTTGTTGTTGTTTTGATGATTTGCTTCCACTTCTGCTTCATCAGCAATCAGCCCTTTGCCTCCAGGTGTTTCTGAACAGCCCAGGTGTTACGCCTGCAACAGGATGCATTAACCCCCAAAATGAGTCCAGATTTGTTTCTACTGTACTCCATGCAATCCAATCATCCACCACCACCTGACAATGAGTGAAAAGAAAAATGAAACAAAAGAACTGATTATTTGTTCACATGCGGTACCTCAACTGAACCACTAGGGGCCCTGCAGGCATGGATGGACTGGGAATCCAGGTTAATCATCTCGTTATCTCAAGAAATCAATAACTGTTTTCTCCTGATAACGAGATAATTATCTCCAACTTTATTCTCGTAATGTTACGACTTTATTCTCATAATTTACGACTTTATTCTTGAAATAAAAAAATAAAATAAATCTCTAGCCTGGCCCTAATGCTCTGTCGTGAGATTCATTCAGCCCCTAAATTATTAATTCCTCTGGCAGATTCAGGTTTAAAGCGACCTTTAAATTTGACCCCTATGCTTCAGACTAGAGGAAGGGTTGCGTCTCCTGAGGGAGCTAAAGATTTGGGTGATGGTAAAGAGGTCATCCAACCTCAAAGACTTGGAGTTCTTCACTAAAGGCGTTGAAATAACAGCTGCTGAGCAAATATCAGAACAGTTAAAGTGCTGGAGAACAATGATTTATAAATTCATCTTTGATGATATTGAGTTTTGCTTTTTTTATTTCTGATTTGTTAGTTATTTTATATTGTTTTGTTGCATTTCTAAGAGAAGCCTGCCTGAGCTTTAAAGCCAAATATTATCTAAATCCAAATCTTTCAGGAGACTGAATATTTGTGGGATGTAGTTTCCTGAAATGTTTCTGTATTTAGAGCTGAGATTTAATGATGGGCCTGAAAATGTGTGAAAAATCCAAAACCACAAGTCAACCACTCAGAAAGCTTAGAGAAAAAGTTCATGAATTTCATTTTGGAAAACACATAAAAAATTGACGATAAAAGGAATGAGGCGGACTTTGAAATGTTTGGATGGTTCTGAATCCTGCTTTCATAAATCATATTAGTGGCTTTAGTCACATTAGGTCAGAAAGGGGCAAAAATCCCTGAGGATAACAGAGCCTCCATCACACTGACATGGCCTTAAATCTCATGACCATTTGGCCAATAGATCTGATGAGCATCTGCTTGCGTCCCTCATGTATATCTCTCTCTGTCTGCTGGTTGCATTTTGTCAGATAAGCAGTATTTGTGAAGCGTTCATAGAGAAAGAGCAGTTTGACCCTATTTATACAGCTGCCTGCAGCGTAGATCGGCCATGTTTAGAGCTAATTACCAATAAGGGAGAACAAGCGAGCATGAAGCTTACAGCACGGCAGCAAACGCCAAAAATCACAAATGAAAATGGATGGTGTTGCTTTTTTTCTGTTCAAAGCTGTGAATAAAATCTGTTTTCTCGTTTGTTTTTCACTCCAGTTTTTGCGGTTGCAAGCATTTGGTGTTCAGTTGTAGCCAAAACTAACCAGCGCAATGTTGAAATGGATCGTCTATGTAATCTTAATGTTTATCTTTTCATTAAACTCTGTTTTTTTTTTTATCTGTGTATTTAGTTTATTAATTATGTGCTTTATGATGCTTTTTCTTTGCCTAACATTTTCCTGTTTATCAACAGGATAAGTATTAAACGAACACAATAATATGCCTAGAGAATAAGAAATGTTTTCTTTTGCTCTTTGAAACTGCTAACATGTATTTTGTTTTTTATGTTGTCTGTTTAGTACATGATACAACCTAAACAATAAAAAATAAAAGGAAAACATCTTTGATTTCAGATATATTCATCTCCAATTTTCAAAGTTTTTAAATCAGGAGTTGGAAACCAGGCTCACACTGAGCCTGGTTCTGCTGGAGGTTTCTTTCTGTTCAAAGGGAGTTTTTCCTCTCCACTGTCGCTACAAGCATGCTTAGTGTGAGGGATTGCTGAAGAGTAAATGAGTCGATGCAATCAGCTGGTTTTCCTTAGATAGAAAACTTTGAATCAATCTGACTGGATGATCTGGTGAACTGGAAAGTGACCTGAGATGACATGAAGTGAATTGGAGCTATAGAAATAAATTAAATAGAATTATTTCTCGATTGAGATTTGGATAGACTGGCTTAAACAGTTCTCGTAAACTTTGTGAATTTAAGCAATCACAAATTACTAGCAATATTTATGGTTATTTAACGTGTTTTAAGAGAAAAATCAGGTTTGTTTTTTTCCATTTCATTTTTTTCACCATTTGATTCATTCATTTATAAAAAAAATTACTTTGTTAAATAAAAAATTAGTTTGCAAATTAAATATTTAGTTTGTTAAATAAATATTTAGCTCCAAACTGAATATTTATCTATTTATAAATATGTAGATCCAAATTAAATTATTTAACAAACTAAATATTTAGTTTTGAGCTAAATATTTAATAAACTAAATATTTGATTTGCAAACTAAATATTTATTTAACAAAGTAAGATTTTTATAAATAAATAAATGACATAGTGAAAAATTACTTGGAAAAATATAAGGCCCTGATTTTTCGCTTAAAACGCGCTAAATGACCATAAATATGGCTCCTAATGTTTGACTGCTTCGCTTTACAAACGGCGCCACATAATCTGTTTATCTTGGGAAAACAGAGGATTACTAAATCTGAAAACTGTGGGCTACATGAATCAGAATCAATTGAACATGTGATGTTTTACTGTACTTAATGAGGAGAGACAGCAATTAATTACTAAATTTAAGCAAAGTAAAAGTTAAATTAGATTTATTTGAATTATTTAGAAGTTTTTCAGAAAGTAACATTTACAGGACAATATTTCGATATATCTATAAATAAAACATTTGCAAATAGAATTTCATTTCTGAGTCATTCTGGTCCACACCCCATAATGGTGGATATTTGTTGTTTGCCAACCACCAAAAATGTTAAAGATGAGCGGGCAGATAAAATGGCAAAGAGGGCAAATCAAAATCCTATTAGTTTTACAGTTAAACAAGTAAATCCTAAGGAAAAGAGTTTTATTAAAGAAAACTGATGGGAAAATAGCAAAAAAGGTGGAATGAAGAAAAAACAGGAACGTGATTTTATAAATCTCAGAAAATTGTAGGAAAAAAGAAATGGAAGACAAAATAGAAAGGAGGAGAGAAAGATAACAAGGTTAAGATTTCAGCAAACAGGATTGAATTAAACACTTTTCAAAATTCAAAAGCAAACTACTGGAAAATGTGATTACTGTGGAAAATATGAAACAATAGAACTTTTTATACTGGAATGTCATCAATATGAAAGCCAGAGAAGATATTTGAGGAGAGAGTTTGAATGTATTAAAGAATAGAATCCTATGGAGGACCAACTCTGGTATAGACCGGTAGAAATATATATATATATATATATATATATATATATATATATATATATATATATATATATATATATATATATATTCATCGCGAACCACTTAATACCAGTAAGTGGCGGTAATGCTACTGTTTTGGTAGGAGTTTCCTGCCGGCAAGAGGCGGTGAGTGATGGCTGCCGACAGGTCACGCTCGAGACTGAGGACGAGGGATCGGGAGACTATGGCGTCTTTAAGGACAGGAGAAGAACTTTCTGGAAATATAGAGAGTATGGCAAGTGAATCGGATGACGAACGAGAAGAGTGGCAAGAGGTTACTTCAAAGAGAACTAGGAAGAAGACTTCTGAATCAAGTCACAGTGAAGCAGAGATACAGAATGAATTGAAAAAAGTAAAAAAAGCCAATACGACAGAGCAATGGAAAGTGGTGATCGAGTTTGGAGAAAAATCTAGTAGCAAGTTACATCCGGTAAAGCTTACTAAGGCAATTCATGATGAAATTGGTCACATTAAACAAGCTAGATTTTTGAGTAAAGGCAAGATGTTGATTGAAGCAGTCAATAAAATACAACAGCAAAAGATTTTGAAAATGAAAACACTGAATGAAGTGCGAGTGAAAAGTCATATTCCTGGGGAAAATCGTAGGAGTAGAGGTGTAATTAGTGGAGTTCCAGTGGATATAAGTACTGAAGAAATTAAGAAAGAAATTAAAGGGAATAAAGTCTCAGAAGTG
>NW_015150569.1:26841-36315 GCF_000732505.1 Cyprinodon variegatus
CCTATCAGGAAAGATCTAATTGTACGATGGATTTCTAATATGAACTATTTCACATGAAACACTTACTGTACATACTATTCTCACCAAACTGTGATAACTGTGATTAAATTCAGTGTAAACAAATGCCATATGTTGCCACCCCTCAAAAATTCCTGCCCCCCTCTCGCCACCCCATAAATATTTTTCTAGATCCGCCCCTGTCAACCAGAAACCATAGAACATGTGCTGTTTGAGTGTATTAAATATGCAAGTCAAAGAATAGATTTAAGGAAAGGACTGGAACATGAAGGAATCAAACAACTGGACATTAAAAATATCTTCTCAAATAAATCCAGAAAGACAGTACTTAAAATCATGTCATCTTATCTTCAACAAACTGGACTAAACCTAAGGATTTAAGGAAATATAAATAAGAACAAGTAGGTGGCGATAATGCTCCATTTGGTTGCAAGTCGCCAATAAAACAAGAAGAAGAAGAAGAAGAAGGAAGGAGACGAAGCAGCAGAAGAAGAAGAAGTAGAGCCGCAGGCAGCATAGCTGCAGCTCGTTAGCTCATACGCAGTCCGGCTGCTGTCTCTGATAAATGCTGCTGGTTTCCGTTTCCTGAGAATGAACCCTACAGATGTCAGGTTTGTTCCTATATTCGACATAACTTTCATTTTCTTTAGTAAACGAGCTTTTCAAACATCTCTCCTGTTTGTGAGGCAGACTGTTTACTAAGCTAGTTAGCTTGCTGCTAGCTTCCCTTCATGCTGCCGTTTCGCTTTTATTCCACCAAATCCTCTGAATGTGTCTTTAAAGCCAGGATTCAAAGGAGGGAATATAAACTAAGCTTCTAGTTTAGCTTCCTGCAGCTTTCTGGAAATATTTGATGGGTTCGCTTCGTGTTTTTATCTAGCTAGTTAGCGCTAACTTTACTAGCTTCTTTCTTTCTTTGGAAATGTGCTCATACCTGCGATCAAATGGTCCATAGAGTCACCTAATCCTAATCTGAAGCTTTGATTTATGTTTTAATCTGTCTAAAATGACACGATGCAGTTTATTTTGATCCAAACGTGGAGGATTCCTGCTAATGTAACTGTTAGCTTAAGTTAAGCTCTAAACCAGTGGAAACCAGTTTAAAATGATCAGGGTCCGAATAAAGAAAACCATCAACCAGTAAAGGTCCGGAGACATTTTTTATTATAATCTGTTACTTTAAACAGAATTTAATACTGAATTAAAATGCATACATGTTATTCATTACATTTTAAAATATATATATATATATATATATATATATATATATATATATATATATATATATATATAATAATAATAATGATAATAATAAAAATGTTCCATTTTAAAATCTAAAGTGTTTTGAAGTAGAGAACAACAATCATTCTTGGTTTATAGATAATTTCCTGATTCCCATATTTTCTCAAACCCCTGAACTGATTGTTTATTTTCTTTCTTTTTTCTGTCTTAATGTTGGCAGTGGGCTTTAGGCTTTAAACCTGGGTTTGAATGGAGACTAAGCCATTCTCAAGCCATTCCAGACTCATTCCTCAGTTTATATATTCCCCAAAACTAAGACCGTTTGTTTAAACGATTGGATGCAAACTCTTGGTACTTCAACATATCAGGAAGCAGATTTCTCATCTCAATCAAAATATTTATTTTAGACTAAGAGGCTTAAAAGTTTAATCAAATCTAGTCAAAACACCCAAGAGCGCCTCTCACAACTTCAGAAATAACTTCTCCTCTCAGGTCTGGATGAAGAGATGCTGAGTTTGGAAGCAGAAAACAAACATAGTTCATCCAAACTATGGATGATCCTAATTATCCCTTCTACAAAAATCCACAACAAAATGAAAACATTTGGGCAGAAACTGCACATATGTTGGCTGGATGATGGTGAGGATTTTTTTAATGTCAAATTAAGTGCTGATTTTGCTCGTGAATTTAATAATATGGCGCATGCTCTCCTGGAGCTCCGAGGAAGTCAGAGCGGAGCAGGACAGGAGGAACAGGGGAGGCTGTAGGCTGTAGGCTTTGCTTTGTGCAGGAGGTCTGGAGCGGAGATGGAGGATGTGGGGTTAGACGCTGTCCTCAGACAACAAGCTGTAATTTATAAATGTTTTAAATCAGGTCGGGTCCGGATTAGCCAGCAGGTGGATCCGGACCGCATCCATTAATCCGTGACCTCTGCTGTAAAGTTAATGAAATGATCCATTTTCTTTGGGTTCTCCAAGCAGCGGGCTGGTGAGGGAAGTTGGGCCCATATTGGTCCAACTAACAGCCAATGTTTAATGTTTGAAACCAAAGGTGGGGCAAAGTTTATCTAAATGCATGGGGCTTTTTATGCTTTCATAGAAGTAGTGACACGAATGCAGTATAAAAACTAAAATTATAGGAAAAAAAGAGCAATACTTAGGCTGCATGGGGAATATTAAACTGTGTTATAAGAGGGAATCAAATAAAAAATATGTATTTCCAAATGATTTTGTTAAACCAAAATTTGGAAATGTCAGAAAAGGAAACAAATACAAATGAGTTTTTTAAATATTCTACAAACATAGGATCTGATATTGCAGAAAGCATTCCAGAGACTATAGGAACCATTCTACTTCCTGGTTCTAGCTCTCTCCTAGGTGCGAGCACTATTCACCCTTTAAAGCCCGATCCAAGAATAAAACAAAACAGAAAGTTACTTTTTTTGGTCTGAATTCCTTATTTGGCCTTTTAACAAAATATGTAAAAAGAAAAAAACTGAAATACATTTTTGATATTAATAATTTATTACTATGCGATAAGTCAAGATTATTTTTAGTGTAGTCATTTACTGGCTGTTATCAGGTATATCTGATTGTGTACAATAGGATTCTGAGCAAAGTTTTTACCATTAAATTATGCAAAAAGTGTCAGATGCAAAACATTTCAGAAACCGTATGTATCAAATATGATACATTTGGCATTACAGGGTTAAGACAGCACTTATTATGGCACTTCAGCCGTAGAAAGTTTCCTCAACGTTAGCTGGTCATGTGGCGGGGAAGAGCTCCCAGCTGCTTCTGCCAGAAATAAATCTTTGTCTCCCAGCCAGACACGTCCTGTTCTCCTGTTAAAGAAACAGAAACAGATGCATGAAGAAGTTAAATTTAACCTCCTAAATCTGTTCAGGCAGCAGCAGAGCTGATGAGGTTAAAATCAATGCGTGGGAGATAATTAGTTCACTTTCTGACACAATGGGAAAGTTTGAGGTGTTTGTTTTAAATGTGGGATAATTCAAACGTTTAGATTGGCTCTTCTGTTTAACACCAATTAAAAAAAGAGCTGTGCCTCCTGTGGATATCACAGATTGTTTAGTTTGCTAAATCAACGTTTTCCAGCATAAAAGCATATTTTTATATATCAGCCTGCACCGTTTGTCCGTCTCTGATATTTAAGAAACTTTTTTATCTTAAATGCTAAATGTTTATATATATTTTTTACAATCTTGGTATAATTTCTTTCTCAGCTAAAGGCATGTTTTAGAGTCTCTATACTCCAGTTAACGATTGCATCTAAAAATATCAGTCATGTTTTCAATTCAAGCTATAGATATAAAGTAATAGATTAAAGAAAAGAATGGCTTAAATCATCGAATCGATGTCAGTTTAATCTGCCAAAGAGGTGGGCTGTAGTGATTTAAAATTTCCAGCAGGTGTCATTAACCAGTGACACAGTATTGATACAATATCAATAGTTTGCTAATGTGTCGAAACGCTTTATGACGCCTGATCTACCCATCACTAACGGACAATATTCTCCAAAAGACAAAAAAACCCTAAAATGATCCTATAGTTATCAGGCATTCGAGGAGTCCCGTAAACTTTTCAAAGTTTAAAGCTAACTTGCTGGCAAACAGCGTAACATTCTTGTTCCACTCAGGAAAATTGTCTGTAGGGAAGTTAGATATTCCACAGCGCCCTGCGTCACGCCGACATGTGACCAATACGAGGCAACGTTTGAGCTTAGCGCAAGATTAGGCCAGACTACAAAGGACATTCAAGATGGCGGCCCGGTGAAGACCCGACCGGCAACTTTGAAATATTTGAGTGAAGGCGGGCTTACAATTTGTTTCTTAGCATTTTGTTTTTTAGTAAATGCCGTACATCGTACGGCGTTACTGCTGTATAGCTAAAAGCCTGATCGCAGCTGAACGTAGACCACCCTTCAAAATCCCAGAAAATCCTGGCTCTGTAGTCAGACAAAACGTGAATGTAAGGATGTGTTTGAATTCATGCGTCCTTCGAAGGCCGATGATGTCATAGCGTGGCCCTGAGGTCTGGTTCTACCCCTTTTATAGAATATGATTGAATAGAAAATCTCTTTATTCTCCCACAATGGGGACAATTTACAGCAGAAAAGGTTATAGAAAGAAATGGTCACACAAATGTGGACCTTAGAAAAATGTGTAAGGATAACATAATAGGGAAGAGTTAAAATATAAACACTAAAATCCTGTAAAGTGTTTTAACAATATAAAACTGGAGAATAAATAACCAATATGCAGCTATGGACATTTTTACAGTAATTTGAAAATAGACAGAATGACAGCAGCAGGTTATTTAACTGACTAAGGTTTCTATCATTACATTTGATTTGATTTGTTCCTGCTCCCGGTGGTTGGAACATTTATTCCACCCTGGATTCGCATCAGTGTTTGTTCAATTAACAGTTAATTCTTTTCCTGCTTTGTGTGCCAACTGTCATGGTTGCTAAGCAACAGAGCGTAGGTGGAGAAAGCCGCTGAAGGCTTGACCTGTTTGAATCCACAGCCAAATCTCTTCTGGTCTCTTTGTTTTCATGGACCTGGAAGGATCCAGTCCAGGTAGACCGCGTCCTTGGAGGATGCAGCCCATGAATTTGAACGCAGCCTAAATGTTTATGGAAGCCCTAGCCGGTCTTCCAAAGGCTCCAGACCTTTAGCGGCTCTAGTTTCTAGTTTTCTACAAACCCAGGAGGTGGTTGATCTGGTTCCTAATGACAAACTGCCAACAGATTAGCTTTCATGGTCATACTGTGCGTTTCTATTTTAGCAAATGTGTACCCTGATTGATGCCGTGCAGCGCTTTGTGACTTTGAACGCTGCTTTATAAATAATCCTCACCGACTTGGAGCAGAGGAAGAGAGAAGTGACATCAGAAGCTGAGCTGCCAACCTTTAACTGTCTGATGTAGAACTATGAAGCTGTAATTAGGAAGCATATAGAGGGAATTAATCACAACTTGTTTATTGTTTGGTATGAAATAATGTTTCTTTGACATTATGCCATCCTGCCTGGTGTTTAACGCTGTGAGTTAGCCACGTTAGCATGCAGTTAGGGTGATGATAAGCTGGGAAACGGTTTTACATTTCATCGGCCTTAACCTGTGCTGATTGTTTTTCCTCACCAGCCGCACACTGATGGATCACTGGAAGCTGCTGCTCTGATTTGACCTTAAACGCCTCACTGATAAACCAAAGAGGCTGAAGCTCGATCTATGCCTGATGCACGCAGGTTAACGTACAATGAGGCACACAGACACAATGTGCGCGGCTTCAGTGCGTCGTCTGCGGCTTCTGTACTCCGTGCTGCTTTTTCACTTGTACCTAATATGCTGGCCGGCTCTGGGGGCCGGTGCAGCACAAACCACAAGCTTACAACACCACACTACATGAGGAAGTAGAAAACCCAGCATCTGTAAAGGTCTGCGGAGCTCACAGCAGCAGTAAGCAGAAATGAAGCTTCAGGAATCCTCCTGGTTTTACACTTTTAAAGGTTTTTGGTTTTATTTCTGGGTGCATCAAGCCAACTCTGCATGTTTGTTACCTCAGTAAGTGATTCGTTCCTTCTAGGGCTGGGAAATTAATTGCATTTGCAATAGAATCGCAGTTTAACAAAAACACAATTTTAAATTGCAGAGACGCTGTTTTTTTTGTTTTTTTTCTTTCTTTAATCCCACTGTAATACAGAGTAAGACAGAATTTCTCCCTCCAGCGCTTTAGGTGGTGATTAAACTCATAAAGTGGGTTTGTACTCACACAGAAAGGTAGAGTTTCAGTTAGCAGCCAGTGTTGTTTCTGGCAGCCATCTTAGTTTTAGTCTCATTTTAGTCATTATGATGATGTGATAGTTTTAGGCGCCTAAACTTTAAAAGGTTTTAGTCAGTTTTATGTTGCAAAACAAAGTTAACATTTATAATTTGGAATAAAAAGCAGATTATTTCCCAGACTAACAGCTCTATCCTAGATGCTACAATAGCTGGGTATAGAATGCTGCTGTGCAGATCATCATCATTGCTGTTGGGCAGAAAACTTTGATTTATAGAATTAAGGTTTCATCTGAGGTATGAAACCTTAGATGACCTTACAGATGGTTTCATCAATAAATCCTCTTGGCTTCTTTGATGTTAAAGTTAATAAATATTTGTATCGTTTTTTCTTCTTCTCCATTATTAAACAGTTCTTCCTTTGCGATAATAATGGACCAGTATTCCCTCCATATTCCATGGTCTTTAAACGGATGATTAGTTTTCTGAAGGACTAGGATTATAATCTGGATTTTCTCTGCTTGGGTCTCATCTAGAATTCCTTTCTCCCCTCAGGGATGACCTGACGACAGAAACCTCCAGCAGCTTTGTCCTCTTCCTGCATCATCCCAGTTCCGTTGGGTAGAACATCCTCCTCCATCGCCGCCATCAGCTCCCGGTTCGTCCCCGATCGCCCTGACCTACGGTGACCATGTACTGCCTGCAGTGGCTCCTCCCCGTGCTGCTCATCCCCAAGCCGCTGAACCCGGCCCTCTGGTTCAACCACTCCATGTTCATGGGCTTCTACCTGCTCAGCTTCCTGCTGGAGAGGAAACCCTGCACCATCTGTGCCTTGGTGTTCCTGGCCGCCCTCTTCCTCATCTGCTACAGCTGCTGGGGCAACTGCTTCCTCTACCACTGCCAGGATGCCGCACTGCCGGACGCCGCCCACGACCCCGCCATCGTCGGCACCTAGGAGGAGGCGGCATGAGGAGGCGGCGGCGGTGAAGGGGATTTACTGTAGAATGACACTGCCACGCCGGAGGAACACAGAGGGCTCAGCCAACGGTTGGAGACGAAGATCAGCAAACTAGAATCAAAGGGAATCTTTACGTTTGAGCCGACAGGATGTTTTATTTGCAGCGTTTGGGTCTGTGAGGCATTAGAAAGTAGAAACTGAGCTTCAAACATTTTGTTTCTCCTGGTGTCCAAAGCTCTGCAGCCCGTCTGCGAGACGTTCTTCACGGTCCGATAAAACGCACCAAGCTTCTCCTGGACCCATCAGTGTTTCCACCTTTTCCTGCGCCTCCATTTTGTTTTGTTTTTTAAGCAGATTTTCCTCCTGCATGATTTGCTGTTTTCTTTTTTTCCAAACTGTCAGATTCAGTTTTTAACTTGAACAAAACGCTGAAACCTTCCAAAGGGTACCGACCAGCCGGCGCGGCGTCTGCTGATGCTGAAATAATGAAACCGTGCGGACTCTGCAGGCGGCCAACAAGGAGACACGGGTCGGCCATCTTTTTTTATCAACCGTAAGCAATACAGGAAGCTGGAACCACCTTTATCCCTGCAGGACGTCTGAAGATCATTTCTGTTTCCACGGTGATCCGGCGCTCCCAGTGCTGATGTTTAGCTGTCAGACTCTTTGTTCCGTGTTCCTGCTGTGGGGGGGGTGAGGAATGTGCTCAACGCCGCAAGTTTACCTTGGTTTTAATTTAAATAAAGTCTTTCTTCAGTGTTTGGATGTTGTGCTTTTTTCTTTTTAAGATCAAGCAGATCAGAGTCTGCAACCTTTGGAAGCGAAAGGAGCCATTTTATCCCAGAGTCCAGCTAATAAAACCCTTTAGACACAATGTTTAAAACAAAAAACAGATTGTTTTAATACGTTTTTGTTGAATCATTTAGCAAAGCAGGGTAACAACAAATAACAGACAAATGCTGGTGAAGATTCTCAGTCATCCAGGTCAGAGTCGTTCCAAAAAAGTTAAAATCAATCCACTGGACTTTGAAGACGTTTCTCTTCCATCCAGGAAGCTTTTTCACTTTAAAATGTCAGGAATAGCGTTGAGTTCCAGGTTTTATAGAGTGGAGCAACAGCAAAGCCTTGTAGAGGCTAAAGCCCAGCATACACTGTGATTTTTATTTCTTTTTTCAATCGTTGCACGCAGCTACAGCTCACACTGACTGAGTTCCCAGCTCACGATGTCTGTGCCATATATAGGACTAATTTTACAGCAGAATATACTAAAGTATATCTACGTCTAGTGAAGGGGAGGAACAGTGGCGGATCTAGACCAGATGTATCGAGGGGCCAGCGTGTTTTAATGGGGGCTCAGAAAAGCATGAAATAAAAAACAGGGCAAGAGATTTAAATATATTAGAGAGCTGCATGAAGGGAAATTTATTTTCAATTTGATTCAATAGAAATTCTATTTCTTATGGGGTCAATATACATTTATAATTCAGGAATTTTACATGTTTTTAACTTAATTTAAGTTACAACTACTGTTTTCTATCAGATTTGAATTAGAAGTCAAGAAAAACTTAAATTCATCTGTAAAAATTAGAGGATTTTTTTTTTATTTGTTGTGAAAATAAAACATTTAACAGATGCAAACTGGGATCCTATCTCAGTACCACTGAAGTCTTATCATCATCTTATTGTTTTTGAATAATTAGTAAAAGAATTTGTAAAGAAAAAGAATGAAATGGATCCAAAGGACCTGACAGTAACCATGTCTGATCCAGCGCAGATCATCATGAGAATTTCTGGCCCCTGTCTAGAACCGGCCATGGCGAGCTGTATGCTGAGGTTAAGCATCTCCCTGACATGAGTTTTTGGAACTTGGGATGTCTGCATCACCCTTCATTTAGATGTGGCAGAAAAAAATGTTTTACTGAAAAAAAAACAGGTCAATTTAATCTGCAACAAAAGGCTGATTCCTGTTTTAACCAAAGTTTCCTCTGAACTCCTTCAGGCTTCAGTTCTCTGGTTCAACCAGCAGAGGGCACCATTCCTGTGACAGATTGTATATTTTTTTCGTCTAAAATCTTAAATCCATGCTCTGTTTTGTTGCTAGTTGACATATTTTGATAAAACCTGAAGTCATAAACAGAACAGATCAAAGTGAGCAGAAGGTCTGCGATTAATTTCAAACTTCCTCTTTATTTCAGAACAGCTTAACAAAAAAATAAAAACTTTTTAAATCCTACATTTTGATGTTAAAATAAAGCAGCAGAACGACACTGAATTGGAGAATCCTTCTGCTTTTATTCAGTCGAACAAAACATCTGTTTTTACTCCTGTATCATAAACACAGGGACGGATTTAGGAAATGAGAAGCCAACACATAGAACAGCCCCGTTCTACAGATAGAGAAATGTTAATAGAATAGACATCCATGATCTGTTCTAGGTTGTGTCCCTCTCTTCTTGT
>NW_015150569.1:36735-46826 GCF_000732505.1 Cyprinodon variegatus
AACATCAAAAATGTGCAGAAATAAATAATAGTTGTATTAACCATACATGTAAAATGAGTTTTATGGGGCCCCCAGGAACTTGGGGCCCTGGGCACCTGCCTATTATGGCTGAAAGGTAAATCCGCCCGTGCATAAACACATACTCAAAACATCCACGATGAAATAAATGTTCATTTTTGATTTTGATGCTGTATCCGACATTCTGTAATAAAAAAAGTTTCTGCAATTGAGAACTAGCTGCTCTTCATGTCTTCCTCGTCTCTGCTGGTTGCAGTTGCTAAAGGAGAAGTTTCCGTCTCGGTTTCCTGACAGGTCAGTGAAGTTAGTCCCAGTCCGAGTTCTGTTCCAACATCTCCTATAAAATGGTGATCTCCGTCTCCTGGTTCCGGTAAGCCTCCTCCTGCATCTCTACGGACATCTGCTCCATTCTCTGGAAGGCCTCGTATCCTTTCTTACCTGGACGGAAACAACAAGAAAGTGAAACCATGGCAACCGGAGAGGCTGCCAGGATGAAGAGACGCTCGGGTTCGCACCAAACGACAAGATGGTTTCCTTGGCTGTGCTGCGTAGATCTTCATCCGGGGACCTCCACAGCTCAGCGATGTGGTCCACGCTCTCGGTGGCCTGGCGAACAGAGAGAGGCGGTGAGTGAGTGGAGCTGCCCGGGACTGGGAACGTCGGCCGGACCGGTTCTGCTCACCCTGAGGCATTTCAGAGCCAGGCAGGATCCCTGCTGGATCAGAACATCCGAGCTCTTCAGGCTCTCCGTGTAGAAAACCAGCGCCTGGAGCAAAGAGCCAAAACACACCATCAGAGCAGCGCTCTCTGAAACCAGCAGCGCGACTCAACTGGGATCAGTGGGAAGCTGATGGCAGACATGATAATACAGAGTCGGATAACTGGCAAGAAAAACGTGAATTTATAAATGAAAGTTAAAATTGTAAACAAACATACGATTTAAGTTTGTTCCTCGTAACCTCAGATAGATTAGAGATCAGATTTTAATCTGTAACGCTACGTTCAGACCGCTAGCAGCAGAAATAGCTAATTTACATGCAAAGTCAATGGTTGAAGTGCATCAAGGTGCAGCTAAACGTCCCGCAGCGCGTTTTGAGCAGCAGGAGCAGCACCTCATGAGCTTCTGAGCATCTGAGGCGCAGGACGAGCTGCTGGACTTGGAAACATTGAACTTTAGCTGCTGGACGCGCCGCATCAACCAATGAGAGAAGCTGATCTGGGAGCTGGCAGGGAGTCAGACGCAGCACTGCTGATGCAGAGCGCTATGATCACTCCTCTGAAACAGTTTATTAACGCCTAAATTAACTTCAAATGTAGAAACCTGCCAGCAGAATATGTTGGCTTTTATTATCCTGCTGACTGCAGTTTGTAGCTCAGACCTGAAAAGCGCTAACATCTACTTCCAGCCGCCACCAACAGTAGGGGAAAACCCCCAAGAGGCTCCCGGGCCTGAGGCAGCTGCTGCTGGGGATTCCCAGTGACAGCGCAGCGCCGGTATGTGGGGGTCTGAGCGGCTCCCACAGAGAAATAATCTTTGAAGGCAGGATGGTAATCTGGATGAACTGACTGCACAGACCATGTTTTCAGGAGGACTTTCTCACTTCAACATAGATTCTAACTACTTTTTACCCGCTGATCACAGCTAATATAGCTGCCATTGTTCCAGGCAGAGAAAGGATCGGGTAGCTCCGCCCACCGCGCATCAGACCCACTTTATCACCGCGCAGCTAGAGCAGCAAAGATGCTTCAGCTACACGTCAGAACTGACTCAGACTCTTGAGGAGGTCCAGTGGACCATCCTTTTTCTAACACACTTAATCCCAGGTGGGGTCACGAGGGGCGCTGGTGTCTATCTCCAGCTGCCTACAGGTGAGAGGTGGGGTCCACCCTGGACAGGTCTCCAGTCCATCGCAGGGAAACACAGAGACAAACAGGACAAACACTCATTCACGCCTAAGGAGAATTTAGAGAAGCCAGTGAACCTAACAGACCAGTGGACTAATATCTTATAATTAATATATAATTCCTCTATCTAAACTATCTAAATCTATCCTAAAAGGGTCTAATCCAATGCAAATGAATAGATAGGATCTACTATAGAAATCACTGACTGTCAAAATTCACTGACACCTGTAATAGATGTAATCCGTCTCCTGCTGACGTCATGTTTTGGTCGTTACCAAGATGAAAGATTTTTGGTGTGAAATATTTGCTACCGTCCACAGGGCTGCATGCAGGGAGGATCCCTCCTCTTTTTAAGCTATTTTTGATATTCTTTAAACTAAATCCTTCTCAAGCAAAGCCCGACACTGCATGGCTTTCTGTTCTTTACTGGAAAGACGTTTAATTTAGCTCATCTGGGAAAATACTGCCCCCCCCCTTACAGTCGACTGGTCTAAGAGGTCCTGTTCAATTTGAAGCTGGAGAGGCTTAGATTTTCCTTTAAGGGTTCATTGAGTAAATTCAATATTCAGTAGGACCTGGGACCCCCTGCTCTCCATCATACACACTCTATACATCCAACCAGTTGAGTTATTTATTTTTCTCCTCTTTAGATTTAAATGTTTTTTCTTTTCACTATTATTTTTTCTTCAGGTTATTACTATTTTTGTTTTTTCATTTCTGTTCCCTTTCTCTTCCTGTCCTTTAGTCTGTAATTTTAATCTACTGTCATTTATGCTCTTTGCTTAAGCGTGAGGTTGGGGGGATGTGGGTGTGGGAGGGGCTGGTGGGTGGCTGTTTTTTCTGAATATTGTTTTTTTTAAAAAGGGACTATGTTTTGTGTTTGGGGTCCATTTCTGGGCTGTGGCTCAATAAAGACATTCATAAAATAAAATAAATAAATAAATTCTGCCTGAAGTTACATCTGTGAATTAAAACAAGTCCGGCTCCCAAACTATAAATTGGAAATACAATAAATTGTTTGACAGAAAGGCATTGAGGAATATTTTTCAGGTGGAACCAATATTTTAAATTTCACCAAGTCTGATTTATAGGTGATTAAATAAAGAAAAATGAAAAATATTTAGCCTCGCCAAATTTTCTTCAAAAATAAACACTGAGAAACACCATGAAAGCCAATTTTAGACTTTATAGATCCACATCTTGATTATGAAAGTTGGCACGCATGTTTAACCCATCAGGACCTACAAAAAAGCCTCTTGGAGCCATGGTCCAAACCCCACAGGAAGTCGGCC
This sequence comes from Cyprinodon variegatus, assembly GCF_000732505.1. Lineage (NCBI taxonomy): Eukaryota > Metazoa > Chordata > Actinopteri > Cyprinodontiformes > Cyprinodontidae > Cyprinodon > Cyprinodon variegatus. The sequence goes on from NW_015150569.1 coordinate 39,951, forward strand.
ATTTTGAGTTATAACTCAAGCAGATTCGGACTGAATCAGTTGAAGCATGTTTGCTCCACAGAGTGGGCAGAGAGCTAGGAGGAAATGGGATTTTGGCACAAAAGTGCAAAAATATATTTTTTTCCGCCCATAAAAGGGAATCTGGTTTTATAAATATGCTGATTAACGTTATTGGAGACCTTCTGCATAAGACAAAGCCTTTGTTCCTAAGATTTAGCCGTTGGTTCATTAAATTTACCAATAATATCATCAGACTGGATAGAAAATAAGAATAACAGAGCAAGCTCATGTAATGCATGTTAATAAACTGAAATGGTCACACAATGACCTCTGACCCCTCCTCCGAAAGGTCTGAGCCTCTGGTTTCCAATGATGGCGGCCATTAGGGGGCGTGGCTAAAAATGAATGCCTGCTGTTGCATTACTCCTGCAGAGTCACACATGTCTGGTGGATTTATAAATCTAATTTTATCTGTTTACGCAGCTATAAAACAAAAAGTGTTTGTGAAAAAATAATTAAATAAATTTGAACGCCCCATTTGAAAGACGTGTGGATGAAACACCATGTGACTGTGGTTTGGCCATTTCTATAAATAGATAAACAGCAGCAGGTGTCGGCCGGGCCAGGTACCCACTGGGCTTAAGATTTACAAAAATAGTTTACAATCATTTTAGAGTAAATTAAATATTTATATGAAGTCAAATTTACAAAGATTTTGATAAATCTTTGGATAAAATTTTCAGACTTAAGTAAAAATCTTTAGATCTTCTTTGATATTTTTTAGGAAAGCACCAAATAAATTTAAAGGTAAAGATTTGTGGAGCTGTCCTTCAGCACCGCTGCGTTCGGATCACCTTGCTCCTGAAGGCCTTGCAGCCTGCCGCTCTGCACACGCAGCTGCTTGCAGCTTTGCAAACTTTGTGGTTGGAGTCGACCAGCAGGGCGGCGACAGTCTGCAGGGTGAATTCCAGTGGGAGGAGCTCTGATAGTCTCCGCCCCCTCAGCTTATTCAAAGCCCTCCTCCGTTTGGGGCTGATCAGTGCTGACAGGAGGTACTCTGGGGAAAACAAACAGCCCTGATGAATGAAAGTCTGACGACGTCAGATCCAGCAGCGCGGCGTTTAGGCGTGAAGGCTCTACCTTCTCTGGAAAGGCGGGAGATGTGCTCCCCCAGATCCTGGAAGCTCCAGCGCTTCAGATAAACGGAGAGCTGGAAGAGGGTGACTCTATCTGCGCTGCAGACGGATCGACAGCCCGGCAGCAGCCTGCAGGCCGACTGCAGCTGCTGCAGGAGTCTAGAAAACACTGCAGAGAGGAGGAGGAGAGAGGAACTCTGGGAGAGCTTGATGATGGAGGTAAGAGGAGACAGAGTTAGGTCTGACAGCTGCTGTACCTTTCTCCGACTGTCCCGGCAGCTTGGCTTTCACCTTATGAGTGTAACGCTTCTTCAGCGTCCTGGAAAAGGTCTCCCCATCGCAGCAGAACGGAGAGCTGCTGTCCTTCACACACTCCTCCCAGAACAGCAGAAGGTTCCTGGACCTCTGGGCTTTGGGGAGGCCTGCAGGTGGAAGCGAGGAGCGTCAGATGAGCCCAGCATCAGGTCTCTCTAAACCTGCGGTTTTCCACTGACTGTCTCTGGCGGTGATGTCGTCCCTCCCCTCCAGCAGCAGACAGCCGACTCTGTCCAGAACCTCCGTCTGGTTGGACATCTCCTGCAGCAGCTCCCTGCGAGTCGGACCGAAGTCGCTGGTTTTTATCGTCTGAAAGAAACAAAGAGAACTAAGGAGGCGATCCGCATCAGTCTGTTAGAGGAGACCAAAGACCCAACAGACAAAAGCGTCACATTTTTTGTTTATGATAAAAGAGAAATTTGTAATTTATATTGAACATAAGCTACTGTATTTTATTTTGGAAAGGTTATCCCCAAAGAGGTTGCATTTTTTATGCAGCGGTTTGAATTCTCATTCAATGTGTATGTTGTAATGTTTGCTTCACACCAGCAGGGGGCGAGTGCGGGTTACGTTGTTTTTTCCTCATTGCTGCAGGATATTTCAAACTGAAAAGCGTCTCCTCTTCTTTCTCAGGAGTATATCTGTCAACCAAGCTGCTGTTGCTATGGTACCCGTTACAGTTAATACAACTATTTCTTATTTTTGCACATTAAACCCACCTAATTTGAAGCAAATAACTTAGAAACTATAAGCCCAAATGACATGTGTGATACATTATTTAAAAGCTAAAACCTTCTAGTTTATGAATATATAAATGAAAATGGTGAGTAGAACACAGCCTAAGTTGCATCAGTTCAAACATGACTCAAAGTTGTTTTCTTTATTCTGGAAAATGATAGGTCTTTTTCAACAGCAGTAAAGACATGCTTGAGAAAAGGCAGGTCTCATTGTATTCCATTTGTTCTACATCATGTCAACCACAACTGCAGAACATTTCAGACCTCTAGCTGCAACAGTTCCTATGGAGCGTATTACTTTCACCACAGAGAAAAGAAATCTGACAGCTTATCTCATAATGACGTGATCGATATCTCGTCATTATGAGGTCTTTTCCCTACATATGGTCTTAAAGCCTGATAAACCAGACTAAATGTGAGATTAAATGTGTAAACAAAAAGCCTGTAGGTAAAACGGCGAATACGTCCTTCTTCAAAATGAATGAGCGTAGAGCCTCTTGCTGCTCACGTTTAAACGGAAACTCCAAGTCTAATCCTTCCAAACTGATTCCAAAGCTGAGTCAAACCAGAACTGTTCAATAGTTGCTGCCATCTTCCTTGTTGTGTTTTCTCCAGCGTCGCACAGCTTTGTCGTCACACCCTCAAAACCCCGCCCACTTTGCATCCAGAAATTCAAAACACATCTCTGCGTTGTGATTGGCCCGCCTCTTCTGGGCCGAGGCTAGACGACTGCAGACAAAAATGGTTTTGGCCGCTGGCGGGTGGGGCTAGTTAACTAGACTACTTAAAACGTACTTTTATTGAACAGCAGCAACAGAGAGGAGAACTTTTAACTCAATACTCTGAGCTCTGTGAGCGCTAACCTGGAAGCTGCTGCTGCTGCAGTGCATGCTGGGACAGCTGACAGTCTGGAGGACGGACAAGTCTGCTCTGATGCATGCTGGGTAAAGAGGGAGGGGCCAGAACAACATCCGGGGACTTTGTCCGTTCTCGGTCTGCTGTTCTGGTGAATTGGAACAGTACTAGGGCTGAGGCTGATGATGTTTCACGAGAACACGAGGACGCACAAGAACACATAGTGAGAAACAGCCTCAGAGTTTCCCTGATTTATAGGTTTAGAAAATGTTGAGTTTGCCATTCTAGTTCTGGTTAAAAGACCTCCTCCCTGACGCGCCCCTCCCATCAGCCCCTCTTCTAGCTGCGCCTTCTACTCGCTCTAGAAGCTACGGCTCTATAAACAATAAATTCTTCAGGTGTTTCTGCTCTATTTTTTATTCTTAGGAAGAGTGGTTCTGGATTTATCTGACAAACAGTTTGGTACCTGCAGCAGGATGCAGCAGATGTCTAGGTGGGTCTCCAGAGCCTGGTCAAGACCCCAGTTCCCAGAAGTCAAAGGGGCAGCGACCAGCTCTTCCTCTGATTGGCTGTTGGACAGGAGGCCCAAACTCTTCAGGGTGTTCTGCTGGAAGGAACTGATGCTGAGGAGAGAAGAAGAAGCGCTGCTCCAGAACGCGTCACTGATGTCCAGATGTCCCCTGAGTGGCGGCGAAACTCACCCACTGTCTTTCAGCCTCATGCTGCCCAAACAGGAAGTGTCATCATCTCCGTTGAGGTCGAGGGACAGGAAGTCAAAGCTGCCCAGGACTTCCTCCACAGCCAGCGTTTCCTCTGATGGCGAGTTCCTGAGAAGGGACAGGTCGTTCTGCGGGAGAAGAGTAGAACATCAGGGCGCCGTTGCTTCAGCGCCTTCAGTGTCTGACCTCAGACGTACCTTCAGGATGGTTCCCAGATGCTGAACCTGGTGCTCCAAAGCCCGGAGCTCCTTCTCACAGCTGCTTTCTGTGTGAAAGGACTTCTCCAGCTCTGCCATCAGGGCTCCCAGTCGGACGGCCTGGGCCCGGCGCTGGGCGCCGCTCATGTCGGTTCTCCCTGAGGCTGGAGGCTGAATGGGCGGTCTGGGTGGGGGGGCGTCATGGTCAAGAGATTCCTGCAGAGGGTGAACATGAGGCCCGGTGAGTGAAGAACCAAGAACAGAGCTGGAAGAGGAACCCGCTGAGATCTACCTGTTCACATCTCTCCTGCAGAGCGGCGCCATGTGTCTCAGGGTCCGGTTCTCCTGGCCGGTTCTTCCTGAGGATGTCTGGCGTGCTGGACCTGCACAAACATCACCAGTATCAAACTGGAACCGTCAGCACCAGTGCTGGTCTACTCCTGGTTCTGGTCCCGTGGATCCAGGACCAAACTTTCTGCCTGGTCCATCTTCCTGGTTTTGTTCCTAAGTTTGGATTTTAGGCGTAAAACGGAAACACAGGGTCCCCTGAAGTCATCACCGTGTTTCCAGATGTGATGTTTAAGGGGGCGCCACCTGTCCTGGTTTCCTGGACCTACTCTGATCTACAGATGGTTGAAGATCCACCTCTCGATCTCCTGCTCCATCTTCCTCTCATTGCTGACCAAGAACCCAAAGACACTTAAACTCCTCCACTGGGGGGAGACATCCTCCCCAACCCAGAGAAGGCACTCTACCCTCTTCCAGCTGAAGACCATGTCTCAATTTGGAGTCACTGATCCTTAACATTTTTTACACTGTATTATAATTAATACATTAGTGTCATTAAAAGTCGTAATTAAGTCATATAAATGTCAAATCATTCTGGCTGAAACATGTCTAAAAATGTTCTCTTTATCAGACGATAAAGTTAAATCCTAGGGCCAACCGATGGCCTGGTAGGGGTGGCCAGTGATTGGCTGAGGGTGTCCATGGCCGGTGCTCTAGATCCGTCACTGTGTGCGTTTCAAATAAAACAGCTCGTCTTCATTTTTGGCAGAACCTATAAAACGCTACTTCGCCTTTCTGGTTCTATAAAGGTTGTAAACCTCATCTAGCGAGGTGAAAGCAGCCTGTTTCATCCTGAGAACAATGTTCTGGATGGACGGATGGAATCCATCCATCCCGTGTAAATCTGGGGAACATAATCTCTAAATTACTTTAAGGGTGGTTCTCACCGCGGTAAGACCAGAAGGGAAGCTGCTTTACTGGCTTCCCCCGGTGACGTCTCCAGCACGCCGCCCCACTCCTTCTGGTCAACCTTCTCATCCGTCCTCTGCCTCTCCTCCCGCTCTTCTTCTTCCTCTTCCTCTCCAAAGGGAAGCTGAGTCTGACTTCCTCCCAGGCTGGAGGAGGGGTAGCTGTGAGCTCGGATCAGACTGGAATCAGATTTTAGACCAGAGTCTTAAATCAACCACAGATAGAAACTGAAGTTTTCTTTTATTTCCTACAAACGTAAACCTTCTAATCTGTCTTTAAGCAGCTGTTAGAAAAGGTCCATTAGAGGAGATACACCAGAGAAACGACTCGGCCCGACATGAGGAGATCCTGATGCAGCCAGAGGGTCTTCATCCAAGACCTAAACTCTGATGCCTACCTGGAGATGTAGGGACTCTGAGGGCCTGATGTCATGGAGGTGTGTTCAGGGTGGGGCAGGTAGCTGAGCAGGGACACGCCTCCTCTGGTGGGACGACCTTTGGACACCAGAGAGGGGAGGGAACCCTCCTGATCCTGCAGCCCGCGAACCATCGACTGAGGAACATGAGAAGACATCAGGTCACGTGAAGTTCAGGGTTACAGATGAAAACACAACAGATTTAAACAGTTTAATCAACCGATTAAACAATAAAGACCAGAAGAAAAAAGGACGACATAAAACCTAAGATGACGTCAGTGAAACCGGGCTGATAGAAAACCAAAACATCTACATCCTCTTTTATTGCTTTAGGTGGAGCTGCCAGTGATTCTGCTCTCAGGCTGCCATCACTGAACCAGAAGCTCATCAGTTCACCATCCTCAGACCAGCTGAGCTGCATCTCCCAGCCTGATCCATCAGAGCTGGTCCAGCTGTGGACCATCCAGCAGGTGGGGGTGTAGGTCTGTGACTAAAAGAGCTGCCATTTTCTCTGGGAAGGACCTCCTTCATCATACTCTATTGCTCAGTGCAGCTGAACCTGCTTGGTGTTTCTGTGGGAGTGGGGAGTACCAATATGGCGGACGATGGCTTCACTTCTTTCAGGCAATCATCAACCCAGTGAATAGATAGAGATGGGTGGGCCCTCCACCACAGCTCCCAGCTCCTTTTTGAATCGTCTGCTTATTCTCAGTAGAAGGAGCAGCTGGTTGATTGTTCTGGAGCTCCATCTGTTCTCATGTCTGCAGTTACAGACCATCCCAACTATTACCTGGTTTATTCAGGTACAGAGGATAGAGTCAGTTCTCCAGAGAAACGCCTCAGATACCAAAAAAAAGACGGTATTAGTGTGAGAGAAACAATAGAAGTATTAAATAAGTTTAGGAGATTCAAACTGGAGGAAAGCAGGAGCACATCAGGACAAACAGACACTTCTATGACACTCTATGATCACTCCGCTTTACCCGGTGCCATCCATTACTGTCCACACTCTACTGTCCTCAACAAAGACAATTCAGGGTAGAAAAAAAAGAAAATGGATGGATGGTTGGATGGATGATGGATGATTGATGGATGGATGATGGATGGATGGATGATTGATGGATGGATGATGGATGGATGATGGATGGATGGATGGATGATGGATGGATGATGGATGGATGGATGATGGATGGATGGATGATGGATGGATGATGGATGGATGGATGGATGGATGATGGATGGATG
>NW_015150569.1:48611-54159 GCF_000732505.1 Cyprinodon variegatus
GGATGGATGATGGATGGATGGATGGATGGATGATGGATGGATGGATGATCGATGGATGGATGATGGATGGATGATGGATGGATGGATGGATGGATGATGGATGGATGGATGATGGATGGATGGATGATGGATGGATGATGGATGGATGGATAATGGGCCCTGTGGTGTTGCACACCCATGGTTGTGTCTGATGCACCTCTGACTCTCAGACGGTGAGTCAGAAGCTGATGGCGCTCCATGAGCACTGAGGAACTGACCTGGAAGCCGTCCCTTATTGTCAGCATGCATATCGAGACAGTGGAAAGGAAAACCTTTCCTTTAACAGAAGGAAACGTCCAGTAGAGCCAGTTGCAGTGTTATATTCCCCGTGTGGATGTCATGTTTTTTGAAGTAATGCCGTGTGCCGCTCCAGGCCCCGCCTCCAAGACTGGGGGCTGCTTCCTTGGTGTTAAGCCAATCAGCAATCCCCTGTCCTTTTGCCATTTCTATGGATTTCTCTGATGAGGCTGAGGGGGTTGAAGTCCACCCACCCCCAGTATTAGAAAGCTGGCCTCAGAGGCCTGAAGCAGACTGAACCTTTAGATGCTGTGGAGGAAAGGAGGAGCTTCGCCGTCATCAGCTGTCTCTACTCACCATAAAATATTTCTCTGTGAAAGAGGGCGTGTTCGGAGCGGTCCAGCTGTAGAAGGAACCTTTCCTGCTCGACACCGACTGCTTGTTGACGGACAGCAGCCTCATCTTCTCACCGCCGTCAAACGGACTGGAAGACAGACGACACTCAGTCTGAGGAGATCAATGACCTGATGCAACTAAAGCCTGGTTTATACTCAGAAACCAGGTCACAAGCCAACCCCCCACCCCTTCCGCAGATACCTCCCCAAAATTGTAGGTGACCGCAGACAGGAGGCCCCTGATTGGTCAATTCCACATCCATCCTACACCACGCGTATTTCCTAGTAGCTCTAGTTTGTAGCTTTGTGTGACGGTCTGTTGGTTTGCACCCAAAACACGCAGCGCCACGGCCAGTCTTTGGTCTTTGGGGAACACTCACGGGGAAACTGGGTGTCGTCCAGCATTAGATGAGGGTGGCAGACTGCGAAAAAGCTCTTCAAACTGACCCACAAGCCTAGCTAGTTCCTGATTGGCCCTCTAGTGTTGTGGCGTGGAATAACAGCGCAGACTTCAAAGTTGGGCATAAATCAAAAATATCTGCGACAAGCTCACTGCGACACACTGCTGTGGGGGGATAAGCAGCCCTTTGAGGGTGAACTGTGATGCATGGAACCACAGAGGCCGATACGCGGGCCGATACGCGGGCCGATGCGAGGGTCGATACGCGGGTCGATGCGCGGGTCGATACGCAGGTCGATACGCGGGTCAATGCGCAGGTCGATATGCGGGTCGATACGTGGGCCGATACTCGGGCCGATAGGCAATACGCAGGTCAATACGCGGGCCGATACGCGGGCCAATAGGCAATACGCAGGTCAATACGCAGGTCGATACGCAGGTCGATACGCAGGTCGATACGTGGGTGGATACGCGGGTCGATACGTGGGTGGATACGCGGGTCAATACGTAGGTCGATATGCGTGTGACATATTTATTTCTATAGCTCCAATTCACATCATGTCATCTCAGGTCACTTTCCAGTTCACCAGATCATCCAGTCAGATTGATTCAAAGTTTTCTATCTAAGGAAAACCAGCTGATTGCATCGACTCATTGACTCTTCAGCAATCTCTCACACTAAGCATGCTTGTAGCGACAGTGGAGAGGAAAAACTCCCTTTGAACAGGAAGAAACCTCCAGCAGAACCAGGCTCAGCGTGAGCGGCCATCTGCTGAGGCCCACTGGGGTTCAAGGAGACAGAAGCAGACATAGAAAAAGAAGCATAGATACAAAAGGCAACTGTCAACCAGCTCCACAGGCGGCCCCGTCCAGGAAACACAGTGGAAAGAGAGAGAGAAATGGCACAAGAAGCGTGCGTCCTTTACTGGAACCGTTTTTAGCTCCAAGGCTAGGCTAACTGCGTGCAGCGAGGCTAATGCTTTATCCTGCTTTCCCTGCCTCCTTTTCAATCATCAGGATCTGAGCCAGCGTGGATAAAGACAGCTAGGACTGATTTAAAGCACTTTTTAGAAAAGACAAAGAAGAATGAACAATCTGGGATTCACATGGAAAATAATAGAATATAGTCTATTTTTATTTGTTAATTTGCATAGTTGCTCTTAAATAAACCCATTCTAAGAAAACAAATAGTTTTGTTTTATATATTATAAAAATATAAAGCTGACTAATTGCTTATCTAATATTAAACTGATACATTATTTTTTTTAGGTTTGTGACTCAATATTGGACCAAAACACAGATTTACCTTCACAGCTTCAGAAGGGCAAGATTTATGGACAAAAATAAGCCTGCACATGGAATGATGCACATGGAATGAGAGACATGCGGTGAAGGACCACAGGTCGGATTCCAACCCAGGTCACCTGCGTTGAGGACTGAGGCCTCCATACATGAGTCATGTGCACTAACCCCTGTGTCACCAAAGCACGCCCTTTAACTGTTTTTATAATATTTTTTGCTGTTGGCATTCATATAAATATACTTGGATGCTAACTTGCTATATGTTTGATTAGTTTTTGGTATACGTCTATTTTGAATTTATAGCCCCCCCTACTCGGAGGAAACTCCACCAGCTTGTTCAGTGTAAATGGAACGCAAAACTGAACCGGACTGTGTCAGACCCAACCAAACCGCGCTAACATGGTGCTAGTTCATCAGTAGGGCTCGGCACGGTTCAGTTCTGGCTCGGTTCTCATAAGCAGACCGCCTCATCATCCTTACAGTCAGCCTCCGTAATCAGGAAACTTCAGACATTCCTAAAATCCTAGCTTCCCTAACGTTCTGCATGATTTCCAGTGATGATTCTGCTTAGCAGAGTGATGAATCTCATCGTCTGTCGTTGTTTCCTGCGTCTGGAAGCCCTGATTAGACGATCGTTTGTCGTTTCCACTTCCTAAAACCCGACTCTGTCGAGTAAATACACCAAAGGCTGCCTTCTTGGCCTGACTCTCAACAAACTTCCTGAATGTTACGGGCGAGTTTGCTTGTTTCACGCTAGAGAGCAGTAGTACAGTAGATCGCCACTAGGAGGCGAGATACCGTGCTAGAGTGGCATGTAAACGGTCCTAAGGAACCCAGCTCGGTTCGGATCGGTTTTCAGAGGGTGGAGGAAATGGGGCTTAAGTCTCGTTCTTGATACTTTACTCCGTTCACCTAAACCTCCACCTTCCTGTTGCTTTAGGACTTTCATTTGTTTTTCTGAGGTTTTTGTTTGTGTCCGTACTTCCAGGTGACCTCCAGCTGCAGCTTGATGGTTCCCAGCTCCGTTATGTCCACCAACATCAGCTGCGGCCTCGCCACGAAGAAGTCCACGCTGGCACAGGTTACCATGCCAACCAGCAGCCAACCCAGACCCTTGGCCTCCGTCACCTGGGTGAGGGGATCACATGGGTTATAAACATGCACACACACTTTGCTCTGCAATGTTGAACTGATTGATCATGTGATCATCAGCAGGTATGGAGTAAAATGAAGAAGATTAATTTGAGGGGAGCCCACTAAAGCTCTAGGTTCCAGATGCACCGCCCGCCACTGGCTAATAAGCTAAAATAATCTTAACCCCTCAAGTGTTTGTTGAGCCCTCACAATTTTCCTTTTTTTTAAAAAAAATAAGGAAAAATAAAATAAATAAAGAATAAATTGGACACTTTGTCGAAATAAACTGCTGACAGGAATAACCAACAACTCCGTTTGACTTTGTCCTTAGCATCTCCACCAACCTTGATTTCAAAGTTATGGTATATGTGTGGGAGGAAGACCATCTCTTCTTCATCCCAGGACTGAGAGTCATCAGACTCGATCCGTCCTCTGATTTTCCATCGCTGCCGGCCCAGTCGCACCACCACCTGCACATGTCCAACATAAACCCCATTTTTAAAAAGACCATGTTTCAACATTTCCTTTCAGTGGCAATCGACCTTCCCTCCATCTATGACCTGATCAGGTGAAGGGCTGAACAACAGAAAGAAAGGTGTTTGTCCAGAACAAGTTTAGAGCTTACAGTACAAGTTAAGAAGTAATAACTTTGGAAAAAATGTAAGTACAAATCACAAATTTAGATACAGAATGTAAAAACCAGAGGAAGGATTTTCACACCTTACTAGCGACATACTCTTACCAGAATATATATATATATATATATATATATATATATATATATATATATATATAAATATGGTACTTTTACTTGTAAAATTAGTTAATCGTATTATTTCATGTGTGATTTGTACTCTGTGGTAGTTTGGAGCGCAGGGGCGGCCGGTATGAGGATCAGATCCTCCAAATCAGAGGCCATGGTTCTCCATCGGAGAAAGATGGCCTCCCCTCTTCAGGTCGCTGGAGAGTCCTTGGCTGTTTCTCAATTCACAAGAACACGAGTACAGACTAGTGTTCTCGCCAAGTCTGTTCTTGAGAAGAACCCAGGAAAGTCTGGACTCGGGGAGAACGGGGGAACGCAGAATAAATCTGGGTCAATTGGAACAGAAGCGTATTGATGACATCACCACATTCAAAGCTCATCTAGAGCTGCATTTCATCTCCTGTTATTAATAGTCTCTAAATAATAATAGATTATGACTTTTTTCATCTATTGGGGGAATAATGAACACAGACAGATAAACACAAATCAAATGAACATTTTGCCAAATAAAACAAAAATATCTCCAATAGACCCAGTGGTACTTCACATATGGCTATGCAGAGAGAGGGTTGCTGCAGACGGGCTAACGTTAGCCCTGGCTACTGCAGACGGGCTAACGTTAGCCCTGGCTACTGCAGACGGGCTAACATTAGCCCTGGCTGCTGCAGACGGGCTAACGTTAGCCCTGGCTACTGCAGACGGGCTAACGTTAGCCCTGGCTGCTGCAGACGGGCTAACGTTAGCCCTGGCTGCTACAGACGGGCTAACTTTAGCCCGGCTGCTGCAGCCCTTGGAGATCTGCTGGTTGCCGCGGTCCTCTCAACTTTGGTAATTTATTATTTTTTTTATTACGAATTAAATCGGTTAATGGTCCATATAGTGAAGCTTAAAGTATAATGTTCTCGTTCCAAATGATCTTAAAACATACGTTTATTGAACAACAGCGACAGAAAAGAGAACTTTTAATTTAATCCTCTAAGCTCTGTGAGCGCTAACCTGGAAGCTGCTGCTGCTGCTGCTGCAGTGCATGCTGGGACAGCTGTCAGTCTGGAGAACGGACACATTCATGTGAATGTGCTTCACTGGAGGCATCCATGTTTGTCAAAGAACACTACTGCCACCTACTGGTTAGTGACGTCACGGTGCGGTATCGGCTGTTGATCAAGTCCCAGTGCTGTATCTGGTGTTTGTCACAACGCGCTATTATCCAAGTCATCTTGAAAACATTCTTCTTCCAAATGTTGGCTACATACAGGTGCTGGTCATAAAATTAGAATA
>NW_015150569.1:54567-57447 GCF_000732505.1 Cyprinodon variegatus
ATTTAATTACTGATTAACGATAAATTCAATTAAATCACCGCAAATGTCTTAGTTTCAGGTATAAATAATGATCCATTGATTATCCTGGATGACTGGATTCTTCCAGTGGGAAATGGTTTTAATTGGTTCGCTGGACATCAGGAGCAATATTTTAATTGGTCAAGAGTTTATATCAGGCTTAAAGATATTTTGATCATCTGAATGGAATTTGAAAAGAATGCATTTATGAAATTTAATCTGAAAAAAGGAAATTTGAAACAAAATGAAATGTGAACAAAACTAAACTGAACAAATTACTCTTAAAATAAAGTTTTTCAAAGTTTCTTTTTTGATTTACATTCATTTGAAAGTTATATCTTTAAAACATGGTCTTTATTTGCAACAATAATATAAAAAAAAATTACCCTTTATTGATAGATTTGAATTTACCTCTGAGAGACAACAAAAGGCATTTTTATTCTTTCCTTTTTTAAAACAAAATTAAATTTCCAGGCTTTGAAATTGTCTGAAATTGTCTTATTTTTTGTTTTCTTATTGATTGTGCTCTATGGGTGTTTACCCCTTCGGTCTCCACAGCCTCATCCTCTTCTGCATCTAGTTTACCAATCAGAGCTCCGATCTGAGTCACTCCTGTTGTTGAGGGAGTTACAGGAAATTCAAGCCCTGCGCCTCTTCCCCGCATGGAGCACTGTTTTCACCGTTAAACCCTGGGAGACCTAAATGTTGAAATGCTCCGTCTTTCTGAGAGAAACTCACCTCATATTGGTCTCCAGGGCAGAGCCGAGCGAAGCCGATCAGCCCTGCAAAGTGAAAACCGAAGTTAATCTGGAGGCCTGAGAGAAGCTGATGTAAAAGCGATCCGCTGCTTCAGGCCCTACCCTTCATTTTGATGTGCAGCTCTCCGAGGAGGACCTCTAAATCTCCCTCCATGGTGGACATGTCCTGCAGAGAAGAGTGCGGACGGGTCAAGGAAGTCCAAGAGAAACAATCATCTTTCTCTTTTTACAGCTGCGTTAAGGGAAAAAAAATCATCAATAATTTGCTGATGATAAACTGTCTGATAGCAGGACACAAATATTAAGAGTTCCTGAAAAGATGAGAGTTTAGACTTTCTGCTAAATCCCGTTCTAATGTAAAATATGACAGATTACTGGATTAAGGATATTTCTAGTATACTACATTATATCACACATAACAACTTAAAAAAAAATCTGGAAATAGTTTCTCTTTATTTAAGATATGGGGGCAGGAGAGGAGAGAATGGCATATTTCAACAGCCTGAAATAATCTGTTCCTCCTCCATAACATGGGATTAAATTAATTCACCATCAAGTCTTTAACTGTGTTTATTCCTCTCTTCATCAACAACAAACTCTGTGGATTTGGTGACATTTGATCATTATTTGCCAGAGTTATGAGAGGAAAACCATATACTTTAGCCATCTGATATAATCCGTTCCCCCTTTGATGATCTTTATAAAATGTATTTTCTATTTAAATGTTTATTTAACAATTTACAAATATTCCAAAAAAAGTTTAAACCAAATGTCTGCAGCAATGCTACTCCTGACAATTTGAATTGAGAATACATCTCATAAAGATCATCAAACCAACAGTGAGATTTATTTTAAAATATAAAACAATAAATGTTTCAAACATAATATAGAAAAAACACAGTTTAGAAATTCTCAGGATTTGTTTACTTTTTTCCCATGTAATGGGGGAACGGATTCAATGTTTTATGCATGTGGACTCACAAATGTTTTAATTCCTTAAACAGGGTCAATGGGTGGGATGGTGGGGCGGCGCCCTCTAATGGCCAGCCTCTACTGAACCCAACGCAAAGCCTGCCTGTGGTGTGAGTACCTGCAGGCTGTGCTGATGGTTGCGGCTGAGCTCCAGCAGACTCTCTCTGGAGGCTCTGGTGGATGGAGACAGGGAGAAGGCCCTCTTCATGTTCACCGCTCCCTGACACAGCTTCCACTGGATGCAGTAGGTCTCGTATAACTCCTCCACCTGCAGAGAGACACAGATCTCTGCTGAATCCCTGTGACTCAACAGGGGAGAAGGTTCTTCATGCGGGTCTTTCAGGTCCTAAAGGGAGATGTTTAGGATTGAAGGCTGTAATTCACCTTGCTGATTTGAAACTCTAATCGTCGGATGTATCGCTCCAACGCTCTAATCTCCTGTGAAAGCAGAGATTTCATGCTAGTTATGTTGTTACTATCTTTATTTTCATCCAAATATACAATATAATATATTCCACATATACTAAGTTTATTGATGAAGTGAGAAAACATTTTACCTTCTCCAGATCATAGAGGAACCCCTGGAAATGGAGGAAACGTATGATTAAAACCAGGACAGCAGATGACAGGTTCCAGAAATTCAGAACAGGATAGTTTGGTCCAGTTTTTCTCACCAGTCTAGAGTTCCTCTTGGTTTCTCTCTGCTGCAAAGACAGGAGCTCCATCTCTGCCTGGTGAACCTCCAAATATTCCCTGCTCACGCAGACACACAAGTTTTTAATTAGACACATGTTAGAACTTTACATCAACATCAACGCTCCTGACATTTACCCTAATCCTGACAGTGACCCTAATCCTGACATTTACCCTAATCCTGACATTGACCCTAATCCTGACATTTACCCTGATCCTGATATTTACCCTAATCCTGACATTTACCCTAATCCTGATATTTACCCTAATCCCGACATTGACCCTAATCCTGACATTTACCCTAATCCTGACATTTACCCTAATCCTGACATTGACCCTAATCCTGACATTGACCATAATCCGGATATTTACCTTAATCCTGACATTTACCCTAATCCTGACATTGACCCTAATCCTGACATTGACCCTAATCCTGACA
>NW_015150569.1:59918-62105 GCF_000732505.1 Cyprinodon variegatus
ACCCTAATCCTGACATTTACCCTAATCCTGACATTTACCCTAATCCTGACATTTACCCTAATCCAGATATTTACCCTAATCCTGACATTACCCTAATCCTGACATTGACCGTAATCCTGACATTTACCCTAATCCAGATATTTACCCTAATCCTGACATTACCATAATCCTGATATTTACCCTAATCCCGACATTGACCCTAATCCTGACATTTACCCTAATCCTGACATTTACCCTAATCCTGATATTTACCCTAATCCTGACATTGACCCTAATCCTGACATTCCAATTTCTTTTCATCTCCAATCTGCTCTATCAGATGTTCTGCATATCTCTGAATCTTACAAGTTTTACAAGACAAACTTCTATATATGTAGATTAGATTAGGATTGAGCTGCCTAATGCTCCGGTTAGATTCCCGTTGAACTGCTGGTTGGACAAGGATTTCGCCGCCACCTCTTTCTCACAGCCGTCATCATGGGACAGGCAGAGGCGTGTTGATTTCCACCTACTTGAGTCCGCTGCGAAGCGCCTGGAAGACTCTGTCCACCTGCTCTGGCTGCGACCAGCTCGCTGATGTCTCTCTACGAGGCGACAGTTGCATTCTGGGAGGCTTTCCCGCCATCATGGCTTTGGAGCGAAAAGAGCTACGTACAGAGGAAGACCTAAAGGCCAGAACAACCAGTAGAACATACTTAGTTCCAGGAATTATGAGTAATCATCCAGAGATGTTCCAGCCTTCAGGTTGTGAGACTTTTTGGTGCTTGATGCTTCCTGGGAGACAGTCTGAGATGTTTTTTTGTTTTTTAACTTTGTTTATTGAACATTTTGAACATAAGACAGACATAGTTGGGACAATTTCAAAGTGTCAATACAATCTCAATGTCACAGTTCTGTCAACCCCCAATCCACCCTGAGCGCCCACCCCACCCACAGGCCAATAAATAAATAAATAAAATAAATAAAAAAGGGTAGACATGGATGTAAATGTAGATAGATAAGTAGAGATCATGTTAGACATTCAAGTATCCTCAGGGTCAAGAAGATTCAAAGAGTCAAAATATCTAAGAAAAGGGTCCCATGTAGCCTAAATTAACTTGACGGAGCCTCTAAGAGAAAACCTCGACTTCTCTACTTTGAGGTTGTAAAGCACCTCTCGAATCCAGCGGGCATGCGAAGGGGGATGAGAATCTTTCCAGTTAAGTAAGATCAACCTACGAGCTAGAAGCATGGTAAATGCTATAGCCCGCTTCATTCCTTTAGGCAAATTAGAAGTAGGGGGGATGCCAAAGATTGCAGACATTGGATTAGGGACAACCAGAGAACCATATGCTTCAGACAGGGATTTAAAAATCCCTGTCCAGAATATATTCAACTTGGGACATGACCAAAACATGTGTGAGTGATTGGCAGGCGAGAGTTTACATCTGCCACAGGCATCATTTACAGAAGAATACATTTTTGCTAGTCGTGAATTGGTATAGTGAGCCCTGTAAACAACTTTGCATTGAATTAGTCTATGGCGGGCACACAGTCTGAGATGTTTTTAATTGAGCTTCTGTCTTAGATTTAAAAATAAATGTGGGTGTTGGTTCCAAGCATGAACACAGGAAGTGGCTCACAGCGTTGGCATTTGAAATGTTTTATGCTTGATCTCCTGGGACAGATGGTTTGCATGTTTGTATTTGTTTTTATATAAAAATCATAAAGTTTCCATTTAGTCTGCCCTTCTTTTACGTATAATCCTGCAGTGAATGAACGGGTCCAAACAGAAGAACAACGAGAAAACGAGGATTCTACAAGGTCAGAAACGGCTGCATTTCTAATCAAAATATCAAAGTGAAATAACTTCTACACTACTGCAGTTAAATAAACCACATTAATTCATTTTTAAGTGATCTGATCTATTGGCTCTATCTTGTTATTTATCAAAGTTTAACTTATCTTCTAGTTTTCCACTCAAAATTGTATTTCTGATTAAAAACCATTAAACTCACTTCACCAAAAATTAAAAATGCTCTACATGACATAAACTCCAGGTCAGCATAAAGTCTCACTAATGTGGAATAGGAAACTGAAATCTGATGAGTGTCACTAAAAATCCTGATTTATTTGTGGAAGTTAGCTTCTGTCTGATGTATGACGATGAACCTGGACGACACGCTACCTGAAATATAGATCTATGAC
>NW_015150569.1:63680-66319 GCF_000732505.1 Cyprinodon variegatus
ACCTGGACGACACGCTACCTGAAATATAGATCTATGACGATGAGTGGATGAACCTGGACGACACGCTACCTGAAATATAGATCTATGACGATGAGTGGATGAACCTGGACGACACGCTACCTGAAATATAGATCTATGACGATGTATGACGATGAACCTGGACGACACGCTACCTGAAATATAGATCTATGACGATGAGTGGATGAACCTGGACGACACGCTACCTGAAATATAGATCTATGACGATGAGTGGATGAACCTGGACGACACGCTAACTGAAATATAGATCTATGACGATGAGTGGATGAACCTGGACGACACGCTACCTGAAATATAGATCTATGATGATGAGTGGATGAACCTGGACGACACGCTACCTGAAATATAGATCTATGATGATGAGTGGATGAACCTGGACGCTACCTGAAATATAGATTTATCTTTTCTAAATCCAACTCGCAGCCTCAGCAAACTCTTCTCTTTGCTCCTACTGATGATGTTGAGTAATAGTTGGATAAATCAGAGCATTGGGCAGAAGTAGTAGGTTACTACTGGCTCTTTTTGATTTGTTTTTTCATATGACTGGTTGATTAATCTAGAAATGTCTCAATCTACGGAAGCCCAGAGCGGCCGTGTTCCTCCGATACTTTTTCATGGTGGTTTTCTTGAGAAAACGAGTTCATTTTCTCATTACCTAAAGATAACAAAGCCGTTTTATCGTCATAATGAGATGATTGGTGTGTTAAAATTGATTCCATCCTTCAATCCCACAACAGCAGGAGAGGATTTAGAAGTCATGGCCGCCTGTGTGTAATTCTGTAAATAATCCTAAATTTAACTTTTAGGTAAGGAGATGACGTTGCTGGTTTGATGATTTGCTTCCACTTCTGCATCATCAGCAATCGGCCCTATGCCTCCAGGTGTTTCTGAACAGTCCCGGTGTTACGCCTGGGACAGCTATAAGATACATTAACACCCAAAATGAGTGCAGATTAAAGATTTTCGTTTAAAAAACAGTTTTCCAGCCAATCCAATAAAAGAAATTGTAAATTTTTCTTGTAAAGCGGGGCGAATGGCGCTAGGCTTACCGCACCGTGACGTCACTGCTGGAAGATGGCAGGAGGGAGGGGTTACTATATTTGGGCAAAAAATGGCCGCTCCTAGACGAAATTATTGTTTTAATTTTTTTATTGATTAACGCTAAATTCATTAAATCAAACGTATTAGTTTCAGTTATAAATAATGATCCACTGATTATTCCTGGATGACCAGACTTCTCCTTTAAAGGACCGAGCTAGATGGGGGCGGAGCATGACACCGTTAGCCAATCCTTGGCCACTCGTACCAGGTTACATAATTCAGAAGAAGTTTCCCTCTAAACCAGAGGCTCGTTGCTGTGATGCTCTTAAGTGAAATTCTTTGTTAATTAACAACAAACTGATAAAAAAAATTACAAAAGGTAATTACTCCCGTCAACATACTGAAATTAAATATGATAAACTGAATTAATTCTAATTTTGGGGTTATAGTTTTTTTTTTTTAATGCAACTGATAGGAAAGTTATGTGACCATTGAAGCCATCTAAGAGTCTTCAGTGTAATTAGAGATAAATAACTATACGCATTTAATGGATGTATTAGTTTATGTAAACATTAATAACATGCTAACCAATTACTGATGAAATTATAGAGGATGAAATTTAGATAAGAAACAATCCTGGAGAGAAATATCAGCTGTGCTGCTGCCATCAGCACCTTTGTTTTTAGATGTTGGAGCTTGGCCTGATTTTCAGTGTAGTCCTGTTTCTCTGACTGTGACTAACCTGCACAAGCTGCTCAGCTTTCTGAGTCTGCAGCTGGAAAAAGCTTTCATAGAAACCGGGTTCTTCTGGTTTTTCACATTCGAAGGATAAGGAAGGAATCTTTGTCTGAAGCTGACATCATTTTTCTAATCTTACAATTTTAAATCAAGAGTTAATGACTTTCTGCTGCTTGAATGAAATATTCTCCAAGTTTTTCTAAGATGAACCCTTGAGATAAACTGTCGCTCCTCTCAGTTTGATAACAACCCAACTAGAGTCCTCTAAAGATAAGAAAAAAATCACAGTCACTGTTTTCCTTAAAGCAAACAGAGGAACCGCAGTGGCTCATTGTGGTCCTCGGGGTTTCCCCTGAGGCCTCGCTCACCGTGGCCGGCCGCTCAGCGAGCTGAACCCCGTGAAAGAGCGGCTCCTGTGGACCAGACCCCCGTCTGACGGCGAGCTGAACCGAAGCTTCACTGACATCCTGTGGGTCAATTAGAAACAGGAACAATCAGATCAGGAAAAACATTGTTTAATATACATAAATAAAGAAGCACATAGAAACCAGATCAGCTAAAAATGATCCAACAGCCAATTAAAAACCTTTGATTTAAGCAAGTTCACACAGTCCAGAAATTATGATCGGAAACAATGTATTTAATAATAACCTCATACAAGCATGTTTATAGTGACAGTGGAGAGGAAAAACTCCCTTCTAACAGGAAGAAACCTCCAGCAGAACCAGGCTCAGTGTGAGCGGCCATCTGCTGAGGCCGACTGGGGTTCAAGGAGACAGAAGCAGACAATGACATAAATGAAATAAGTTATTTGGTGATTA
>NW_015150569.1:66826-71348 GCF_000732505.1 Cyprinodon variegatus
AGAATGATGAAAAAGGGGTCCCTATGTCCTCCAGCAGTCTAAGCCTATAGCAGCAGAACTATAGAGATAGCTCTGGATAACCTGAGCCACTCTAACTAGAAGCTTTATCAAAATGGAAAGTTTTAAGCCTAGCCTTAAAAGTAGACAGGGTTTCTGCCTGTGATGAAATACCAATCAGAAGTTTAGGGAAGCCTTTGAAATGAAGGAAATGTTTCGATGTTGCAGGAGTTTATTGAGAGCGATAGTTACACTTTTTAATCAAAAGCCTTGTAACGTAGCTCATAGCAATCAAAGGTGGCAGTGTTTTTCCTCTTAGGTTTATTCTGAGGAATTTGGGGATTTCCTGTCAACTACCAACCAACCCATGTGGTTCTGAGGCGAAGCAGAGCTGACGGGGTGGGTGCTGTGGTGCATCGTATGGTAGCAAGACCAAGCGAAGCTTCATGAGGGAAATATGGAGACAGAACTGGTAAAAATATCATAAGACAAACATTTACAGAAAGGGTTTGCAGAGTGACGAAGGTCAGCAGAAGTTGATTTATCCTCCTAAACATCAGGAGAAAACGAATAAATGTGCTAAAAAACTAAACCTGGTTCCCTGGTTCACAGCAACACAGAGGCCTTTAGTTTATGCATGAAGGGGAGAACCTGCAGGAAAATTAATAAAACTAGAACCCAAAACAAACAGTGAAGTTTGTGTCTGTCAGCAGAACAACGTGGAGTAAGAATAGGTTCTGAAAAGGTACGCAGGAATAATGCAAGAAATTAACTTTTCTTTTTAAATGTCTAAATTCAATAAGTAAAGCGCAAAAATGTCTCTATTAGCTGTGCAATATTGCAATGTAAATGCATTTCTATCAACCCCACCCTAAGTTCATCATTTAAACTTTTATTTCTTCTTGCTTGAAGAAGTATAATTTTTTTTTACTTGTTTCAACCAACCTTATTTTTTATCTCTACCTTTTATAAAGCTTCAGGTTTTTCTTAATTTAGACTCAGACAACTTTTATTGTCATTTTGTTTACACCATGACGGAGTATTAGGGCCAGGCTAGAGATTTTTTTTTTCTATTTCGAGAATAAAGTCATAAAATTACAACAATAAAGTCTTGAAAAATTATGAGAATAAAGTCGTAATATTACAATTATAATAATAAAAAAATCTCTAGCCTGGCCCTAATACTCCGTCGTAATACACAGAATGTATGCAAAACCAAATTTAGTTTAGTTCAGCTTTCAGACAGAAAATGAACATTTCCATTCCATGATGTGCAGCAGTGATCAAATGCAAAAAAAAAAAAAAAATGGTGCAAAAAAAGAAAAAGTGTCAATACGGAGGTAATTAGGAACTCTGTGATTTTACATTTTACTAAAATTAGTAGTTTATTCCAGAGATGTCGAGTAACAAAGTACAAATACTTCTGTCAGGTTTCTGTTTCTTTTATGTTTTTCTTTTGAGTATTCAGTCTTACTTTACTCCTTGTTTTCTAGTGTTTAGTTTTCTTTTCTCCAAGTTTTATAGTCCTAGTTATTTGATTATCATTTTGTTGTTATTTCCAGTCTTCCAGGTTTCTATTTGTTGCTCTCTGCTGCCCTCTTATGTTCTCCTTCTTCCCTAGCTCTTTCCCTGTGTTGTTCTTTGCCCACCTGCTCCCAGTTTCCTCATTAGCCCCCTCTTTGTCTCAGTCTCCTTTAAAAGCGCTCTCTCTTCAGTTCCCCTTTGTTGGGTCCTCCTCAAACACCGTCTAACTTGCTCCAACTCCGTCTCTCTGTGCCTTCCTCCTTTTGATTGTGACTCCCCAGATGTCTCCATGGTTTCTGGTACTTTTAGACTAGTTTTCATGTTTTTGATTTTTGGACTCCTGGTTTCATGTTTGTTTGGACTTTGTTTTCTTTTTGGATTTTTGGATAACCTGCCTCTGTTTTCTGTTAAGTCATTATTAAATCCACAACAGATTCACCTCTGCCTCCCGGCCTCTGCTTTTGGGTCAACTAACCATAGCCAAATCGTGACAACTTCATTAACTTACTTCAGGTGAAATTCTAAACTTTTTAATTTCTTACTAAAAATAGACTCGTTGGTTTTTTGTTTAATTTCAGCTCATTTTCATTATGGCCTGTTGGTGTTTAAGAAAAAAAAAAATGAAATCCATCAAAATAATTTATTTCATCCAGACAATTAATTTCTTTGCGGCTGGACTCGGTGCTGCCCCAACTTGTTGTTTACCACAAACCAAAATAAATGGTTTTTCAAGACGATGCAAAGTTAAATTTGACACCATTAGTTATAAAACTAAGATAATAAAGTGTAAGGAAGTTATCATCTAGACAGTTAGCTGTTACATCAAGTTATTCTATGAGTTCAGACATTTTACTGACAGACAAAAGAAGGTGAACTTAGACATTCTAGAGGTGATGAAGAAGAGGAGCTACAGCAGTGCAGCTGCCTAAATGCCTGGGGGTGGGGGTGGTGGAGAGAGGTTTTTGGGTCCTGGAAAAATGAGCTCTGACCTGTTGATTTACAGGGTCCCATGTGGTGAGGAGGTCAAAGGTCAGGGCTTTGAGCCTTTGCCAACATCTCGCTCCATGTGTCTACAGACAAACAGATTCATGTCCATGTGTGGCTGCCAGCGTGTGATCTATGCATCCCCTGGGGGGGGGTCTGCTGCACGCCATCTGCTCCCCACATAAACGCAGCATTCAGTGTTTTTCCCTCTGTTAAGTTTTTACGTTTGTCTGCAGGCAGTGAGGTTGTTTTTAGCGGCATATTAGCATCACTTTCATTATTACTAATTATTAATTCATTATTAATTTTGCTAAAACTAGTTAAGATCGCCGTCATGGTTGCCTCGTCTCCTTCAGTTTGATTTTATAAATCCAGACGCTGGTGAAGATTCTCATTCATCCAGGTCAGAGTCGTTTCAAAAAAGTTAAAATCAATCCACTGGACTTTGTTTCCACGTTTGAAGACGTTTCTCTTCCATCCTGGAAGCTTTTTTAATTCAAAATGTCAGAAATAGTGTTGAGTTCCAGGTTTTATCCAGCAGCCCAACAAAGCCTGGTTTTAGTTTAGAAAACATGCAAATAGAAACGGATGAACGGGTCCCCCCCTTTGGAATGGGGGTTGTTTGGCTTCTTTGTTAGCCTGCAATGCCCCATACCTGTCTATGTCTCTGAAAGGGGGGTCCTTAGAGGGAATAGTTGGCCTGGCTGAACAGGGGAGGTCTTCTGTTCTCCTGTAAAGGAGTTGGAGCTGCGATGATAGCGGGAAGGAATCAACTCTATTCCGCTTCTTGAACGCTGTAACCCGTTTAAGGTTGATTTCTCTTTCCTAACTTAGATGCATGTTTTCTAAAGGCTTTGTTGGGCTACTGTATAAAGCCTGGTACTCAACGCTATTTCTGACATTTTGGATTTAAAAAGCTTCCAGAAACGTCTTCAAACTTGGAATTGTTTTCCTCAGGAGCAGCAAAGCACCTGAGGGGGGCAGCGTTTACTGATGCTTCATAGAAATTACGCTACCGTGCGTTATGCTATAAGTTAAGCTGTCGTTCGACAAAAGTTGTGGACTCGTTAAGAATACTCTATGAATATGCCCACAATAGAAATAATACATAGAAAGTTCAGTGTATGCTAAATCGGCATGGTGTGACAGCGCCCTTAGAATGAATAACCCTGATATTCATGCAAAGTGCTAAAAGCAGAATTTCCCACCACTGAAGCTCAGAATAAAACAGATCTTAACAGATCTTTGTTGTTCAGATCTAGATCTAACATTTAAATCAGTATAGAACAATCGTCTCAGTAAATGTCAGACAAAATACCACTAAGCCAACAAAATAACCAGACATCTCTTATTAGCATTAGACTCTGTGGACATCATGTCTCCCATGCTGACCCGTGTTCATGTCATACATCGTGTGTTTGCATGTAATGACCAGAGATCCTGTGTTTCCAGACCAAGTCAGTCTAGAGATAAACGACTTGGACAACTTTATCTCCATAATCTATGTAAACCTTTCATCACGCAGAATCCATCTCATCTTCCTGAGAAGATCCAAACAGAACAAATCTAGATTCCTTTGTCCTTTTTTTCCCAGTTTCTAACACAAACAAACATCCATCTTTATCCTCCTAAGACGAACATCCCAACACGCTGCAGTGATCGTTCACATCTGCTTTCAAGTTGGAGATAATCTGATTGTTTATCAATAAGAAGAGAAGAAAAATGCAAAAAATGCGGAAATCTTTGACGTCCAGCTTTGGATTAAAACCAGACCTTTGGTGTTTATCAATCGTTCAGAGCTGCAGGGTCAGTGGAGGACAGTAAGTTAGAACAAGCTGCTGGTATCCAGGGGGGGATTTACCATTAGGCAATACTGGGCAGTTGCCTAGGGCCCCAAGTTCCTGGGGGCCCCTTAAACTCTGTTCCCATGTATTGTTAACGCAACTATTACTTAATTATGTTTTTGATAAAAATCATTTTGCTAAAATGCCATCAGAACGCTGATAATATTAAGTGT
>NW_015150569.1:72335-73494 GCF_000732505.1 Cyprinodon variegatus
CCCTGCCTGTCTTTGCCTAGGGCCCCAAATTTCCTAAATCGGTTTTTATTAGGTTGTTCTTACCTCCTTTTTTCTGATCCGTCTGTAATGATATCAGGTCTCAAATCATCGCTTTGGTGTCATTGCATCTTCTAATTCTGTTATAATGAGAAAAGAAAGTCACATGAAAAAATTATAAAAATATATATTTGTGTACATTGACTTTTTAACATTGTTTTTCCTTTAATAGTTCTAATGCAAAAGTCCAAACACTCATCACTTTGTCTAAAGCTTTCAGTCCCATTTTCTGCTCATGTATTCATCACCCTGGATGTCTGGATCCTTCAATTCTCTAAAATGTGTGCAGATTTCTAAATTTCCCCCTTTTTTTTAAACATTTAAATAAAGTGTTTGTTTTCATGAAGCTCCAAGAGCACCTTCAGCTTCATGACATTCACGGGAAGTTAGCATCCATCTTTATAGGATCCCTTAATAGGGCAAGTTGGTGTTTTTGATCACTTGCATACTCCTTAAAAATGTTATTACATTGACATTAAGATGTAATAACATTTAATATTTACCACCAAAATATCCAGATTGTTTGAATGAAGGTAATAAGGTCTTATGCTGGATTCCAATGACACTATTGGCTGGAAATTTAGATTTTCAAAGTATTTCACTGAGTGCCCTATAAAGGGTTAAAGTCTGGTTAGGGTCCTGAATCAGCTCAGTTTAAAATGATCTCATTTTAAACTGATTCTGGTTATTGGACAGTTTTAATAATTATTCTTTGTCCTGCTGCTGCTTTTGATAAGATGGAGTATGAGAGCCAGGCTAGAGAATTTTTTTTCTTCTATTACGAGAATAAAGTCTTAAAATTAAGAGAATAAAGTCGTAAATTACTAGAATAAAGTTGTAAGATTAAGAGGATAAAGTCGTAAAATTTCAATAATAAAGTCATAAAATTACAAGAATAAAGTCGAAAAATTTTGATAATAAAGTTGTAATATTAAGAGAAACAAGTTATATTTTATGACAGCTCTTCCATGAGGTCCTGTCTTCCCTAAAATGAGGAATGTGGAGCATCGTGTGAAGTAAAAGCCTCCTGAGACCATCCTGATCTCGCGAGCTTTCAAGGTTTCACTCGCTAATCAGTCTGGAGACTCTCCGTTGAAGAAAA
>NW_015150569.1:75008-75273 GCF_000732505.1 Cyprinodon variegatus
ATGCTAATACTTTATTCTCAAAATAGATGAAAAAAAAAATCTAGCCTGGCCCTAATACTGCTTCGTATTTTGAAACAATAGATCATGTGGTTTTATTAGGTGGAAGTCTATGTTGTATGAATCCATTGGCTTTAGTCTGACCTGTCCACTGTCTCTGTCCAGTTTGGACATATTTCATCCTTTTCAATAAACTTTAAGATTAATATCTTAGTCATAAAAAATATTTTGAGTGTAACTGTGCTGTTTTCATAGATTTCAAATTAAC
>NW_015150569.1:77463-78302 GCF_000732505.1 Cyprinodon variegatus
AAAAACAAATATACAGTGAGGAAAATAATTTTCCTTTAAAAGGTTTTATAGATAAAAAAATAATAATGTTGATGATAAACATAACCTCAGTCTTTTTGCTGTTTAAATTTGATTCCAGGTCATTTTTTGTCCAAGGAAAAGTGAAGCATCCGGTCGCACTCAGATTATTGTTGTTCAGGAACAGCTGAAAGTGGATTAAGGTTTATTTGGCTTGTGGAGGTGAGGAGCAGGAAGAGAAGGAAGGTTCTGGGTTTGTAATCACACCAATCTCTGCAGTATAACCCCCCCATCATTAACCTGTCTGTCTGCACCAGTTAAACCATGTCCAAAACTTACTCAACACACAAAAATAAAAAAGATTAAAACAAATCATTCAAAGCACACATGTTTACTCTTTCAGCTTTATTTTTCCTGTTTTTTGGAGCTGAAATGGCGCCACAGAGCCAAATGTTGGTATGTGGACACATTTTTATCTAAACTTCATTTGGATTAAAAACATTCTGAAAGGGATTAACTGCAAGTTATCAGGAAAGATTAGTGTGGTTAGCATTTAGAGCAATTTAGCGTACTAGCACCAATTATCAGTTAAAGATGCTGAAGATGGCTCACAGGTTAAATAGGAAAATGTTAAAGCTTCTGTAAACAAATCAGACGCCTCCAGCAGAGTGATCATCTCAGTTAAAGAGCTTAGCATAAAAAATTAGGTTTGCATCAGGTGCTAATTAGAATTTTAGAAGATAGAAGCTGCAAACTTTATGGAAGTTTACTTTGCAAAAGTCAGCTATTAATATCTAGACAACAAGTCTAGATATTAATAGTTCAATCTCTAACGTTCTGCT
>NW_015150569.1:79120-81657 GCF_000732505.1 Cyprinodon variegatus
TGGCCGCCCCACTGGCCGCCCCACTGGCCGCCCCACTGGCCGCCCCACTGGCCATGCCACTAGTCAGGGTAAAGTAGCATCAGTTTAACATTTCCTCCCATTCTGCACAGCCAGCGATGTAACATTAAAAATCACACAATAAACCAGGATCTGAGGAGGTTTTTACTGAAGCCTTTCTGATTTCTACAGGCAGGTTTACCACAGTAGTAGATTCAAACCCTGAAATAATGGCTTTTAGTGTCAGTGGCCACCCCAAGATTTTTAGTGGCCCTATCTGGCCCCCCTATAAAACATTTCTAGAGACGCCACTGCTTCAGAGCCTTTTTATCTTACATTATACAATCTTGTTTGTAGCTATTTATTTTTAGTTGAGTTTTAAAACATTTGAAAGTTAAAAGATTTTTGTTAATAAATTCTTATATTTCGATTGGAAGCTGTTGTGAATTTATTCCAAGTGTGTTAGATTAACTGTTTGACCCTGATTTGAACTAGAATCAAACTTTAAATCTGAGGGCATCTCAGTGGCGCAGTGAGTAGCACTACTGCCTACCAGCAACAAGGTTCTGGGTTTGATTCCCGGCCCGTGGTCTTTCTGCATGGAGTCTGCATGTTTTCCCTGAGCATCCGTGGGTTCTCTCTGGGTACTCTGCCTTCCCCCCACAGTCCAAAAACATGTCTGTTAGGTTAATTGACTTCTCTAAATCTGTGTCGGGATCAAGAGTGATGGAACGGATCAAACTTTAGTCTGTTGTCCTATTACAGCAGTTTACTGATTGAATGTTAACCATCATTAAATGCATAGTGACATCGCTGGTGAGGTACCGAGGAGAAGGTCCAACCTGTCAGTAAACCTGACTGAGATCAACAACAGACGTCTGTATGAAGACCTCCTGAGTCCATTAATAGTCACAGTGATGCAGGAGTCTGTGGTCCTTACTGAGGTGTTCGTTCTGGAAACTTTTACGACATTCCTGTTTTATTATTCGCCGCGGTCGAGAGCTGACGGGACCCCCCAGGAGGACACCAACAGGAAAAACCCCACAGAGCTCCTCTACGCAGCATCTGATCATGTTTCACTGACTGCTATACTGAAACGTAAACCATCATCGAGGGAAAACAGACTTTCATTCAACAGATGGATTTATGATTGGCGCGCCTGACCAGAACCAGTTTACAGACCAGTTAGCTGATCTGGAAGGGAGTGGAGAGGCGTTACGTAATACATGCCTTTATGCAGGAACATAAAAATACTCTCACTCCCTCCTGAATGAATAGAAATACTTTTACCACAGCTAGACTGGATATCTGGTAGCAGAGCTGGACACGTTGATGCTTTTGTTGTTCAGAGGAAGCCTGATTGATTGATTATCAAAAGAAGAACAGAGAACAAAGAAACACCAACAAAACAAAACCATCAACTGAAAGTTACAGAGTCAGGATGAGGCATTAGAGGTTGGAAACTAGAAATGTGTCCTAAATGTCTCTGGGGCATTGCAGGCTAACAAAGAAGCCAAACGACCCCCATTCCAAAGGGGGGGGGGGGACCCGTTCATCCGTTTCTATTTGCATGTTTTCTAAACATAAACCAGGCTTTGTTGGGCTGCTGGATAAAACCTGGAACTCAACGCTGTTTCTGACATTTTGAATTGAAAAAGCTTCCTGGATGGAAGAGAAACTTTGTTTCCAAGTCTGGATTGTTTTTAATTTTCTTTTTTGGAAGATGAATCAGATGCTGTTAGCAGCTGGTTAAGCCGGCATTACACTGTGTGATTATTTTCAATTGTTGCTCTCAGCTACAGCTCAAACAGTACGATGAAACCTCAGGGTTTAAAAGTTCCCAGTTCACCATGTTTGTTCTCCCACTGTGCGGCCCGACGCTCTGATGCAATCTACCTGCTCACACTGTACATCTACAAACCAGGTGGGGCTCAGCTCCGCAGTGAGATGGCGCTACTCGGACTCGTCTATCTGGAAGCCAAACTAGTAGAAGAGGAATACAGACATCCTAAGTTCCAAAAACTCATTTCTGGGAGACGCATTTAGACAAAGACATGGCTGAGCAAACATGGCTACTACGGTCTGACAGTTTGAAAGAAAGAACTCCATTTCACTCATTGCCCCCCCGCCATGCTGCTGGGTTTTCCTCTGAGAGGAAGAAGAAGAAGAAGAATTCTTGTTTGCCCACTTAGTGATTTGCTCACAACCACCTTCAGATTAGATTAAGATTACTATCAGATTCTCTCCTCCTCACCTGTGGACCCGTTTCTGTTAGAAATGTTTTCTCTCTGAAGGAGGAAATAACCTGAGAAAATAAACTGCCTCTGATTGGCTGCTGTTCAGGAAATCCTTGAGATTCTAGAGCTGCAGGTTACTAATATTTTACTAATCCAATCATCCAACATATTCTAATTATCAGTTCGTATGAAATCGTCGAAAAAGTTATGCACAGTATTTCGTACTTTTTTGACGTTTTTCCTCGAAAAAACAGATCAGTGCGTAGGCAGACAGACAAAAAAGCAGATCCGCGGACGGACGTA
>NW_015150569.1:82110-85897 GCF_000732505.1 Cyprinodon variegatus
AGGAAATATCAATGTACAAAAACGATTGTTCATCTTGAATGAAATTAATGTTTGTTTTTTTTACAATTTTGGTATAATAATTGCTTCGAGTGGATTTCTCTTTCAGATAAAGGCATGTTTCAGTCTCTATACTCAAGTTAGCAATTAATCCATCACTAAATTAGTTAATTATTGTTATAACTGATGAATAGCAAGTAATCTAACTAATTGTTTCAGCAAATTGAGACTTGCTTTTTTTCTTGGTTGTGACTTTTAACATTGCAAAGCATCTTTATGCAACGCTACAACAGCGATAACTTGTGCAATATATAATGTGCAATTAACCATTTGGTACCGTGTGCAATAACCTGTTTCTCTATATTTCACACCCAGTGCAATAATCATATGTGGATGTGCTGCATATATCCCATGGACCTTCTTCTTCTGTTTGAGCTGATGTAACGAGTTAATTTCTCCACTGTGAGATCAATAAAGTCAATCAATCAATACACTAATAGCTCTTCTGTTAGAGGATTTATTGTATTGACTTTGAATAGACTCTTAAACCCCTCTTTCCCTTTATTTAGTTGAGCTTATTTTCAGGAGTGTTTAGTGCCTGCATAGTTATTAGATATAATAATACTGTGTGATTATTTCCTAATAAAGGTAGAATTTTATTTTAACCTGTGGTCACAGTGAACTATTTATCACTCAGTGTGGATCAACATTCCTTTGGTTAACATTTGAATGACCAGAG
This sequence comes from Cyprinodon variegatus, assembly GCF_000732505.1. Lineage (NCBI taxonomy): Eukaryota > Metazoa > Chordata > Actinopteri > Cyprinodontiformes > Cyprinodontidae > Cyprinodon > Cyprinodon variegatus. Next base: position 82,847 of record NW_015150569.1, read on the forward strand.
ACACGTTTGTTCTGTCTCCTCTGATCGTTCCTACATGTTTGTTTCAGGGTTTGGCCTCTTTGGTGCTTCAGAGATAAACTTTGACGCAGCACCGGTCCTGAGAGTCAGATAGAGAGAGAGTGGGAGGATGAAAACAGGAAGGAAGGGGGAAGAAGGGGCACCGGCCCTCAGCTGGCCTGTTATACTGATGTTGTTTCTGGCAGCCGGCAGCTAGAGCTGCACTCGCTGAGGGGTTCATGAGAAACGGACGCTCTGCTCTGAGACCGAAGCTGGTTTGGGACGAGGAAGGAGGAAGGGATGATGGAGCAGAGAGGAAACTCTGGGAGATGAGTTTATCTGGGCAGATTAACTGTCAGATGGAAATGAAACCATTCACCTTCCTAAGATCAAAACAGTATAACTGAATATGGATGCTGCAGCGAGTCAAGCTGTCTTTGAAGGTCCTTTAGTGTTTGATTTATGCAGCAAAGTTACAAAATCAAATCCTCTGCATAGCTGGAGGGTTACAGCTGATGACAAACTGAACTACAGAGTTCAGCCAAAGTTCCCCTGAACAGGAGGCAAGATGCAGCTTTTCTTGCAGATTAAACCTGATAAGTCGGAAAAAAAGAGTTTTCTGTTTTCCCAGATTTCTAAAAAAAAAAAAAAAAAAAGGAATCTGGGAAAACTTAAATTATTCCCAAAACTGGTGCATGATTTGTTTAGGTTTGTGACCCAATATTGAACCAAGCAAAACACAGATTTACCTTCACAGCCTCAGAAGGTAAAGATTTATGGACAAAAAGTCAACCTGTGCATGAAATTATGTTTATATCATGTTTTTGGCATTCATATAAATAAACTGGTGTGATAACTTAGTGTTAGTTTGATCAGTTTTTGGTATACGTCTATTTTGAATTTATAACCCAGAGAAAACTCCACCAGCAGCTGCTGGTTTAACCCCTCCCCTTGGGGAGCAGTGTGGGGTTAAGGGTCTTGCTCAGGGACCCAGAGTGGCAGGCTGTGGGGATCGAACCGGGAACTGGCAACCTTTTCAGAGCACAGACTGCTCTAACCAGTAGCCCAACACCCCCAACAATATTCATTGAAAATATCTGGATTGCATTTCTTTTTTTATCACATTTAATTTTACAAAATGTTTTTTTCCTACATTTTTGTCCTTGTAGAAAATGTTTCCTTACAACAACAATGGAACCAAATTCCTGGCCTCTCAGCAGATTCACTGACATCCAGCTACAGCAGCTGGTTGGGAGTTAAAGTGCTGACATGACGGACGGCGCCATCCATTACTGATGACCCCTAACAAACTAACATCATGTTTTAAAGCCTTACCTTGACCCCCCCATGGGAATTCCTCCTTCAGGCTCCACAGAAGCAGGTAAGATAGTGACTGAGCTTTGATGAAAGCTTTAGAAACATCCGCTCCACATGAGTCACTGAAGTGAACCTACCGTACAGGATGAGGAACCAGTTCTTCCCAACTGTCAGCGCAGGTCCCCAGCAGGCCGCTCATATCTCAGTGTGTGTGTGTTGGTAGGGGTGTGTGAGGGTTTGGCAGCTGCCTGCTCGCTCCTGATAGCGCTCAGTCCTGCAGAAGCTCAGCAGAGGTTCACAGCATGTAATCCACCAAGAAGATCCGCTTCTTTTTTTCCTTCTTTCTCTCAGGTCTCCTCATTTGTTCCGTCAGAAACCTTTATTCCTGCAGTCGGCCTCTCCTCTCCTCTCTTCTCCTCTCCTTTCTTCTCCTCTCCTCTCTTCTCTTCTCCTCTCCTTTCTTCTCCTCTCCTCTCCTTTCTTCTCCTCTCCTCTCTTCTCCTCTCCTTTCTTCTCCTCTCCTCTCCTTTCTTCTCCTCTCCTCTCTTCTCCTCTCCTTTCTTCTCCTCTCCTCTCCTTTCTTCTCCTCTCCTCTCCTTTCTTCTCCTCTCCTCTCCTTTCGGCTGCCTCTCAGCTGTCTTTCCACTCCCTTCTCCACGTTTCTCTCCTCCTCTTAAGGCCCTTCCCACATTTTTCATTCTCTCATCTTCAGAAACTTTTAATGTCCTTTTGTGTTTTCATTTATTGCTCCTTCTGACATGTTTTATTTTAAATTTGTCTCCTTTCCTCGGTCAGAATGCATCTCATTTCTTCCTGATGTTTCTTTTGCTTGATGACATAGAGAAATGTAGACTTTCTCTTCCCCTGTGTTCTCTGTTTTCCCAAGTTTTTAAAGAAAGGTCCAGCACCTCCCTCCACGCCCCCTCCCCCTCCGCTTGCTGAGTATCATGTTTGGCTTTTAACTGAAGGACTTGGCTCCAGCTCAGGCCTCATACATCAATAATCTGACTGCAATTCTCCAAATAAATATTGGGTCCTGAAGGAGGCTCAGCACCTCTGGGTGTTTGGATCTTAATCTAAACACAGAGGCAGAAACTGAAAACATGTTTGGCAGCAGGACTGGAGGCATTTCGTCTGTAATTATCACCAACAAAGAAGTTTAATGTTTATCTAATTGTTGTGTTTTCCGCACGGTTTTAAGCGCGGCCACATTTGTGGTTCACACGGCCATTCTGCAGAAATGTAAAACCCATGAGAGCGCAGAGAAATATGTGGAGCTGTTTAAAGCCACCGCATCCATCCAGCCCCCAGCTCAGAGGGAAACCAGACTTACAGTCTGAACTTTGCAATTTAACTTAAAGCTGGTTTGTGAAATTCTCCAGATGGTCGTTGTGACAGTTGGATTCAGTCCAGCTGATGTTCAGGATCCCCTCCTGGGGTGATCTCTGCTGCCGCTGCTGCAGTAGATTATGAAAACATCTACACTGCTTCCTCTTCCTGCTACGTTTATCATGTGGACACCAGGAGGAGATTCACTGAAGACATGTTGGTGGCACCAGGCTGGACTCCCTTTCACCCCGAAAGCCGACCAACTAACAGCAACATCACTGGACAGGAAGTTTGTCCCGGAAATGAATAGAATTTAAAATCCTCCTTCTCACATATAAAGCCTTAAATGGCCAAGCTCCATCTGATATCAGAGATCTGATTGTTTCTTATGTTCCTAACAGAGCACTG
>NW_015150569.1:87144-88591 GCF_000732505.1 Cyprinodon variegatus
AAAAGCTTTTCACACTTTCTTGATGCGGCTTTTGACTTTTTTTTAAAAGGAGAAAAAGAGCAAGAAGAGGAGATAGAAACACATCTGTTGGATAAGTTGTGATTTAGTGAATGTTTGCTTCAAAAGCCTGGTCTGGTGTTTCTGCTGCGGCTGGCGTCTTTAATGCATCACATTTCTCTCTCCATGTCTCCAGTTAGCCTGATTAATACAAGCTGCTGTGATAAAGTCAGTAAAACTCCCCTGATTGCAACACGTTCATTAAAACTTCAGTCCATTACTGATCTGTGGTTCCTGCTAGCTCGCTTCCTGTTTATTACAGCCAAGCGTAACGTCATTGTACAACCGCATCACTCCAAAAAGTTAAAGTTAAAAAAACAATCCACTGGACTTGTTTCCAAGTTTGAAGACGTTTCTTTTCCAATTCAGGAAACGTTTCCAATTCAAAATGTCTGGTTTGCAATGAGTTCGAGACTTTTAAAGAGTAGCCCAACAAAAGCTTGGAATAGCTTAGAAAATATGCACATAGAAGCTGGAAAACCAGCTCCAGCCCTTAATGGGTGTCGTTGAGGTCTTTATTGGCCAGCAATACCCGATACTGGCCTTCTAACCACTAGAACAACGATGGGGGTCACTTGAATTAATCGACAATCCGCTGCTTTCTGGTTTTAGCAGAGCATGGCCGACAGACGAGAAATAAAAACTACAAACATGTCAGGAACCTCTGTGAAGTATAAGGTAACATCCAGTCCCTGATTGGATGTGGTGACAGAGCAAGACACAAAAGTTCAGGTTTTCCAACTCCAGTGATTGTCCCTTCGCTGTTGGTGTGAATCATTGGTGGCTGGCCAATAGAGGGCGCCGTCCCACTCACCCAATAATGTTGATTAAGACTTATGTCAGGGTTCTGCCCTCTGATTAAGTTTATTTTTAGTTTTTTTGTATTTGTAGCTGTTTTCTGTCAGTGTTTAGTTCTTGAGTTACTCTCTGCTGCCCCCTTGTGCATACAGCGAGGCTAATGCTTTATCCTGCTTCCCCTGCTTCCTCCTTCAAACCTCAAATGCAGAGAGCAGAGACCTTTAAGCGGTGATTTAAGAGGCCTGGAGCTTCCAACAAGAACTGCAGATTTATCATTTCAAGACATGTTCAAACTTATTTTCCAAAATATAAAGTAGATAAAGCCAAGCTGCTCTCTAGCTTGAAACGGGGGGATTTACCATTAAGCAATACTAGGAAGTTGCCTAGGGCCCCAAGTACCTGGGTGCCCCATAAAACTCTGTTTACATGTATGGTTAATACGACTATTCCTTACTTGTGCACATTCATTTCATACCCTCTTTCAGACTCCTCTAGCACTTTGATTTCTAAAAAGCTCCTAGCGCCAAATCTAGAGACTTTTTTCTGCTACTGGAGACTTTGGAGACAACATCTAAAAGCAGCGAACTCTGCT
>NW_015150569.1:90019-91161 GCF_000732505.1 Cyprinodon variegatus
ACCAAGGACCAGCCAAGGATCAGCCAAGGACCAACCAAGGACCAGCCAAGGACCAACCAAGGATCAGCCAAGGACCAACAAAGGGACCATCCAAGGACCAGCCAAGGACATACCAGGGACCAACCAAGGAGCAGCCAAGGATCAGCCAAGGACATACCAGGGACCAACCAAGGAGCAGCCAAGGACCAGCCAAGGACATACCAGGGACCAACCAAGGAGCAGCCAAGGATCAGCCAAGGACCAGCCAAGGACTAGCCAAGGTAAGTGGGGAAATTTTGAATGGCTACTACTGTACAGCTACATTTACAAAAGTTCTGCAACTGTTATAAAGCCTGTATAACTGTAAAATTTGAACATTTTGTAAAAATATTTCAAGCGTGAGACGTTTACAGGTATTTCTATTTAAACATTTATTTTATTTTTATTTTATCTATTTTATTGGCCAATTCTGGCATGTGTTGTTTTAAATATTGTCTCCAACTCTTCCAGACATTATTAGTCCATCTCCAATCTATCCATGCAGTTATTTCCTCTATAACATAAACACTTGATATTACATCAATCCATCCTTCCACTGTAGGAGTACTACGCCATCTTCTGGTTATTGCTTTTTTAGCAGCCAGAAGCAGTATTCTCAACATTTTGTCATCCTTCCCTCTTTTTAAATTTAATGTTTCAATATTACCAGGAGACATTATATCAAAACAATGGGGAATTCTAAATTTTTATTTTGACCCAAAGTAGCTTTATTAATGGGCAACCTCTGAATATCTGTTTTTCCAGCACCACAGCATCTCCAGCTTTGGGAATCACCTGAACCTGATTGAGTTCTTCCAGCCATACTCTCTCCAAACGAGTGAACATGTGGTTTTCCATTCATATTCATTAATCATCTCCCAGTCTTTCTCTAGCACCTGAATATTTGCTTCCTTCTCCGAACTAAAAAATTATAATGCTGCATCCTCTCTTCTGTTGTGGTCTGGCCACAGCACCCCATCCACAACACAAACAATTTTTTCCTTGGCCAGGAGGCGGGAAAAATATCACCCAGCATGGTGATTCCAGCCATTATAATTTGTTATTGAACAAATTACGATCAGTTGGCTTATGTGCAAAGGCTGTTACATGGTTCCAGAATTATC
>NW_015150569.1:93801-96706 GCF_000732505.1 Cyprinodon variegatus
TTTATTTATGCTATTTACTCACTTTAAAAGTTTTCACTCAGCCTCTTTCACCTGTAAGGCCACACCATTCTCTGCAGAATGTTGTTTGTAGACCAGACGTACCTTCTTCTATAACAAACCAGATTCTTTCTCATGTTTATTTCATAACATGTTGCTGTTTAACCAAAGTGTCTGTAATCAGTTTAAACTCTCACTACTTTCCATTGTTGTAAGTAAGGAGGAACGAACGCTGCTCTAGCAGAACAGAGCAGAATGCTGTGCCATTAGGGCTGTATGATGAACTGTTCTCTCTTTGCAAAGATATGAATAAATGTGCCGACTGAGTGAAATCCATCGATCCCCGTTTATTTAACTAGGATGAATGGTTGAATACTTTTTTCCTAATACAATTATGCCTCCACTAAAGTCAATCAGCATCCAGAGTTCATCATAAAAGGGTCTCACAATCCACAGTCAGTCTGCTTCCCAGAGTGCCGGCGGTGGTCGCGCTGAGTCTGACTTCATTCAGATGACCTGGATTCAACCGCCCTCCAGCCCCTCCTCCACCATCGTACCTAAAGCTTCATCAGAGCGTCATTCCTTCTGGACTCTTACAGTGTTCCTCTCATCTAAACCGGTCCAGCAGCAGACCGCCATGTTGAACCTGGTTCTGCCAGAGGTTTCTTCCCAACGGGGAGTTTTTCCTCTCTACTGTCGCTTTATGCTTGCTCATCATGGACAGGTTCTCTCAACCTGTATTATTCAAGCTTTACTTCCGTCTTCCCGGTCCCCTGGATAAGCTCTAGTATCAGCTCACCCAGTCCACTGGATCTCCCCAACCAGCAGTCTACAGACTGACCAACTCCATCTATCTCCACTCCACCACCAGTTTCAGGACTGGGGGTGGGGGGGGGACATCCCTGTTCTTTACTGCTATTCATGCATAGCAAATAAAATTCAGCACTAATGTTTCCTGCCGAGGTCTGAGCGCCAAAGACTAAAGTAATTGTATCAATAAAATTCTTCTAGTCGTCTTTTCTTTCAGCCTGAGTTTTTCCGATTGAACTCTAATCAAACAGACGTCTAAAGTCATCACAGATCTCAACATCATCACAGATCCCCATCAAAATGCAGGAGTCTCCAAAAACAGGCCACCATGCAAGCAGTCTCCCCCCATGAAGATAGTGGCTCCCAGAGATACAGAAAACAGTATAATAATAGAGGCATCCATGCAAAGCCAGCTTTTCAGCCAAATGCACAGAGTTCAAACCCCCATATGAAAGTCCTCAAGGAAACCAAGTCTTATGAAAATCAGGGACCATTCCCAAACCAGGGCCAACATGCAAACCCAGGATTACACCTCAACCCGAACCCTACTGTAGGTCCATACCCTAACCTGGGCCCCTATCCCCATCAAACCAGTATGCAAAGCAAGGCCATCACCAAAATACAGGAGATTTCAAACTCACAGAGGCCCCTAAAGGCAACAGAAGGCCTCCATGCAAGAAGATGGATTTAAGAAAATTATTACAAAATATTATTGAAAGTAAAAAAAANGCCTGAGTTTTTCCGATTGAACTCTAATCAAACAGACGTCTAAAGTCATCACAGATCTCAACATCATCACAGGTCCCCATCAAAATGCAGGAGTCTCCAAAAACAGGCCACCATGCAAGCAGTCTCCCCCCATGAAGATAGTGGCTCCCAGAGATACAGAAAACAGTATAATAATAGAGGCATCCATGCAAAGCCAGCTTTTCAGCCAAATGCACAGAGTTCAAACCCCCATATGAAAGTCCTCAAGGAAACCAAGTCTTATGAAAATCAGGGACCATTCCCAAACCAGGGCCAACATGCAAACCCAGGATTACACCTCAACCCGAACCCTACTGTAGGTCCATACCCTAACCTGGGCCCCTATCCCCATCAAACCAGTATGCAAAGCAAGGCCATCACCAAAATACAGGAGATTTCAAACTCACAGAGGCCCCTAAAGGCAACAGAAGGCCTCCATGCAAGAAGATGGATTTAAGAAAATTATTACAAAATATTATTGAAAGTAAAAAAAAAATATATATATATATATAAAGACAACTGCAAAATCATTCAGAAAACAAAAATGAAACATAAAAGAGGGAGATCAAACCTAAAAAATGGCCTCCAACATCTAAACTTCCTCTGATGAGTAATTTTAGTAAACAGTAAACAATAAACAATGTTCTGTGGAACATTGATTAGCATTGCAGTCGTGCAGCAGGAAGGTACCAGCCTGTAAAACTTGACCTGCGGGTTCTCCTCATGCATGTGTTGGTTCTCTCTGGGTGCTCCAGCTTTCTCGGCTGTCCAGAAGCATCATATTATGTTCTTTGGTCTCTCTATAGAGTGCCCTTGGTTTGAATGCATTGTTCTTTCTCTGTGTTACTCTATAATGGACTAGTGACCTGTCTAAGGTGCACAGCTCCATGACCAACATCTGTAAAAGACAAAAGAAAAAAGGCAGAAAAAAAATTATGGACATCAACTACAATGGGAAAAAAGAACAAAACAAATAAATCTGAAAGAAAACAAAACGAGAAACAAAACAATAAAGATGAAAAGCTAAGAGTGAAAGAGGAATTAAAAATAGAAAAACAATACAAATTTGAAATATTGGTATAAAAACTCCAAACTAATTAAGAACAGCAAAGAGGAAAAATAACAAAAACCTAGGAGAAAAAAATAATCTACAAAAAACAAGTAGGGAATGTTTCTCATGTTGCCACTAGATGGTGTTCTAAGCCAGCCTGGATGATACCTTCAGTCAAAGTGAGTTTTGCAAGAAGCCTTTAAAATATTAGTGAAATCTGACCTACTGATGGAAATAACTCCTCCAGCTTCTTGGCTGGTTACCAGGATGGAATAAAAACAAGCCGATGCTCCACATCAA
>NW_015150569.1:103698-104803 GCF_000732505.1 Cyprinodon variegatus
CGCCCCCAGTGGGATTGGAATACTGCTTATAAACCCTGTGAACTCTTTTTATTCTCTAAAACAGTGCCTGCCACTGGTAAAAGCTGCATCTTGTAATAAATAAATACTTGAAGTCCTTTTTTGTACCCCAAGGGGTCAAGATGGTATTTTTGTAGAAACTCGTAACCTCTTGCGCACCAATTTGAACAAAAGTGTTCATCATAACTGGCCAGTGTTTTCCATACAGCCAGAAATGTTCCTCTAATTGCCATCACTCACCTCCTCCAGACCTGTGCTTTACACCTTAGCACCGAACAGAGCAGAGGGAGTCAGGCACAGGAAGGAGCAGGGAGGAGCGAGGGTTGAGGCTGACGAGGGTGATGCTGGTGCTTTAGGAGGAGGACAGAAGGGAACAGAGGGTCCTTTAAGTCCACCCCGGGAGACAGCGGGGTCAGTGTGTTTGGCCTGGCCAGCTTTCACCCATCTCTGCCTCTCACTCTCAGTTTTCGCTCTCTGTCCCAGGAGCTGCTTCTCATTAAGCCTATTTGTTTTGGCCTCTTCACACTGGCACTTAGCAGCAACACGCTCGCTCGCATGTGCACGCACTGACGAACTTTGCGTCCCACGCACACATGTATACGCAGTTTTTGTTTGTTTTGGCTGTGACCAGGTGCCACTTAGTAGTAGCTCTAAACGCCAACGATCAGCCAAACACACCGCAGTGTTTATCTTTGCCAAGCTTGGACTCACTCATACACATAAACACAGAGCTGTAAACATAGAGCAGCTAAAAAGTGAATGCAAAGAATAATGTCTCTGCAAATCAAAAAATTCAGCATTAACCCCTGATGAATTAATAGCTGCATGTTTTTGTTTGGATAATTAAATGATGCCCTTTTGGGTACCTCACTTTTTTTTCTCCAAAATCTTGACCTGCATGAACCTTTTCATAAGAAGCAACAGCTAAAGAGAGCAAAGTTTAAGTTTGCAGGGGTTACACGGCTTCAAGTTTTATGACACTTTTAATCATTAAATAAATTGAAATAAATTACTTTTATGTGACTTTCAATTAGATTCTATTCAGTTTATTTTTATAGCGCCAATTCACAGTACGTCATCTCAGGTC
>NW_015150569.1:105941-107383 GCF_000732505.1 Cyprinodon variegatus
CCCAGCAGCCGAACAAAGCCTGGTTTTAGTTTAGAAAACATGCAAATAGAAACGGATGAACGGGTCCCCCCCTTTGGAACGGAGGTCGTTTGGTTATTTATTACTTAACAGGTGTCTAAGGTATGATGGCTGGTTATACTTCATTATTTATGGTCATCAGATAAAGGAGCATCAATGAAGATTAAACATTGACTTTTTACTCTTAAACTTCCTGGTCAGCTTTGGTGGACCATTTGCTTATGTTGAAGGTTGAAAAGGCAGAGATAAATTTGCCAAAAAGTAAAAAAAAAAAATGTTCTTTTTAAGTTACAATCAAATACCTTAAACTTAAAGTCTATCCTAGAATAAAAAAAAAGATGTTGAGCAGCATCATCTGTATTTCTGCTCTGAGGAACACTGACACCCGTTTTGTATCCATAGCCTGTTACAATGAGGCTACCCTCCTACATAGAAAAATATACAGTACACATTCCCCTCTACAACACACACTTTACTGTACATGGAGCTGGAAACAAAAGACGCGTTCTTTCACCAAGTATATTTTGGACCCCGACCCTCCCAATTTTCTGTCTGGAACCGAGTGCATAGAGCTTACAAACCTGTTAGGTTTAGGTTTCCAAATTCACCCAGCAGGAGAAGCGTAAACAGCACCATCATTCTCAGGATCCTATATTTAGCACATGCATCTGCACGCGTCCAGTTCCACACAGAGCATATGTGAACCCCCTCTCCTGTAGTTATAAAACCATTGTACAGAGCTGCAATGATGTCTGCCACTTAAATATGTAAATATGTGGACTGTGCAGCACTGTGCGTTCAGCGATGGCCCTGTGTTTTCTAACAGGGGCCAGGAGCCCCATGGCTCTGTGCTCAGAAATATTGCTCAATCATGGATTATAACCAACACCAACTTTTTACTCTGGAAAAATTGGGTGAATCCTTCTGCGAGTGGAAAATGATACAATGTTGAAATAGAAAGGCAATAATACGAGACAGGTGTCTAAATATGAGGAGTAAATTATTTTAGAATTAATCGTGTAACAATATCAGCTTTTCTGGACAGTTTGGGTACAAACCCCTGGAATAAAATCTTCCTTGTTTGAAAAGATTATGTCCAAAAATAACCAAGATTTTAGGAGCAATTTCTGCCTGAAAAGTTCAAAGTGAATTAAACCTGGAATTACTTTGGTTATAAGATCTAGATCCAAAACTTTAGTTCCTGAGAAATTAGAAAATATTTTACCAGAAGAAACATCAATATAACTGTTACTGTGTCTATTCTATTTATTCTATGGCCAAAATATATTCTAAATAAACACCATGAAGATCCATCCATCCATTCATCATCCATCTATCCATCCATCCATCCATCCATCCATCCATCCATTATCCATCCATTATCCATCCATCCATCCATCCATCCATCCATCCATTATCCATCC
>NW_015150569.1:108876-112288 GCF_000732505.1 Cyprinodon variegatus
CATCCATCCATCCATCCATCCATCATCCATTCATCCATCATCCATCCATCCATCCATCCATCCATCCATCCATCCATCCATCCATCCATCCATCCATCCATCCATCCATCGTTAAATGTGAAGGACACCTTTCATTGCGGTTTCAGTAAATATGATTTAATTCTTTTATTCTTATTTTATTTTATTCTTTTATTGCTCTTTTAATATTATTTGAAACATTAGACGCTGAAAACCCAACTTATTCTAAAGGGCTGTGAAAAAAATGTAACTGAGTGAATATGTCAATGCACAGTGGATGCAAAAATACCCACTGAAAACGGTATAGAATGATACATACTACAGAACATGTCATATCACATCATTAAATGAATGTTTTGGTGAAAAACGATGAATACATGGGCCTTGGTTACCTGATTTTAAATTCAAGTTGTGACTCAACTGTTTTCATTTCACCGCATTTGTCATTTTATGTCTTCCTTAGACTATTAGATTTTCTTATCTTTTGAGCCATAAGAGGGCTAGTTGTTTTCAACCTGCTGAGCTAGTTGATCAGCAAGACACACAACCGCCAACATTTCTTTTATTTTTAAATAAACCATCCATCTCTACCACCAACAGGCTGCAGCTATGCCCCTAAAATTCCTCAATCACAGGCAACTTTTGTTAAGATTCGTTTTTTTCCCATTTGATGCCTTTTTTCCTCTGCTCTATGTGCCGCTCTTCTTTTGAACTTTACAACAACTAGAAGCAGTTTTCATATTGGTTCCAACTGTTTTTGCTAATTTAGATATTTGATGAATATCTTTCTATGAAAGTATTTCGCTTAAATTCCAAAAGAGTTAAAAACAATCCAGAGGACTTTCGCTTGAAAAAGTATTTTTAATGCTACCAGTAACCACATCCCAAAAAAGAACAATTTAATTATTTTTTTATGCTTTTTAATCATCCTGTTTTCATTTTTACATGAGGTAGAAATATTTTACATAATCTCTCGTGGTTTAAATGTTTATATCACATGAAAGCTGACATATTACCAGAGCTGTAGACTCTTCTAATCTATTTCCAGTTTGCAGATCAAGAGATTACACCATTTCTGTGTGATAGCTGTGCACACTGTGTTGCATGGTTACAGACAGTTATCATAATATATGTCATGATTCTGTCCTTTCTGGACATTTCGGTTGTTTTAGTCTCTTTTTGGATTTTCAGTTTCAATTTAATTTATGTCAATCTTTGTTTTCTGTGTCATTGGCTTCTTTTCCATTCTAGTTTGTTTTCTAGTTATATTTAAGCTGTTTTGTATTTTTTGAGTTACTCTCTGTTGCCCCCTGGTGCCAGTCATTTCCCCTAGCTCCCTTCTAGTTGCTTCTATCCACACTTGCCCCCTATCGGCTATTTAGTCCATTCTGCTTAGCAGACGGAGGGCAAGAAGTAAAGTAGCCGATGATCTATCAGTAAAACACAATAAAAAAAAACTTGGTCTAAACAAAAATAATTGAAAAATATTATTTGGAATTATTAAATCTGAGAAAACATATGTAAAAATAAAATATTATTTGAAAATAATAACATAATATGAAAAATAAACATAAAACCATAAAAAAGAACAAAATGTAATTTTTTTCATATTTTACTTTTTACATTTCCTTATATAGTTTCGTATTGGAGCTATTTCGCAGTATTATTAGCAAATATTTGAGGAGAGTTGTGCGTCTGTATCTAGATTTGTGAGTGTGCAGTGGGATTTTAAAATTTGTACGAGTTTCTGCAAATGTGTAAAATAAGTTTTGTGTGATTAATTTGCAAAGGTGTGAAATATTCAGTCTTTATTCAGATCTACAAATGTGTGTTAAGATTTGTAAATGTGTACTAAGATCTACAAATGTGTAAATGTGTCTGTAAACACACAGTCCCTTAATTCTGATGCATTTTTTTTCAACACCCAGAAATATTCTCTCTTTACGCACATGATCTTTTCTACTCTTCTGCCATGTGAGATCTGCAAATGCGTAGAGAGAATTCGTATGTGTAATATCTGGATTTTCTGCCCTGAGGACTCTCGCAGGCTTATGGCGGTCCTTTATCATAAAATCAGCTTTTCTGACAATCCGTAATTACTGCTAAGGTAGCAAAGACAAAGTTTGGAATTGAAAAAACTAAATTTTGACTACCCTGAATGACACTTTAAGATATCTGAAAATATATTATGACTAGTGAAAATAAGAATTCAAGATATCAATCAATCACATTTTGGAGTTTCACAAGTCTGGAAATAACCAAGATATCTCAAGGGTATTTTTGACTAGTCAAAACTCTATATTTTGATATTTGATATAATTACGAAATAGCCCCCTGCTGTGACTGAGCTATCATAACAGGTGCAGGTTATGAGGTGAATTTAGGCTAGCTGTAATGGCGCTGGCTTTTCTTGAAAAAGTTGTTTCAAAAAACCACAATGCAGAAAGAACTCAAAAGTATGGGATGTGCACCGAACAAGAACTTTGTGAACTCGAAGGCTGCTTTAGAAATATGCGATGAATTGCTCCGGGGATGTTAGTTTAAGGCGGATTATTTAAGCTCCGCTAAATTAGCGGCACCTGTTTCACAGTCAATCCGATTCAGGAGCTCAGATGTGTAAAGAGAGCCATTCGAGAAACTGCTTGACTTCCAACCAATGATTTGTCTGTATCTGATGTATTTTTGTTGAAACAAAAATACATCAGACTTAAGTGACTCTGCGTGTTTACAGACTGATCTGCATATTTGTAGATCTTAGTACACATTTATAAATCTTAACCCACATTTTTAGATCTGAATACAGGTTTGTGAATTTTTCACACAACTGCAAATCAATTACACACAAGTTATTTTACACATTTGCAGATACTCATACAGACAAATCTAGATACAGACACACAAGTTTTCGCACACACTTGCAAAAAAAATTGCAACAATATTGCTCCCATAGTTTCGTTTTGGGTTGCACATACTTAGAATCCCCATTTTAAAAAAATGTGTTTATTGTTTGCACCAATATGGGAGCGAAATTCCCTCCATATACTTGAAGAACCAGATAAGTTATATTTCAAGCTTTAATTGTTTGGTACATTTTGAGGTTGTGAACCTGACCTTTAGGATGCACAGATCAAACCCAACATATTTATTAATCTTTTTTATCCCTGTGTTTAAACTTCATCTAATTCCCTTAAATAATGACTCCCTCATTACAATTCATTTTGTATCAGCCCTGTCTCACTAGTTTGAGCTACTGAGATCCTGATTGTGAGCTATCTTATAGTTATGCTGCTATAGGCTTAGTCTGCTGGAGGACATAGGGACCCCTTTTTCATCATTCTGCTTCATTCTATCTCTATTCTCCCACTCTGCAGAATCTATTAGTTCAATCTCTAAC
>NW_015150569.1:113173-114557 GCF_000732505.1 Cyprinodon variegatus
TTTTATCTTTACTTGCTTTTATTTACATTCTATTTTCCATGTTTAAATGCCTTACCTTACCAATAAATTGTAAAAATCATGGTGCTCTGCTCTTGCATTGCAGGGCCACCAAAATGTTGCTTATAAACAGTAGTCTAAAAAAGAAGGAGGATGGTGGATTTCTTAGGGTTTTTTTTGAAAGCATAAATAGCCTAATTAATATATTCTTGAGATGACGTGAGTTATGAATTGGCGCTATAGAAAAGAACTGAATAAAATTGAATAGTGCATTGTCTATGCAGGCAGGAGCTCAGAGGATTAGTTGTCCACGCTGGAGTACCAAATAACTTGGTACGCTTATTGAGGTTGTCAGCAAATTGTGTGTAAAATGATGAGAGAGAGAGAGAGAGCGGTTTTGTGAGGCGATCAGGGCACTGTATGTATGAACGTGTTGACTCAGTGAGATTGGCGGGTCCGTCCCCAGGGACTCGTGGCTTAGCCGGCGGCGGCACAATGTCAAAGCTAAACACATCTAATTGAGAAGGACATGCACAGGCCCTCCCCTGTGTGTATGTGTTGGACAAAAAGCTATGGAGCGACCGAAAAACAGCAGAATTGTTTGGCTAAATAAACTGAGGTAACTGTGTCTGCGGCTCCTTAAGCTCGTTTTCTGACAGCATACCGACGTCTGCTGGGTAAATAAGATGCCAGTATTCAGAGTGCTCTGGTTAACATGGCTTTCTGCAATATTAGACCCTACAAGAAGCAAATTAGCTTTTTTATCAGCAGTTGTTTTATCCTTAGTTCCTCTGTAAGATGTTCCTCTCCAAGACACTGGGTTGAATTTGAAAATATTTGTATAAAATCTTTTTCTAAATACCTCAGTTTTTGCTTTAATTTTTTGCACCATATTATTTGCTCTTTTGCTTTTGGTCAAATTGTGCTCCAGTAATCAGAGCCACATGCAGACATGCAGGCGGGAGTTGAGGTTTGAATAAAAAGGTAAAGATCTGCAGCATTGAATAAGATAAGATGCTGTAATTCTCATTAAACATGCAGGGTAAATGCAACAGAACTGGACTCGCCGCCACTAATGGCCAACCTGACTAGCTTGTCTTAGACTTAGACAACTTTTATTGTCATTTTGTATGCACAGAGGGTATACAAAATGAAATTTCATTTTGTACAGCTTTTAGACAGTGACTGAGCAGCAGCACAGCAGTAAGATAGACATTTCCATTCCATAAAGTGCAGCAGTGATCAAATGTAAACAGTGTGGGAGAAAAAACATGGTGCAAAACGACGCATTGATATGGAAGTTCAGAGCATTAATATCTATGGTGCAAATATGCAGTGTTTGGGTTTGGTGTTATCAGTGTGATGCAGAGTCTGTGATTTAGAGTTT
>NW_015150569.1:115291-117966 GCF_000732505.1 Cyprinodon variegatus
TTAACAAGGTTGATCATAATATTCTTTTAGAACGACTTTATTATTATGTAGGAATTAAAGGTACAGCACTAGACTGGTTTAAATCTTATCTATCTGATCGAATTCAGTTTGTTCATGTTAATGACAGATCTTCCTCATGCTCAAAGGTTACCTGTGGAGTACCACAGGGATCAGTGCTAGGACCAATTCTCTTTACTTTATATATGCTCCCAATCGGTACAATTATTAGACAGCATGGGATTAATTTCTTTGGAGTTGGCGTCTTGGCTGTTGTGTGGCGGTCTTTACCTTCCTGTTGCCAGCATGGGCCCTAAGAAGAATCAAGCCTTGGAGGATTTTGAGGAGATAAGGAAAGTGTTGGATTTCCTTTCTGAAGAACCTCGGCCATTGGACTCAAACAAAAGTCCATTCTGGACCTGCTTGAAGAGGTGAAGGCTTTATGACTGCAGAATGAGGTAAAGGACAAACGGATTGCAGCTTTGGAATACCGAGTGGCTGACTTGGAGGAGTACGCTAGAATGAAAGATGGGATCATCACCGCCCAGCTCTTACGCCGACGCGGTGGCAGGGCCCTGTCTGGCTGGTTAGCCGTCACCCGGCCAGACGAAGTCCACAGCGGAGCAGGTGGCCTCTTTCCTCTTGGGGAAGGAGATAAAGCTGGACTGTGACTCCGCTGCAGCGTGCCACCCGCTCCAGAGATGAGGGAACAACAACAGATCGCCGTTTATCATCAGGTTCAGTAACAGGAAACAAAAAGCTGCTCTGCTGAAACAGGGCAGGTTGCTAAAGGGGTCAGACGTGTTCATTAACGAGCACCTGACCAGGAAGAGCGCCGACATGGCGAGGAAGGCCCGGTTCCTGAGGAAGCAGAAGAAGATCCAGTCCACATGGACCACCAACTGTAAGGTCTTCATCATTCTGGATGGAACACGAAGCTTTTGGTCATTAGGGACCTCACAGAGCTGGATAAATACGACTGAACTCTCTGAGGAACATTTGGAGCACAGGTGATATCACGCACAACTCACTTTCACCATGTCACAAGTTACAGGACCTGTTTCTGCGTCACTTATGGATACGACACTAAAACCTCCGACTGTTGGTGTCGATAACCTGGAAACATTCAGCTACACGGGTTATAAAAGTCAGGACATGGAAGACAAAGTGGATCCAGATAACAACTTCTTCTATGACATCGTTAATAACTGCTGCTGCTACTACTGATCAATTCTACAGCGCCGTTCAACTAGATAAAACGTTTTCTATCATTCAGAAGTTTAAATGCAAACTTCCACAACATCAAAGACTGAAGCAGTTTAAACAGCCAATCAGCATCATAGCATCTCTGAAACATGGACCAATCAGGAGAAAGGAGCTGATTCTGAGCTGCAGGGTTATGAGTTCAATTCCATCATTAGAGAAGGTAAACTGGAGCAGGAGTAGCTGTGGATGCTGACAATAACTCAGAGTATAAAACAGTAGAAATCCTGACCAGAGTGACTAAAGATTAATTTGAGTGTTTAACAGTTGAAATATTTATGGAAAAAATGTGATTGTTAGTTGTATAAACAGAGCTGCTGGTTCCAGTGTGGAAATATTTAGAGAATGGTTTCAGCAAACAGTTACATCTCAGAAGATCTTCTTCATCTGTGGGACTTTAATATAGATCTATTTCACTCAGATAATCATAAACCTACTGAAGAGTTCATTAATAGCAGGTACAGTTTGAGCCTTTTTCCTAAAATCACTGGACCCAGCAGGATCACACTCAACTGAGCCACATTATAGATAATAGATTTACTAATAGATTAGATAACAATACGTTCAGTGGATTAATAGTTCAGCATATTAGTGATCATCTTCCAGTCTTTGGTTTCAGCGACAATTTCTACATGAAAAATAAGGATTAAAGTAATCCACAGTTTAAAAGAGTAAGAACAGAGGAATCACTCCAACCTTTCAAAGAGGACTTATTGAAACATAACTGGGAGTCTGTTTTATAAGAAGATAAAGTTGATAAAGCATATAATCATTTTCTGAATATCTTTAAAATATTATACTATAAAAACTGTCCATTCATAATATTCCCTCATAGAAACAAATACTCAGAAGCTCCATGGATCACAAAGAGTTGAAAAAAATGCCTGCAAAAAAAGAACAAACTGGGATTGATGCTGACAAACTAGTCCATGCATTTGTTACTTCAAGGCTGGACTATTGTTAGACTTAGTCAACTCTTATTGGACAGGGCTAACATTAGCCCGTCTGCAGCGGCCAGGGCAAACGTTAGCCTGTCTGCAGCGGCCACAGCTAAGGTTAGCCCGTCTGCAGCGGCCAGGGCTAAGGTTAGCCCGTCTGCAGCGGCCTGGGCTAACGTTAGCCCGTCTGCAGCGGCCTGGGCTAATGTTAGCCCGTCTGCAGCGGCCAGGCCTAACGTTAGCCTGTCTGCAGCGGCCAGGGCTAACGTTAGCACGTCTGCAGCGGCCAGGGCTAACATTAGCCCTGGCTGCTGCAGACTTGGCTAACGTTAGCCCGTCTGCAGTAGCCGTTTTAGCCGTGTGTGAAGTAACGCTAGCTGTGATGGAGGATTGATTGTTTTATTTGGCAAAATGTTCATTTGATTTGTGTTTATCTGACTGTGTTCATTATTATTCCCCCACTAAATGAAAAAGTAA